>NC_136065.1:2046846779-2047166779 GCF_964261635.1 Lissotriton helveticus
GATCCTGGGCCAAGACGGACCACGACGGGAGAGGACGGCGGAGCCCGACCCGGCGCCGAGAGGAGGGCCTCATCCAGAAAAGCAGGAAGGAAAGAAACCGCTCACCGCGGCCTGTGCCGAGTCGCCCTACCTGTACTGATAGACTCTTTCAGCTAATAAAACCTGGTTTACTCACAACTAAAACTCGCCTCTTGCCTATTCCCACCCAACCGGCAACAGGCGCATACCCCCCATGATCGCAGGGGTACGCGCCGTATCCCTGCGATCATGGGGGTACGTGTCATACACCCAGCGTACATGGGGGGTACGTGCCGTACACCCAGCGTACATGGGGTACGGCACGTACCCCATGTACGCTGGGTGTACGGCACGTACCCCCCATGATCACAGAGGTACGCGCCGTACCCCTGCGATCATGGGGTGTACGCGACGTACCCGGGGGGGGCCGTTCCGTACCTGTATCGGGGCGAACTCTGACTGTACGACAGTTTCCAGCTCCCGTAGAAAAAGGGTCGTACGGAGCGTACACAACACGGATCGTACTTGCCGGGTCGTAAAAAGCAGCCGCGACCCGTATAAACGTCGTGTACAGCGGCTTCCGAGGGCGATTCGTACGGGAATTTCATTCGTACGGTCCCTGGTACGATTCGTATGGATAGCTGCATCGGGTGTGGATCGTACTACGTTGTACGTACGGGGATGGTTACGGGTACGATTCGTACGGAAAAAAAATGCTCCGTACGACGATTTGTAGTGTAGTTCCTATTATCCCAATAGGCTCTGCGCATTGGAATAATATCTTCAATAGTATAGACGTAGGACAGAGGTTAACTAGGTCTTCTACTGTCGATATTAGACTTAAAGTTTTGTGTGTGCCAGCTAGCTCAGAGTTCACTAGAAACTTTCTCGAATAGGCAAGGAGGAGTTTAACCTCTCTGGATAGACAAGAAGGGATTTAGTTTCTGACAACCATAGAACATGACAACTTTGCTCTCCCTAATCAAGAGTATATCTCTAGAGTCGTGTGAAAACAAAAGACAATCATTTTACTCAGTCAGTACGTGCATTCTTAGTTCCACCAGTTTGTAGAGAAAAAGAAGAGACGGGCGTGTTCAATAAAAAGGTGTCATTTATTGATCAGTCTCTTTTCTCATACAAGAGAAATGAATCGCTATTATTGCAATACTTATAGTTAAGTAAAATGCATATAGTAAAAGCAGGATTATAAAATAATACTGTAAAAGCATTGATATGGTTTCTTGCCATATGATACTTAAAATGGATAAAAGTTATACATACATATATACATTGACTAATCGTACTCAACTGGTGCTTCTAACTACGCCTACCCCGGTGTACCTGACCTAAGCCTAATACGTGGGCGGGAGTAAATAAGTAGCAGTTTAAGTTAAGTTTGCTTTGCCAAGAATCTGACTCAAGAATTCTCTGTAAGGGGTTAGTCAGTTCAGTACCTGGTATTTAGAAGGCAGGAGGGCTGGTTTCTCTTTCTCAGGACTCGGTATCCCAGTTACCCGCGAAGGTAAGCCGGAAACGCCGGAGGCTGGATTTCTCGGCAGGAGAAAAGACAGCGTCTCTCTCAGCGCGTCAAAAGGGAGGGGCAGCGTCCGTGGGCTTCCTGCATCAGCTGGGCTCTCCGGCAAGTAGCGCTGCTCCAAGCTCTTCACCACCGTGTCCTTGCTTAGGGCAGCATCGGTATATTTATACCTGAAAGGTGCCGAGTTTGACGTAAGGATGGACATAAGACGTCAGTAAGAGTGTCATAAGGACTGGTCGTTCTTACATTCTTTTCAGGAGTTCTCGAGCGAAATCAAAACAATAGCTGCGGGGGATTTCCCAGGTCTGCTGGAGGTTTGTTTTGTTTTGAGAACTCGGTGTGCTTTCTAGGGGGCTGGAGGAATAGTGCTTGCTTAATGTGACAGCATGCGCTATGACTTAATCTGAAAACTGGTTTCTGTGCTGTTGTATGGACACTAGTGAATTAATATCCGGACATGGGTCAGAAATAGGAGTATCAATATAGGTACCTTGATAAACACACTACACCCACTCCATGATTTTATGTACATATTTACTAACCTAAGCAATAGTAAACATAACTAACAGTGCATGTGTATACCGAACCACCCCAATATACATTTTTGTATTTTAAAAATGGCGTATGCGAAATGCACGAAATGAGTATAGGTACTGTATGCATTCAAGCAGTGTAATCATTCAAAAAGGAGATGCACATTTTATATCAGCATGAATGATTTGCGAAATTACACATGAAATGGCTCTTAATACAGAAGAAAAATTGCGAGACCATCTCATCACATATAAATACAATTATTTGCATATAAGCTAGAGTTTGAGGTAATATAATGTCTCTAGAGTCCCTAAGAATAGAAGTTCTGTTCTCTAGGAATAGTTTTACTTCAAGCAGAAGATAAGTGCCAAAAAGGTCAATATTTTGGATTTGGAAAAAGTTTTTTCGGGGAGAAATAGAAAAAATAGTTCACAGGCACTTTGTTTTCAAAAAGCTGAAGGCCAAATGCAGAGTTCAGGGAACGCTGTGTGCAATCTTGTTTGAAGTTATTCTCTCTGTTCTGGTGAAAACATCATTTCAGACAGACTCTCGAAAAAACAGTCTACAGCTTCTGCTGAAAGTTCGACTAGGTTGGAAAATGTCGCTACCATGCAGTCATGCGCATGTTCACTTTCAGTGATGTTTAGATCAGCACAGCTTACAGAAGGTCGTACCTGGTCGATGCTGCTTTCATCTTGTACTTCACTACCCTTCAATCGTAGTGGTGAAGTCTCCACGAATGCCGTCATCAGGATAGGTAGCCGCTGGGGACAGCACAATGCATGAGCGTTTACTGGACCCAACAAAGTATCTGCATCCAATGGTACTTCTGATTGTAGTGTAAGACAGGTGTTCAACACGCATTCCTCGCCGCATAGCATGCATCTCAGTACAGGCATAACACAATTCTGCCATATGGGTCTGAACGAAAAAAAACAGGTCATATTTAGATCTCTTAGCCGGGCTAATCCAAGGACTTTAGTCATGCGGTCCCGGTAGCGTATAGCTAGGATCGTTTCTTCCATTGTTGCTGGAGTCTTGTCTGTGACACGGCTTGCCATAACGAAGCAAGAGTAGCAAAAATAAAATGCCTGCTACGAGTCCCAACAGGAGTGGAAGTCCGCCAAAGATGGAATGGACGAAATTTGGAAAAATACCCAGGACTGCTTTGAATGGGGTTAACAGTCCCGAAAAAACTGTCTTAAATACACTCGCGATACCACTTGTATCAGAAATGTTTAAGATTTCGTTTAGCATTTCTGCGAAGTGTAGGGGGCAATTTGTTGATAACAATGCATGTATCTCTCCCGTTGTCCTTGCAACTTGGAGATCATACGTTTCTTTTGATGACGTCAAATGGGTTGGCGTCTGTAGGAGCACAGTCTTCATTCTGCTTAAAGTATCAATTCGAATAGAAGAGATTTTCAAACTGGGCCATAACCTTCCCTCCCTGTCTGGGGTGTCATTCGGGAACAATACTCGCTCACAGCAAATGACCATGGAAGTCACGCTCACCAGATAAGCTTTTCCTGGCAGCAAGCCACAACATCTGTGATCTACAATTAGAATGTAACTCCCGTTAGAAAGTCTTTCAAAGAATGGTTCTATTTGTGTTGCAGGTGTGCCGAGCTGGTGACATGAAAGGTTATTTGAAGTTCCTTCACAGGCCCCATGCAAACTTATACCTTTACACAGAAGTATACCACTTAGTGATGTCTCACAATTATTACCACTAAGAAATACACTCTGTCCTTTATTACTATACCATGTGTGTGTATAAGGTAAGTTCCATGTTGACTTAATGTATCCTTTACCCAACCTTTCATACTGGCCTGCCTGTATATATTTTTGGCAGTACCGAAACTGGAAAGTTGTTATTGGAATAGTTATGATTCCGTGTATTATCCATTCAATGACAGGTCGTTCTGACATTGTCAATGGTAATCTCTCAAGTTTTTCAATGCTCAGAATTGTATAATCAGCACCCTTTTGTGCCAAGCTGATTTGTGTATCAGTAAGGTTAAAGATACTGAATAATGACGTTGTGTTGATTAAACGCCAAGGCACATAGCCTGAACGCAGATTTCATAACGTCCAGCCAAGCTGTACAATAGAACGTAATTGGGACTGACCGTGTTGCAACATCAGTAAGTCTTGCTCTATTATATCGATTGCAGAAGATACAATACTGCCCAGTGAATATATTCTGGAAGACAGAGTCATTAACCCATTGTCCACAACAGAAAGTGATTTTTCCAAATTACCACGGTCAATTTCCCGTATTTTCTCTGCTGTTTCAATTTGAGTTACTTTCCAAGCTTCGTTGTAAGCTGCATATATAGAGGCCGCTATGAAACGTTTTTGACGCTGTTTGCGTGGTCCCAAAATTAAATCACGCAAGTCAGCACCTTCTTTAAGTAAAGTCAAGTGTTGCTTAATTTCAACCAGTGTGGATGTATGTAGCCATTCGAGGCAGAGTTTCCCTACACTGTAAGTAGTTACTATCCCTGGATGTTGTCTTTGGGAGTATCTAGGGTCTGGCCTGGTTAATGTGAACCCCTGTATTTTGTTCAGGAATCTATCTTGACAGTTATTTGTGTCTGTGGGCCAGATCAACCATTTGTTCCATTCAGGATGTGTTCTGTTTTGGTTTAAAATATGGGATACGTCTATCTCAACATCTGTAGTGCTATTACTATCAGGTGTTGGTTTGGGAATAGACGGTTTGTTCAAGTCTTTAATTTTGGCTAGGCCAAGACAGGTTGTCTGTTGAATTGTATCATTCAAGAATATAATTTGTTCTGGGATCATGCAGGCTCTAAATAATGATTCTATACATTGCACCTGCCAATCTCTTGTACCCCAGATGGTTTTCGTTTCAATATTTTTGTTCCAGAAATCAAAACCGAATGTTTTCATATTTTCAAAAAATGTCTCTGAATAGATTAATTTTGTATTTGTAAGCATCGTTTTCATCCCTGTCTTATTTGATAATTTAAAATAAAATGTTTCTGCATTGCTTGTGTTGAACCCTGAAAAGTATGAATATTTGTCATAAAATGTTTTCGAACTGCTTTTTGGTGGAGTTGCACAATGTTCCCATTGATTATAATTTAAAACATTTCTAGGTTGAGCAGATTTATGCAGATAAGGGTTACCATAGTGGTTAAAACAATACCTCTGGTCATAATTAGATGAACCCTGTAAATAATCATGTTCTGTAAATTTAGCTGACATCACTAGATCAGACATCATATCATTAATACTTTCAAAGTCCCAATCATCAGCGAATGTGCTTGGTTTTACAAAGTCATTCAATGAAATCTTGAATTGATGAAGATACTTCAGGAGCTCAACCGGACCATAGATTTCGTAATCAGTTTTGTCCCATGCTACCCCACCGGGTATAGGATTGGCTGTGAAGTTCACTGAAGAAAGTTCTCTTTTCTCGATGTGTGAAGATTTGTGTGGTTTCAGAACCAAGTTGATATTCTGGCTTGCTGTGTCCATTGTAACATATTTTCCCTCAATGAAATGTCCCAAGCATAGTACCATGATGAGCCAAAGTATGAGGATGAATACTCCTAGTGCCACCCAAAGTTCAATCCATGGAGAAATCAGATAGGTTTCTTTTAGTTGGTGAAATAGTTCCTGTGCTTGGGACATGTAGTGTAGTTCCTATGCTTTGTCTTTAAAAGTTTTTGGTGTTGGCTGTTCCCCAGGTTCACTTGGATCCTCAGAAAAATCATCGAAGTTGATGAAGTAGCCTGATGCTGTTCTGTCAATTGTTTCAATTGCTTCTGGATTCCTTTTCGCTTTTGGAATGTGCTTTGTTTCATTAGCATAGTCAATGGTTACATCATTGTAGATTGGTGTTTCTTGATGTAAGATTTTGATTTGGGTTTCAAGAGGTTTAAGTTCCATGGCTTTGTTGCATAGTCCTTGTTGATTCACTGTAGGTTTATCAATTGTGATTAGTCTCTCAGTTTGAACCTCTGTATTTGTAGCAAACTTTGGTGTTCTACTACTTCTTGGGAGTGCACTTGGCCTACTACTTGTTATCGGTCACATGATTGTGGTTTAACCAGGTCGATGGATACAACTCGGTTCTCCTTTTTACCAGCAAGGGGCGGTAATACTACTGATCTTGTCCCGTTGACAGACAAGACAGGTACTGCTTTTCTGTAAGAAGGCCCAAATTCCTTCTTTACCGCGATCTTCTCTCTGACCAGATCCCCGATTTTTGGAATCCAGACAGGCCTTGCTGGGACAGGTGGTTTCTCTTCAGTGGTTGTTGGCTGTTGTTTCAACTTTATGTTTCTCAGGTCTTTTCTTGTTTCATTTAAGTCCTGTAAAATAGCCAAACGATCTTTGATATCAAAGCATTTTTCTTTAACCACTGAAGTCTGACTATCGAGGTCCTGGATTAACATTCTAGTCCCAAACAATAGTTCGTACGGACTGAGACCTCTCAGAGAATTTCTTGGCAGATTATTAAGACTACGTTGGACACTTATTAAATGTTTGACCCACCCAGCTCCCGAACCTAATACCTTTGCCTTTATAGATTGCTTTATGCCTTGGTTTTTTCTTTACACCATCCCATTTCCCTCAGGAAGGAAGTGACAAGAGTCCCGCAATGCAGTGCCCATGCATGTCCATGCCCCCCCATAAGCTCGAGAGCTAAAAGCAGGACATTGGTCAGAATGTAGCATGCTCCATGCGTATATGCCATTTTAGACTCGCAAATCTTTATATAACAGTTCAGACGTCAGCCGAGAGCTGGGGTCTACATCTTTAGTGTTGATAGTCTCTATATGTTAATTTGACGCATTAATCATACTGGGTTTTATATATTTATTGTTCAATCCCATCTTGAGCGAAACGCCATGGTAAAACACCGTCTCGGTCGCCACTGCGATCTCTGTTGCAGTTTGGACAGTTTTTTGCAAATATGTGATGTTGCAGACTCATTCCTGGCCACCAGTATGTGGATTGCAATTCTTCTAGAGAATCTTTAAGCTTGAGGTGTCTAAGACCCTCACCCATATGTGCGTCTGCTATTAACAAGCCTCTCCTGTTCGTGTTTGGAATTACCCTATCACCCACTCCAGGGATTTGAGCAAAAGGAACGGAGTTTGCATGGATTATGTATGTATAATTGAGTGGATAGTTGATGGGTAGCGCTGAGCAGTCACCTTTTGATGACGTTTTCACCACCAGCATTGTTTCCCCATCAATGTATTTTCCTGAACGCTTTTTTGTAGCTACGGAAGCCGATTTAGTTGCTTCCGCTGTGGCTGTCTCAGCCAATGAATTCCCTGCAGCGTGAACGCCATCACGCTGATGACTCAGTGAGTGTATCACGTGAGTCTTTGGTAGTTCTTTCTGTAAAAGAACTACTTGTTCCCAAAGTGATTTTTGCTTTATTGTGGCACCTGTGTCATCTTTGTAATCGTTTTGAATCCATTTCTGTAAATCGTTATTGTATGATTTGACGCAGTAATACGAATCGCACACTATTAGTGTCGGGAATTCGCGATCGGCATTATCTAACGCCAATCTGAACACTATTATTTCAGTCTGTTGTTCTGAATTATTTTCTACCGAGTGTGATTTTGTCACCAGAGGTCTCAATTTACCTCCGCGCCACACATTTTTTACAATCTCGCATGTGGCGTTGTATGCTTGCTCTCCCCAAACCGAGGGTTGAGCATGTCCGTCTGTATATATTACACAGGCGTACTGTCGTATGGGCAGAATGTCGATTGGCAGAGGGTATTCTCTTTCATATTCAAGATATTTTAATTTTTTCATGTTCGGTCCAAAGTAGTAATTTACTTTGTCTCTATCAAGGGAATTTTCCCATTTTTCATTTTGTATTTAATGCCATATTAGGTCAATTACATGGGCTTGTTAATGCCTCAAAAGCTGATTCTGCTGTTACAACAGTAATCCGTCTGCCGTCAGCTCGGTCTTTTTCTCTTGCTACAGCTGTTTGAACCGCATGAACAATGTTTTCCTTAATGCTGAATGTTTTTTCAGCTTCTGTGTACAAATGAGATTTATATGCTATTGGTACCGTTTCTCCCTCATTAGAGGTTAGGTATGTGAATCCGCATCTTCCTGGGATGACTCGAATCACAAGGTTGCGTGTGTTATCGCGTGTTTGCAATTTTGTTTTAACTAACATGTCTGTTTGTAAAGATCTCAAAATTTCTGTGTGTTTTTGAGTCCAATTGATTCTTTTAAAATCTGGTTTTATTCGGTCATAGAGAGGTTTAACCCTCCGCGTAATTTATAATGTAAGTTCTTCAGAAATTCAGGAAACCTAGAATTGATTGTAAGTTTTTCAGCGTTCTTGGTGCTTGGATTACAGCACATTTCTCTAGGAAATTGTCTGCCAGGCTTTTGCCTTCACTTGATAGTTCATATCCTAAAAATAGGACAGTTGGATGGGCAATTCTTGACTTTTTGAAGTTGAATTTGTAACCCTCTGCTGCGAACCCAAGTATTATGGTTTCTGGTGAAGAATTGGCTTGGTAGTTTGGTCTGCCCTGTTCCCATGATGCACTGGGCCAGGGACAGACTAATTTGCATATAGCCAGGTTCTGAGCTGGGATGGGGCAGTGAGCTAAATAACGGTGATGGATCAAGCCCTGATCTTTGGACTGGGTAAGAGTGGTCTGCTTAATTCAGACACTCTGTTCATCACCACCCCCTTTTCTGAATCAAGTATTATGGTGTTCACTCTTTTCAAGTGAGTATCCAAGTCATCACCTGTTAGATAGATGTCATCGACATAAGATAATGCCTCATCATCATACATTTGTAGTAACTCTGTTACTCTCGCTGAGAATAATCCTGGGCTGTTCTTGAACCCCTGTGGCAAACGACAGAAATATTTCTGCGAGCCGTTTATTGAGAAAGCGGTCAAATATCTGCTTTCAGGTGCTATATTTTGACAAAAGAATCCATTAGAAATGTCTAATGTTGTTTTGTATTTTTTGCGCACTATGCTATTCATTAGTGCTGCACTGTGTGAGTTTTGTACTGCAAAGGTCTTGAAACATGAGTTAAGGTGTCTGTAGTCCAAAACTAGACGATATGAATCATCTGGTTTGGAGACAGGAAACAAAGGATTGTTCATTTGTGAGGTGCATGTTTCAATCACCCCCCAGTATTCAAGTTGATCTAAGATCTCCCTGACCTGTTTTTTAGCTTCTTGCTTAATTGGGTACTGCCTCTGTGCAGTTGGTTGAGATTTTAACTGGATTTTGTGAGGAGGCGAGTCCTCATCCCATCCCACATGATTTTTATATAGTGCAGGAGCCTGGGCTACTGCCCACTTTCTTGCAAGTGTATATTTTTTATGAATTGGAATATGATTTGAGAAGGCAGGCATAATCATTTCTTCGCCATGAGGGCACTCCCTGACAAACTCCGGTGGCCAGTCTTTTTCAGCTAGAAGGATGTTATAACCCTTGGAGAGATTACCCAAAATAGACCCCTTATTTTCCTAGTCTTATCTCCCTCTATACGTAATGTTATTTCATATATTTTATGATGTTTGCTAACTCTGGTATCTGCGGTTTCCACCTGAATGTATTCATTTGTGTCCACTGTCTCCAGATGATTCATCAGGATCTTGCGAGCTATGCTCACTTCTGCTGCGCTGTCTAGCATTGTCTGAGCCCACTCTCCGTTTTTCAGCTGAGTCCTCAGGATCCTCGGCATGTTTGATTACTTTGATGCTGGCTACCTTTTTCTTTGGAAATTGTAACTTTTTATTTTGATGAGCAGGTTCTTTGTCTTTGGACTTGACGTGCTCTTCCCTGTGTTCTTTCCGATTTCTGCGAGGAAGTCTGAAAAGATCGAGATGGACGTGTATCAATATCTTGATATCTATCAGGTTTCTTCAAATTATCCCTATTTCTAAGGTTGTATTTTTTCTCAGAGGGCTCCCTCTGGGGAGACTTGTGTCCTTGATCCGGAGATCTTTCTCTCCGCCGAGGAGACCTTCCTCTGGTTTGGAATCTTTTTTCTTTGGGAGTGGATTGTTTATTTCCATCCCAGCTCTTTTTTGAAGTGTTTAGATTATTTTTAATAAATACCTTTTCAGGATTTTCAATTAGTTGGGGTTTCACTGGTTTCCCACCCAAACTATCTCTTCCTAGTTCTTCATAGGATTTTTCTATGATTCTGGCAAGTTCAAATGGTTTGTCTGCTATATCTGTTTCTTTCAACCTTTGGCGGATCGCCACATTTGCTGCTTCCCCTTTTATGTTGGCTAGTAATATTGCCGAGACCTGCTTGAAGTCTTTCAGTAATTTCATACCCAGAGTTAAAGCAGGTTCTGGACCGTATTCATTTTGAATTTGTTTTAGCACCTCTGGTATTACCGCCATGGACGGAACACCATGTGTTTTTGTGTAAATGGAAGCGAAGACTGTACCCCAAGTGTCACAGTCCTCCACATGTGGTGCGATCCCCATTGAAAGACAGATAGTCAGAATTCTGTGTTTCTCAACTGGGGTGGTATCCGGAAATACCGCCTCTATTTGAGTGATTTTTTGTGCTAACCAGAATGGATTTGTTCCCGTTTAATGGGTACTTTACCTAGACAGGACTGTATGTTCTGTGGTGTGATTTTATTTGTGTTCCCCTGATGAGGGGTCAGCTGTGGAATTTTAATAGCTGGTTGGACTGTTAAAGTCCGCATTACATATTGGACTAATTGTCTGTGTATTTTAATCAGTTGTTTTAACTGTGTTAAAAGTTCTGGTTTTGACATTTTTTCAATGTCTGGATGTGGTGTGTAGCTGGCTAGAACCGGCCACGTTGCTCCTGGTCTACCTAGTGGACCGAGCCTGGTGATGTGATCATTATGTTTTAGGGCGCCATTAAACCAGAGCAGGTGCTCTTGGTATTTTAGTGGTATTTCCACCTCCTCGAAAGGGGTGTACTCATCCGGAGGTTCCTCTATCTTGTAATAGTGGAATTCCTTTGTTACAGCGTTTGCTGCTGGAAAGTTTATCCATGAATAGAATACCTCTGTCTGCCGATATTCATGTGCCTCAATTACGAATATGACTGTACCACCTCTTGATGTCAGTCCATTTTCTATAAGTTTTAAAGTTATAGTTTTTCTTATGCTGACCGGGATGATTATTGCACCTGGGTCAGTTTGCAGGAGACTTGTGTCTTCCTTTAGGAGTTGAGCTGCTATTCTAGCCGCCTCCCTTTCTCCTTCGCTGCCTGAAATTTTACTGACAGGAAGGTTTTTTGTTGCAGATCAGGTTTCCACGGAAACAAAGATTAGGTGCACAATATTTTGGAACAGTGTATCCTTCAACGTTGAATAAACCAAAAACTATACATAGGAGTCTCCTCTTACTAAGTTTGGCGGATTTAACCTTTTACCCACTCCAGACGTCTTTGGAGTATTTATGGGAGAAAGGGTCTGTGTGGAATAGCACGACTGAGTTACTCTAATGCCTTGCGTTAGATTTATCGCCTTACCAAACGTTGGGCGCCATGTAGTGTAGTTCCAATTATCCCAATAGGCTCTGCGCATTGGAATAATATCTTCAATAGTATAGATGTAGGACAGAGGTTAACTAGGTCTTCTACTGTCGATATTAGACTTAAAGTTTTGTGTGTGCCAGCTAGCTCGGAGTTCACTAGAAACTTTCTCGAATAGGCCAGGAGGAGTTTAACCTCTCTGGATAGACAAGAAGGGATTTAGTTTCTGACCACCATAGAACATGACAACTTTGCTCTCCCTAATCAAGAGTATATCTCTAGAGTCGTGTGAAAACAAAAGACAATCATTTTACTCAGTCAGTACGTGCATTCTTAGTTCCACCAGTTTGTAGAGAAAAAGAAGAGACGGGCGTGTTCAATAAAAAGGTGTCATTTATTGATCAGTCTCTTTTCTCATACAAGAGAAATGAATCGCTATTATTGCAATACTTATAGTTAAGTAAAATGCATATAGTAAAAGCAGGATTATAAAATAATACTGTAAAAGCATTGATATGGTTTCTTAGCCATATGATACTTAAAATGGATAAAGGTTATACATACATATATACATTGACTAATCGTACTCAACTGGTGCTTCTAACTACCTGACCTAAGCCTAATACGTGGGCGGGAGTAAATAAGTAGCAGTTTAAGTTAAGTTAAGTTTGCTTTGCCAAGAATCTGACTCAAGAATTCTCTGTAAGGGGTTAGTCAGTTCAGTACCTGGGATTTAGAAGGCAGGAGGGCTGGTATCTCTTTCTCAGGACTCGGTATCCCAGTTACCCGCGAAGGTAAGCCGGAAATGCCGGAGGCTGGATTTCTCGGCAGGAGAAAAGACAGCGTCTCTCTCAGCGCGTCAAAAGGGAGGGGCAGCGTCCGTGGGCTTCCTGCATCAGCTGGGCTCTCCGGCAAGTAGCGCTGCTCCAAGCTCTTCACCACCGTGTCCTTGCTTAGGGCAGCGTCGGTATATTTATACCTGAAAGGTGCCGAGTTTGACGTAAGGATGGACATAAGACGTCAGTAAGAGTTTCATAAGGACTGGTCGTTCTTACATTCTTTTCAGGAGTTCTCGAGCCAAATCAAAACAATAGCTGCGGGGGATTTCCCAGGTCTGCTGGAGGTTTGGTTTGTTTTGAGAACTCGGTGTGCTTTCTAGGGGGCTGGAGGAATAGTGCTTGCTTAATGTGACAGCATGCGCTATGACTTAATCTGAAAACTGGTTTCTGTGCTGTTGTATGGACACTAGTGAATTAATATCCGGACAAGGGTCAGAAATAGGAGTATCAATATAGGTACCTAGATAAACACACTACAGATTCGGAGCGCTTTTTATGGGATCGGAATCGACCCCATAGTGTCCATTGACGAGACGGAAAAAATAAAACACAAAACCAATTGACATAAAAAGGTAAATCGAAAAAAGCACCATCCAAATATAAGTTCAAGGGGGAATCAAAAAATGTTTTTTAAATAGTCTTGCTAAAACAGTAATTTGTGAAGGCTTTTTTGATGTGTGGGAATTGGTGTCAAATGAAAATCTAGATTCTGTAGCTAAGCGAGTTTGCAAATCCAGCATCGATAAGTCAGTTGGGTAAGTGTATTCAGTTTCATCAAGTTGAGTACCAGGCAGTGTACTCAATAAAGGACTGGAAACAGCAGGCATCTCGAGAGCAACATCAAGCATAGGATTGGAAACCGGGGCCAAAGCAGAATTTCTCAAAATCGAAGGACATGAGACTGCCGGTGTCATACTAAGAAGAACTGGCCACTCTGTGTATCTTGACATTGTCAATGGAGATATACCTGTTCTCCTTGCGACCTGGAAGTGGTGGTAAAATGACTGTTCTTGTGCCCTTCACACCAAGCACTGTAACCGGAGCTCGATTCTTTCTTGTTCTTGATCTTCTCACGAACCAGTTCTCCAACTTGGGGTAGCCAGCCAACTACCGGGATCTGCAACGCATCATCCGAGGTGGAGTGCTAATGTTCCTTTGCAAGACTGTCTCTTGTCTTTTGTAGATCCTGTAAAACATTTCAATGTTCATCTACGTCAAAGGAGGCAGCAACAGCCACCGAGTCTAGACCTTCAAGGTCCGGGACAAACATCTTGATGCCAAAGAGCATTTCGTACGGGGTCCGCCCACCCAGAGACCTTCTAAGGAGATTATTAAGGGCACGCTGCACGCTATTGAGATGGGCCAGCCAGTTCCTGCCAGTGCCTATAACTCGAGCTGTCAAAGACTGCTTTAAATCTCGGTTCATCCGTTCCACAACACTATTACCCTCAGGCCTGTATGGAGACGAAAACTTGACTTGGACCCCCAACAAAGTCATGGCATCCTAATATGCCTTAGAGGCGAAAGCCGGACTCTGATCCGAATGGAAGGTACCAAGGCAAAAATCCCTTCAAAGACACGCAAGTCTCGTATGACAGTCCGTGAATCAGCGCTGCGGTGTGGCCAGACCCACACAAAGCGTGTGCATGAATCAACTGCTACTAAGATGTACTTATACGGAGTATTAGAAGAAAAAGGACTGCAGCGATCTAAATAAACACAACCAAGCAGTTTATTAGATATGTACAACTGTGTCTGGGGCGGTCGCGCAGCAGTTGAAGGTTTAATCTGCTGGCAAATGTCACATTGAAGGACATAATCACGCCTCTGTGTGTACAGTCCCCGCCACCAGAAACGTTGTTGTAACTGAGCAACAGTAGCCGAAACGCCCGCATGCGCAGACGCAACACCTTTATGGGCTGCAGTAATCAGTGTGGGCCTGCGGTCCGCGTTGGGAATCAATCTCTCACCAACGTCAGGTATTTTCACATACGGAACTTTATCAGGATTTAAATGGTATGTATACTTCGAAGGGAATCCCTTTGGATATTTACCTCCCTTCTCAGTCGCACAACAGCTGCCAAGATATCATCATCGATCTTACTTTTGGAACGTGTAACTGCTGCAACCAAATATGTAGATACTGCTGATTTCGCTGACTCATCAGCCAACGAATTGCCAACAGCGTGGACTCCCACACGCAGATGACCGAGAGTGTGAATCACAAACACGAGTGGCAACTGCTCTTTAAGTTCAGCCACTCGGACCCAGATCATTTTATGTTTTATTGTGCTACCATTGGAATCACGAAAGTCATTCTGAATCCAAAAGAAAAAGCTCTCATTGTACGACTGGACACAGCAGTAAGAATCACTCACAATAAGAGTTGTCACACTAGGATCTGCGTACTCCAATGCAAGCACCAGGGCACAAAGCTCTGCCAATTGTGCGGTGCAGTCCCCTAGAGTCAGTGTGTGCACGACTCTGGACTTGAACTCATCGTTCACCATGGCACCTACCACAATGGCGCAAGGGGAAACGTATGCGTGTTTAGACCCATGCGCAACTTGCGCTGAACCATCAGTGTAAAGGATGCAATGGAAATCCTCCAAAGGCCGCATAGCCAAGGGCGTAGGATGAACAAATTCATACTGCAAAAACTCCTGCGACTGTAAGGAGGCATCCAAAATAAACGTGACATCCGAAGCTGTCAATGATGCAGCCCATTGTATCCAGAATGGATGCAAAGCTTTAGAATTAGGTACACTGGCCTTCGTCACTGCCTCTAGTGTAGGATACGGGGTAACCAACATGCGTTTTCCCTGCGACAGTGCTCGTTCCTTAAGAATCGCCATTTGCACTGCTGTCAAAACATTTTCCACAGAGGAAAATCGCATTTCAGCCGAAATGTACAAGTGTGACTTGTAAGCAATAGGTACTGGGTCTCCTTCGTTAACGGTAAGGTACGTAAAACCCACCAGGTTGGTGTGGTTGTCACGAGTCAGTAAGAATTTAGATTCTAAAATATCAGCCTGCAAAGATTGCAAAATAGCTGAATGTTCAGGCAGCCAACAAGATTTGGTAAAAGTAGGTTGTATCAAAGCATACAAAGGCTTGATACGCTGGGCATATTCGTGAATGTAAGTACGCCCGAAATTCAAAAATCCCAGCAAAGATTGCAATTTCTTCAGTGTTGTGGGAGCGCGCAACTGAGCGCATTTCTCCAAGAAGTGAGGAGCTAAACACCTCCCCTCATTATTGAGCTCATAGCCCAAGCACAACACTGTGTGACTTGGCAAAGTTGAACTTGTAACCAAAATCCGCAAAGTCACAAATGATGCAATCAACGCGACACAGATCCACATACGAACATGCATCTGTGTCTATTACCTCTAAGAGAGAGACAATACGGGCAGCAAACACGCCCGGACTATTTTTATAGCCCATAGTCAAACGTTTATACTGATGCTGTTTGCCGCCACAGGGAAAACTGGTCCACTGGGAACTCAATCCACCCAAATTATGGGCAAAAAAAACTTTGGATATGTCAAGTGTTGTTTTAAAACGTTTACACACAAGACCATCCACAAGTGCAGAGCCGTGAGTATTCTGTACTGCACAGGTATGGCAATGCGAGTTTAAATGCCGGTAATCCAATACCAAACGGTACGAGCCGTCAGGCTTGGTCACAGTAAAAAGAGGGTTATTCATCGGTGACACACAAGTTTCAATTACACCTTGATATTCCAATTGTTCAAGGATTTCCGCGACAGAAGCCTTAGCTTGAGGTTGAGGCTGTGGCTTAGACCGCAAACGAATCTCGTGGTGTGGGGATAATTTATCCCACCCACAATGAAAACGGTACAAAGCCGGCGCTAGAGCCTTAGCCCACTCTTCTGCAAAATGCAGCGCTTGCTCTTTCGAGACTGTGTGCGCGAAACTAGGGCGGATCACCTCCTCTCCTCTTAGCACTGGGAGCACAAAAGGTGGGGGCCAGTCAGCCTCCGCTAACAGAATGTCATAGGTAGTCGTAAGATTTTCTCAAAATACCCGTTGTATATTACGTTGTATGTCACCTTCAATTAAAAGGACTACGTTATAAAGTCTATCAGGGGGAGCTACTCTAGTATCATCTGTCTCTACAACAACATATCGGTCAGTCGCTGTCACCTTCAGTAGTGGACGCAGGGTCTCGCGAATTATGGTAATCTCCGCCGCGCTGTCCAGCAAGGTCAGAGCCCATGTCTGATTCTGAAGCAGCGTTCTCACTATCTATGACATATCTCGCTGTTAAAGCGGCAACTTTCTTTTTCTGAAACTCGGGTCTTTTCGGTGTTGAATTGTCCTGCTTGCCTTTACTGTCTTTTGGGCGGGGCTGTTCGCGTCCCTGCTGGCCACCCCGACCTCTGCCGCCTCCTCCACCACCGGTCGATGAGGCCGATGAGTCCTGAAAAGAACGAGGAGAGCGTTGTTCAGAAACCTGAAAATGTTCAGGTGATTTTATCGTCGCGCGATCGCGCAAGTCATAAACACGTTCTGTAGAAGCAGGCACTGGAGATGCAGGATGAGACTCCTGTTTCTGCTGTTGTTGTTGTTTTCCCTGTTTTTGTTTTTTTCGGCCAATTTTGCTTTTTAGCCTTGGGCTGTTCGTCAGTCTCTGACTTTTGCCCTTGGGGTTGCTTTTTCTCCATAGTGGAAAATGGCTTGACTCCCAAACTATTGAGGCCCACGGTCTTATCAGCCGCCACAATAATTTTTGATATCTGACGGGGTTTATCGGCATTGGTTACTCCGGCAAAGCATTAGACACCTGAAAGCTCACTGCATCTCCCTTGACATTTGTAAGTACGAGATCGGAAACTACGTCAAAACTGCCGCATAGGCGCATACCCAATTCAACCACTGCCTCAGGTCCGTGCTCATCTTGAACACGCTTAACGACCATTGGAAGGGCAGTCATTGACGGAGTGCCGAAGCACCGCGTATATACTGCCGCAAAGATCTTACCCCATGACTCACAGTCACCAACCTCTGGGATCAAGTTTTTAGGTAAGCTAATTGTCAGAATCCTGTGTTTCTCACAAGGAGTCGTGTTAGGAAATACTGCTTCCAGCTGGTCAAACTTCTCGGCAAGCCAGAAAAGACAATCATCCTTATCCTGGGGGCGGTTGCCCATCACAGCATTTACCATCACAGGACTAAGCTTCAATCTGCCCTGTCCGCCTGGAAGCGCCGCCCGGGAGATTGCGAGTAATGTATTGTACTAACGACCTAATCACGTTAATTGCGACTACATGTAGTCGACGTATATCAGCAAGGGGGCACACCCCGTGTTGAGGATGAGGTGTAAATCCCGCCAAAACAGGCCAAGTAGCGCCTGGAATGGATAAGGGACCTAACCTCGGATTTGCCAAAGTGTGGGGTAGGGCGCCATTAAACCAAACTCGATGCTGCCAAGCGTTAATCCGAATTTCCTGCGGCCGATATGGAGCATAGTCCTGCGGGCACGGCAGTGGGAGTGTACGTGTCGAACACATTAGAATTTGCGTTCGCAGCCGGGAAGGTCACCCACGAATAAAACATTTCGTAAGGGTAAGCCACCTCTGCACTCACCACCATAATAACAGCTATGACATCCATGGGGACATTATAAGTATGCAAGTGATTGCGCACCGGAATGCAACTATGTTGCGGAATGTCCACCGCGGCCATAGTGACACAGTACGGAAAAGGTACAATAAAAACTATGTAGCACAACTGGGTAGTAATTCAAGGAAACCGTTTTCAAAGATTCAAGCTTGAAAAGACCTATGTAAGTATAGGTCGGTTTTTCCGACACCACTGTCTTCCGGAAAAAAACAGTGAAGGTGTTAAGGACTGACAGAAGTACTACTCAAGTGTCATGTAATAAGACCAGCAACGGTTGGGCACCATGTCGCAGGGATTCTGCTCCTACACAGAACTGTGCATAGAGACTTGGAACATCAGTGAATTAGGGTGTGCCAAAACTCACCTTAGTATCCAAAATCCCCTACCAGACTAGAAATGAGTGTCTCATTGGTTCTTACACACCCCCAATGATTTAGACAACCCAGAACATGGACTTAGAACACCTCAGGTAACGTGGAACACATGAACACTCTTTTGTTATACCAACATATCAGTCCAGAACGAGGAGTAAATAAAGACACGTGCAAGTTTGAAATATTGATTTCTAATGCAGTGTTCTCAAGCGCAGTATCTTAGCTAATACAAGCAAACATATTATAAGGAACAAGGTTAGCAGCATAGTTACTATTCCATAAAATACAAAGGCTAATGGGAAAGGGTCTAAATAGAGCCTAAGTTTACCCTCCCTTGCTAGTATATTATATCTATAGGAGGTCTCTTTGGGTTTGGAAGGGCGGGCCCACACCTTTGGTCTTAGCAGAAAAGGGTCACATCATCTCCTGCACCAACTCTCTGCATGCGAATCTCCATCAAGTGTGTATTCATGCTCTGTGCAGTGCATTATTAATCCCGCCTAAACACAGAGTTGGCCACAGCTGCATATATATTATGTCTAGACCGTGCGCTGATCAACCCGAACAACAAGCGATGTGTTGAAATAACCTTGAAGGCCTCGGCACTCACTGTACAGACATAGCTTAACAAGCAAGGCTGATATTATAAGCAACCATATTATTCTCGTGTGAAGCAAAATATTCTCCTAGGCAAAAAGCTTTAATAACAAAATGTGCCGAGTGCAGAGGCTGCAGAAAAAGGAAAATGGCGTTTAAACTTCTAATAAGCTCATGCTAACATAACACAGTTTGAAGGCAAAAACCTATCCACATGACACCTGATCTAGAAAAACATGCATGTAGCACTACTAGGATTTCTCTGAAGATTAGCTAAAATAGAAGTGATTTACTGTCACGCTTGTCCTTCTTGCCAATTTCATTGTGACAGAGTATTTAATAAATGTATAAGTTGACTGTCGGACTCTGAATTTCATGATTCAGCCCCTCGTGACTCCACTCCTATTCTACTGCCAAACCTTGACCCCTAGTGTATGGTATCTAAGAGTAAATATTTGCCATTTCCAGCACTGCAGGTAATAACGCCACCTTGATTGAGACCACCCTGTGTGAGATGACCTATGACAGATTTTTACGTTGTCCAGCCAATCCTAGCTCTCTCCACACAGCTTTCGTGCTGCTCATGTGATATAATGTTTGGGGTTACTGTGAATCATCTGAAACCCCTTTAGGTCTCTTTGAAGCAGATTTACAAGAACTGGCGCATCCGTGCCTATTAGCTGAGATGCGACAGCTAAATTGCATCACGTAAAAAAAACTTGCACCACCATGGATGCGTAGCACTTACAATGCGGCGCACCGTGGCACAAGGATAGACAGATGCGTGATGCATCTTTTGGCGGAAAGGCAGTGCATTGCTGGAGTCGTGTCGTAAGCACGTTGCAACTCCAGCAATGGTCAGGAATGCCTATTCCCATCCTGCTGCGTCACTTCTTACGCCTGCGTCAAGCAGGCGCAAGGTTTTGATGCAGTGGCATCGTAAAAGTGACTCAGGGAAACCATGTAGATTTCACTGCATCACTTGTATGAGGCTTCTTTGCGACGGAACGCCCACCCTGCATTCATTATACCTGACGCAGGTATAATGTAGCGCAGGGCTTTACAACGTGACGCATCTCTCCTCCTAATGATGGCCCTGGCACTTTTCTTTTTTTTGTTTACACAAATTAAATACTGTGTGGGCGTCAAGTGTGCATATCCCAGTTGCCTATTATCTACGTGGTTTCAACTGCTGGTGAGTCACCTGATGCACCTTTTTCTCTTAGTGGGTTTTCTAAGTAATCTTCCTGTTGTATGCTTCCTACTTTCTCAGTAAGACTGTGCGTTTAGGCAGCATAAACATCGAAACTATGCGGGACTGAGTCTGTGTACACTATCAGGATATGTTGACTTAATTACTGGCTAATTCACAGTGCACCATCTGGGCCCCTAAACTGACAGGGCACCGGGTGGTGTCTGCATCCTCAGAACATGACAACACTAATTCCCCCAAGTGAATCGTGGATACAGATTATACCCTTTTGCTAATAACTCAGGCTTGCCCAAAGGAAGACCCAAGAAATAGGCAAATTGGCATTTAAAAATGTATTGAGGCAATTGTACTCTTGTGTAAAATACGTGCACTGCAATGAGTATTAGAATGGAGGAAAATAATGTTACCAGCATTACAAGAATGGTGAACAGAATGAATAATTCAACCATCCTGCCTTTGCATTGGATTATATGCATACATAAAATTGCACTCTTGCCTGGCACTGCATATCCTATAAAGCATAGAGTATGCGGTTCTAAAAAACTGGGCCGGCTTTAGCATGGATGGCGCTCTGTGCGACAATGTTTGTTGATGCCCCCACATGACCACCTCTGCCACGGATTCCCTCACTACCACCATTTACCAGTGCCCCTCAAGTCTCCATAGCCAATCCCTCTCAGATTCATTTAGTTTGATAGCGTCACTCCTACCAGTGTAAGGTGTCAGAGCACTTTCCATCACATACACATTGCTCAGAGACGATCATATGTTTGTAAATCAGTGTATACGAAATGTTACATAACACAGAGAACTACAAGGTGTAGGAGTCACATGTCATCCATACTGGTAGGCAGTATAGTTTGAGTCCTTAGTCTGGAAAAGCACAAATTCAGAAATTAAAAGGTAACACCTTTAAAAAGGGTTCTCTTAAACAATAAGAATAGATTTCTGTCCATATTAACCTTTTTTTGCAAGGTTAGGATAATGAAAGACTAGGCAATAAACTTATAGTTCTAATATATACCTTGCAGTTTGCATGCAGCTCTGTGATGACAGTTAATAGCTCACTGTTCTTCATTAGGATTTGAACATATAAACCTGCACGTAAAAAAGGATCTCTCTGAAAAAAGCAGTAACCCACTGACCTTTTTACATTATATGCACTTTGTGATCTGCATGGTACACGTTCTTTGCAGCAGGCATATTATCCGTTTGCACTACCTTACGATGAGTCAAAACGTCTACTAGATACAACTCTCTCCAGGAAGAACATTAAATCACCAGAGTTATCTTGACATTTTTATTGATGCCTGAAAATTGCTGCTAGCAAGGAACGTGCAAAAACATTTGATGGACAGAATGCAGAACAATGTCATGCATTCACCACAGTACATAGATCTAGGCCTAAATCCATTGTTTTTTGCTCACCATGCCATTCCAGTTTGAACCCAGCCATATGCAAATCAGTCTTGACCCTGTGCCCCATGGATACAGTCCAGCTGAACTGCCAAGCCAGGTCCTCCCTGGACTGTAAACAAGCATCCTAGGACCGGTTTCAGGCGTTCAGCCCTCATCAGCCAGGATAGCTTGATTCCAGTGGCATGGAGAGCACGGGACTCACGTCGGAGCATATCCGTCCCACTCTGAGTGACAAATGCAAAAACAACAGTTGATGGACAGAATGCAGAACAATGTCATACATTCACCCCAGTACAGAGATCTGGGCCTAAATCCATCGTTTTTTTGCTCACCATGCCATTCCAGTTTGAACCCAGCCGGTCCTAGGATGCTTGTTTCCGGTCCAGGGAGGACCTGGCTTGGCAGTTCAGGCTGGACTGTTCCCATGAGGCACAGGGTCAAGACTGATTTGTATATGGTCAGGTCTAAACTGGGGTGGCATGATGAGCAAAAGAATGATGGATTTAACCCAGATCTCTTGACTGGGGGTGAATGTTTTGAATTGTTCTGCATTCCATCCATCAATCGTGTGTCTTTAGCTTTCTCGCCCTAAGTGCGCCAGGTATTCCCAGATGTGGGTCCTGGACTCACTGTGCCACTGGGATCAAGCTATCCTGGCTGAAGAGGGGTGAAACCCCGAAACCGGTCCTAGGATGCTTGTTTCCGGTTCAGGGAGGACCTGACTTGGCAGTTCGGGCTGGACTGTTCCGATGAGGCACAGGGTCAAGACTGATTTGCATATGGCCAGGTCTAAACTGGGGCAGCATCGTGAGCAAACGAATGATGGATTTAACCCAGATCTCTTGACTGGGGGTGAATGTTTTGATTTGTTCTGCATTCCGTCCATCAATTGTGTGTCGGAAGCAAGGGACGTGGCACAAGGTGCTTTTAAAATGATAATATACTTGCAATCATGGTGCCCTCACCCAAGTCAGCGCCCAGTGTGGTGGCACCGATCGCACCGCCCTAAATACTGCCCGGTCTGATAGAACATCTTACTGTGGTCTAACTCCCCAATTACCTGTGGGCATGTCATCTGGCAGCCAGCCTTGATGTAGAACAGGCTGCCGTCCTCTTCTGGATGGCTTTGGAATTCACATTGAGATGCACCTCTGCCTAACAAAGGCTGCAGCAGTCTATATAGGAAAGGTGATCCATTTGTTCCATGCTTGAGTCTCGGTCCTATTTTCATTGTTTATTCTATGCATGCAGGGCTGTCACTGAATGGACAACAAACAACATTTTGCTCCGTGTACTAAGTACTTGTACAACGTTCTATGTCCTGATAATGTGCCTATGAAGTAGTGTAACTGTAATGCAAAACCATTTCTAAGTACGTTATCTGTGCAAGCAAATGTGTTAAAAGTCATTGTCTAAAAAGATGTAAACTTTAAACGTGAGCATGTAAAATGGAAGTGTTTGCACCTCGGGCCTATGTAACCACCCGACATTCCCGGTTGGCATTTCTCCTTTGAAGGGGTTAGCTGATATTTCCGTTGTCATTTATTTGCAGAGAGTACACTCTGGCAAGGTACCATTGGGGAAAAAAAGACTCTTGCAAGCCCTTGTCCCCAAGCCTACACCAAATGGGATAGCGTTAAATGTCCCATAAAAGAGATGGGAAAGCAGGCTAAGGTGTATGTGCATATGTTCCCTATGTTTTGTAATTTCCAAGTAAATCTAATTAATGCGAATGTTCTCTCGCAACTGCTAAATATTATACAAAGAAAAGAGCATAAACCTACTGTCGTGGTCTGTGCCGATGACGTCTGCATCACTTGTAGAATGTTAAATGCCTCATGTCGTGTCATAAGTTCCATGTTAGAATGTGCTTGTGCAGGGGTTTGAAGCGGCGGCTGGGCTGGCTGAGGCTTTCATGCTGACTGCTGCGCAGTCCCTGTGCGAGTTAATAAACCTACGATCTAACGATTTGCATGTATTTGTAGTGTCCTTCCTTACTACAAATATGATGGCAACACCTGACAGGTGACTGCAGAACTCACAAAACCATCCGGAGTCCGTGCAGTGGCACCTTGCTTTTATAGGGAGCAGCGGGGGCGAATGTGAAGGGAGTAGAGAGGGCAGTTGCTGTAAAGAGGGCAGGGAGCAGAGGGGGCAGTGAGGGCAGTGTGTGAACAAAGGAAGGTGGGAGCAGAGAGGGAAGTGAGTGTAAAGAGGGGCAGGGAGCAGAGAGGGCAGTGATTTTAAAGAGAGAACAGAGGTGGAGAATGTGAGAAGGGAAAGGGAGTAGTGAGGAAGGCAGTAGCTATAAAGAGGGGTGTCGTGCCCCGAGGAGGGCACTAGAACCCTGCGGACACAGGGTTTGGGACAGGGGACACCGGACACCACATCCGGTCAGGGGTGGGGACGAGAGGGCAGACTAGACCTGGACCTTGGGGTGAGAGGTCGCGCAGACATCGCGCTGCGCCCAGCATGTAGCCAACAAATAAAGTTACCTCGAAATAACCAGCATCGTGTCCTGTGTGAGTTCCTGGGCAAGGGGAACACGACAACTGGCGACGAAGGTCGGGATCGGAGCCCACCGGCATGCAGAAATAATCGCGATTTGAAACCAGGAGCCCACCCTGGATCGCGTCGTGACCGGAGCAAGAACAGGACCAGAGTGCCACCAAGAAAAGCGCAGCGATGCGGGAGCCCACCCCGATCGCTTCGTAGGAAAAGCCAAGTGAACCGGTAAGCGCCTGAGTGAAGCGCGAGGTTTGAAAGAAATTGGCACGAGCTCTCGTGAGAGTCTCGGCGGCCATCTTGGAATCAGGCAGCAGAGCCAATCAGAACGGAGCTTACACGGGCGGCCATTTTGAAGTCCGGCATCGTCCTGATTGGCCGCAAAGCAACGCGAGATTACGGTGGCCATTTTGAAGATAGGCGCGAGAGCCAATAGAAGGCGAGAGTCAGCGCGGCGGCCATTTTGGGGTCAGGCAAAGCGCGAGGAAAGGCTAAAAAGAGGCAATAACAAAGAAAAAAGCGAAATAAAGAGCAAAGAGGCACAAGAAGTAGAATAACAACGAAAGAAATGCAATAAAGGAAATAAAAAGGCACAATAAGTAGAATAACAACGAAAGAAGGGCAATAAAGGAAAGAAAAACAAAAGAAAAAGAAGAAAAGGCACACAAAGGTGCATAACAAAGGAAAGCGTAGAACTAAAAGAAAGGGCCCAAGAGACAAGGATGGCTGACCCTAAACCAAGTACACAGTACAGGAGACCACTACCATTCAGTCTATCTGAACCACAAACAGGAATAAGATGGGAGAAGTGGGTCAGAAGATTTGAAGACTATGTGGAAGCAACCAATGTGACAACAGCAAGTAGAGGACCTACTAGTGACACTGCCAAAAGAAGAGATTGCCACCTATGACAAACAAAAGAAGTGCTTAACGGACAAATTTGATCCCCAGAGAAATGTTGATTTCGAACGATACAGCTTTATGATCGCATTCCAACAAGCAGAAGAATCTCTGGATGACTTTGCAACAAGGTTATGGAAACTGGTAACTCATTGCGAATTCGACAAGTTCGACAACGAGCAGGCAATAAGGTTGCGCATCATCAAAGGCTGTCGTGACATCAAATTCCGCACAAGGATCCTAAAAGAACCAATCTCATTGGAAAACATCTTGATGCTAGGAAGGGCTGAAGCCAGGGCGACAGCCCATGCAAAAGAAATGGAACGAGGCAAAGTAAGAGGTGGAGAACAGATCCAACGGATGACGAGCAACAACCGATCAGGAGGCTGGAAAAAAGATAGAGGTGACCAGACAATGAAGAAACAACAAGAAGGAACATGTTACAGGAGCGGACTGGAGTTCCCACACCGAGGCCCATGCCCAGCATTTGGCGTGTGTTAAGGGATGCAGTTGAGAAACGACAGAGGAAGACCAGGAAGAGCGCGAATGCCGACAAGCAGACACATCAGGCATGTTGAGACAGGAGCAAGAAGCTCGTCATAGAATCAGAAGAAGAGTGTGAAGAGAAAACGGAATGACTGTATCTCATGACGGATGTCACCATAGAATCAGAAGGAGAAGAAGAAGAAAGTGGAGAAAGAATATGTTTGGTGGACAAAAAGAAGATAAAAAAGACAGAGTCGGTGACCATAAAGGTGGGGCCACATGAAACAAAATTTGTCCTGGACAGTGGCGCAACGTGCAACATCATGTGCATTTCCGAATACGAAAGAATGAAAGTAAAGCCGACTCTAAAGCCATCTCGGGTACAAGTGTTCACATGGGGGGCCAAAAGACCAGTAACAAACATGGGAAAATTCAAGGAGGAACTGGTGTACAAAGATCAAAGATTAACAGAAGACATTTTTTTTTAAATATATTTTTATTGAAAACAGTATATTGCAAGGATCATACCAGATACAGTGTCATTTTCATATAATAGGAACCTGCAGTAGAACATTCAAACCCCCCCAATCCCGGTCTATACATTCTGCAAGTTAAAACATGTCATAAGTGTAGTATATATCAATCATGCAAAGTACTGAAGATGAACAAGAGTGCACTCTCAGGCGGAACTTTCAGGGCCATCGTCCCGAGTGCTAAGAGCCGGCTGGGGTTGAGCCGTAGCTCCCGGGTCCTCCTCCACACTGTCCTCTGCACGATCACAGCTCGCCAGCAGATAGTCTCTGAGTGGACCCCAAATATCTTTAGGGCTCGAGCTCCTGGGGAGTTCTTCTGAATATGTGTTTAACTGCTCCTGGCAGTATACCAAGTCTTTAAGCCACTGTGACGCCCTGGGGTAGCGCTTGCAATCCCATGTAAATAACACCCTCCTTTTCGCCAGTAGCAAAGCCACTCTCACAAAGCGGCCGAGCAACCCTTTGACCTCAGGCACATGTCCCAGTAAACACAGAAGCGGTGTACAGTCCAGAGTAAGGCCTGTCATGGTGTCTAATTTCTGCAGGACATTCACCCAGTAGGACTGAACCGCGGGACATTGCCATGATAGATGGCTGAAATCGGCACCAGCTCGTCCACATCTCCTACAACAGTCAGTGTCTCTATAACCAATTCTATGCAGCTTAGTGGGAGTGTGATATGTCTGATGTATAAACTTCAGGTGGATAATGCGTAAGTTGCTATTGGGCGTAAGCCTACCCGCGAGGGAACAGATTTGACCCCATGTGTCCTCCTCCAGTTGTATGCCCAGAGCAGTGTACCATCTAGCTAAGCTACGATCTCCTGGAAGGACCAGTTCCGAGAACACCACTTTATACAGTCTAGAGAGCAGGTGCTGCCTAGTGGCAGACGTAATTACTAGTTGCAGTGCCTTGGAGGTGGCAGGCTCGAATGGGAAGCTAGGATAATGATCCCTCACAGCCCGCCGCAATCGATAACAGGTGTATGTAAACAGGGGTGAAGCATTGGATATATATTGAAGCTCGTCACCGGAGATGTACGTTCCGTCTCTGAATAAGTCCCCTAATACGGAGATGCCTGCCTCAGAGAGCAGCCTCATTGAGCCGCGCTCCTGTGCTACAGAGTTAGCGCCGTGACCTTCAATGGCCATGTTTGGCGCGTAGAAAGGCAGACGGTCCGTCAGTCTACCAATCGCTTGCCAAGCCGAGCATGTGGCGGCAATCGTATTAATCTCCGACCTAGGTACATGTCTGTGCGTATGGGTTAGTATGTGCTGTAAAGGAAAATCTCCCGCATCACCCCCTTCAACCGCTACATGTGGGATAAAGCCATGAGGTCTGTACCAAAAGAACGCGAAGTGAGCTAGGCCACATAAGTAATATATGTAAAAATCTGGCGCGCAGAACCCCCCTTTGTCAAATGGCAGGGCTAGGGTCGCCCAGCTGATACGCGGGGGTTTCGACCCCCAAACTAGTCGGAGTAACTGGGTCTGCAAAGTGGTGAAAAAATGTTTATTCAGACGAATAGGGATGTTGCAAAATAAATATAAAAACTTGGGGAGTATCACCATCTTAATGACCGCAATGCGGTCCGCCAATGACAAAGGCAGAGCCACCCATTTATCTACCTGCTGCACCAAGTCAGCATAGGCCTGTCCATAATTCTCACGGATGACAGTCTCTGGGTCTTTATGAACCCAGATCCCAAGGTATTTCACAGGGTCCACAGTCCATAGGAGTGGGTATTCCAGCGTGGGAGCGGAAGTGGCCAGTGTGAGAGGGATTACGACCGATTTTATCCCAGTTGATGTTTAATCCGGAGAGGATGCCAAAGCGGATATACTCTCGATAATTCGTGTGAGGTGGGTATGTGGATCGCGAACATACACAACCATATCATCTGCGTATGCAGAGATGCCCACTGGTCTGTTATTAAAATTGAGCGCGGCTTCCCTGTGGTGCTGCCGGATTCTACACATCAGTGGTTCCAGTACGATAGCGAAGAGGAAGGGGGAAAGAGGACACCCCTGCCTGGTCCCATGCTGGATCGCTAGTGGGTCAGAGGTGAAACCACCTACCCTTACTCTGGCAGAGGCATCAGTATACAGAATTTGAATCCATCGGACAAAAACAGGGGGAAACCCCATCCGACGGAGAATAAAAAAGATATACCTCCATTCGATCGAGTCAAAGGCTTTGGCCGCGTCGAGCAACACGGCCACTGCTTGGAGATCTGGGTTGAGAACATGGAACATCGCAAAAAGCGTGCGGAGGTTCCAAGATGTGGAGCGATCAGGAATGAAGCCCGACTGGTCAGGTAGGACAAGCATGGGCATCAATGGGTGGAGTTTAGTGGCAAGAATTTTAGCAAGAATCTTGGCGTCAATGTTAATCAGGGATAAGGGCAGATAAGACTCGCATCTGTTGGGGGGCTTATCTTTTTTCAGAAGAGTGATGATGAGCGCCTGGCGCAAGGATGGGGGAAGATAGCCCAGCTCATGTGCCTCAGCGTACATGGCCAAAATGTGAGGCGCTAGGAGATCTGCATACCGTTTATAAAATTCAGCTGTCAGCCCGTCGGGACCGGTAGCTTTCTTGTTCGGCAGAGAGAGTATCGCCTCTTTGATGTTGGTCTCATCAATAGGTAAACCGAGATACTTCCTATGGGCGTCCGACAGCCAGGCACAGGCAGTGTCCTGCAGGTAATCGTCTATAACAGAGTCCGACACGTCGCCGCGGGGCGTGTAGAGCTGTCCGTAAAAATCGCGGAATTGACCCAGTATAGCATCTGTGGTGTACTGACCGGTGCCATGATCGTCTACTATGTGTTCAATAGGCTGGGCAGTCGTTGGCTCACGTAAACGATTAGCCAGTACCCTGCCTGGTCTACCACCCTCCCCGTATGCTCTGGCCACAAACCGTTTGGAGATATACCTCATTTCTGCCTCAGCTAGAGATTTATGTTCCTCCGTGTATTCCCTAATGCGTGCCAGCGTATCCAGTGAAGGAAGTGTGTCATATGAGGATTCTAGGTCGTGCAACTTGGTTTCAAGTTTCAATATTTGTTCCCTCAGGTCACGTAAAATGCCTGCTGTCGTGCCTATACATACACCCCGTATATTGGCCTTAAACGCTTCCCAGAGGATGGCTGCACTATCCACCGTGCCCACGTTTAGGTCAAAATACTGTACTATAGCTTTATGGACTGTATCCTTAAAAACGGGATCTAGCAGTGCGTCTGCCCGAAACCGCCATGTAAAGGGAGGCTGCACGGTGTGTGGAATTTGCAATTTGAGCATGACAGGGTTGTGGTCCGAAATGGTCCGGGGGAGTGTGTAGGTCTCAGTCACCCACCCATTGGTTGATCTGTCCAACAGCCAGTAGTCCAGGCGGGACCATGTGTTATGGGAAGGTGTAATGTGGGTGCCTGCTCTCACCCCAGAGTTACGCAGGCGCCAAGCGTCAACCAAGCCCATCTCCTCCATAAACTGCCGAACACATGCAGCTGTTTTCAACATACGGCTACTCGCAAGATCAGATTTGTCGAAACAAGGATCTAACTGTGTATTTAAGTCACCCCCAATCAGTAGGGCCGATTCCGGCCATGTGCGCAGCACCTGAAATAAAGAAGACAATGACGCTGGTACGTCAACCACAGGACCATAGACGTTGGCGATAGTCACAACAGTCTTGCCCAACGTGCCTCTTACGACTGCCCAGCGACCCCCACTATCCGTGCAGGAGTTCAATGGAGTGAAATGTATCCCTTTTTTAATAAGGATGAGGACCCCTCGGGCGTAATTAGAGTAAGAGGAGGCTAGGCGGTGTCCAGCCCATCTACGCGCTATAGACCCCTCAGTTTGCACAGTTAAATGTGTCTCCTGCAATAAGGCGATGCTCACCCTGTGCCTATCCAAATGAGAAAGCACCTGCCTAGTCTTTCTGGGTGTATTGAGGCCGCGCACATTCCAGGTGACACAAGTGTAGCTTTCACCCACCATCACAGAGGCACCCGATAAGTTGCGAACCAGCGTCCGTTAGCATCTCAGCACATTTACACAGTGACATAAGCAGCTCAGTCAAGTGAATAACATTTGCAAAGCATACTCCAATGCAGAAGAAGAGACCAGGCCCCCCACCCCCCTCCCACTTTGGCAACCCAAACCCGCCAAAGAGCCTTACAACCTCCCCCCCGCCCCTCCCATCCCCACACAACAAACAAAACATCAAACGGGTTACTCCCATCGGGGACAGTGGAGGCCTTGCACACTTCTGGCACTAGGCAGAAGTGGGCCTCTGCAAAGAATTTCAGTTCGAGCCCCGTAAACGCACCATCTAACAGTAACATACGGAGTACAGCCGGTGGGGTATATACCATTCAACCCGCAGTGTGTACCTTAGAGCAAGAGCCAAACAGTGCACCCTATAGCCAGACATCGAAGTGGGCAGCATTCAGTGACGAACTGCAAAGTGAGGGCAACCCGGGAAGGAATAAGAATATCATCCCCCAAGCACCCACCCCTCCCTCACTCTCAACCTCAGAACCATCAGTTACACCAAAAGGAGGGGGGTACCACAATACAGCTAAAGTCAGTCATCCACGTCCGACGTGTCAGCAGGGGATTTCCGGCGTTTTTGAAGTGTCTTGGCATATGCCATCGCTTGCTTGGGGGTAGTGAAGATTTTTCCTCCCTCAAAGTCGCCAATTCTGAGTCTGGCAGGATAGAGCATGGCATATGGAACTTCCTCCTTCTGCAGTAGTTTCTTTACTGTCTGGAATTCCTTTCTCGCCGCCTGCACTTGAGCAGTGAAATCAGGATAAAAGGACAGATTGTTATTCTGATATATAATCTTGCCCTTCTGTCTGGTGATGCGAAGCACAGTATCTCTATCTCTGTAGTTCAACAGCCTTATGATGATGGGCCGCGGCAGAGTGCCAGGCGGAGGACGAGCCGCCAATGAGCGATGTGCCCTCTCCACCGCGAACATGGGAGATAAGTTGTCAGTACCGCAGATCTCTCTCAGCATTATCTCCACGTAATCTTCCAGCCTCCCCACATTGGTCGATTCCGGCAGGCCCAAGACGCGGATGTTATTGCGCCGGGCCCGCGCTTCAATATCCTCACTCTTAGCCTGTATGACTTCCAGGAGCTTGACCATCTCCGCAGTTTTGCCCGCCACCTGCTGTAGACCATCCTCGGTATCCGTGATTCTCTGTTCCGCCTCCCCCAGTCTTGTGGCCTGCTTATCGAGTTTAGCGGAGAAGTGATCCATGCGCGTGTTTAAGGCTTCGATTTTCCCGTCGATCGCCTGAAGGCTCGCTTGTATCGCAACCAGAGTGGTCTCCAGCACGGACTGACCCTGCGAGGAGGAATCATGATCACCTTCCGCTGCTCCAGTGTGCGGCTGCCTGCTATTCTTACGCAGCTCAAAGGATAGCTTGGGCTGAGACTTGTCGGGTTTACCCATGGCGAAGCTCGTGTCCTACACACCGCAACCCGGCCGTGCGCTCCGCCGCAAAAACCAGGCAGATCAGGGGTACCTTTCACAGGACACACTCGGACCTTACAGGATCTGCCAGGGACCAGCCAGCCGTCCCGCCACACCCCACACGCAAGTCAGTATGCAGCTGTGTCACCCTGGGGGGTGTAGTCCCTAGTCACTTCAGCCAGTGTGATGAGAGTGCAGCACCACCGAGCGCCCCAAGCACGTGGAGTCGAGATAGCACCCGGCAGGACAACAATGAAGCAGGCAGCTAAAGAAGCACAGCACAAAGCATAAAGTGATATTTCACGCTCCAGGTGAGTAACAGCTGCGCTATAGCACAGGGTCCAGCCAAGTCCGCCGCTACTGTGGCACAAAACGAATGTCCCAGCCGAACTCCCTGGTGTCTCAGAGTCCGCAGGGTGGTCACCAGGCGCGCGGCAACCCCCACACCTCCAGGCCCTTCACAGCAGATTCACCAGCTCCCCAAATGTCCAGTACACAGCGAATCTGGTGCTACAATTCAGAACATGCGCCCCCGCTGTGGTGATTGTCCGCAGGGGCCAGGAGATTGGTGCACGCTCCACCCGCGGCCTTCTAACCGCGCTGCAGCCGGCCGCTCAATTTCCGAGTCACCCAGTCGCCGCACAGCACCCCGGCGTCCCGAAACTCGAGAGCCGCGCGGAGGCCTGCCCCAGCTGGCAGCTGGCCGGTAACAGGGGACGGGACTCACCGGTGATCCTGTGTCCGACACCACCTCCAGTGCTGCAGTTCTGGGCTCCAAGAAGAGGGGCAGACGGGGGAGAGTCTCGCACCCCAGCCGGGCCTCGGGTCTGGGATTCACCGCGGCCGACACCGCACAGACTGACTCCGGCGGCGTCCGAGGCACAGCAGCACAGCGCTCACCGATCAACAGCTAAGATGGCACGTATAGGGCAGGATAATGAAGGATTGCGATGCGGCGGCCGGCAGAGCAGCTCTACAGTGCTGCCATCTTGCCGCGCGCCAAGCCACGCCCCCATTAACAGAAGACATACACGTACTGAAAGGAGACATCCCAGCGCCATGCCTACTAGGCAATGTTACGGCACAAATAATGGGTCTGATGGAAATGACATACAACATGTCAGAAAAGAAAAAAAATTTGAAAGAATACCCAAAGCTAACAGAAGGACTGGGAAAACTAAAAGGACGACAGATAACGCTGCACATCGACGAAACAGTAAGGCCAGTTGCACAACACCACAGAAGAGTGCCCATACACCTGCAGCCACAAGTAGAAGAAGAAATTGAAAAGGGATATTCCCAACCGGAAAAAGAGAGTCTGGCAGTGGTGTGGGCCTGCGAACATTACCACATGTTCATATATGGAAATCCCTTTACAATTATAACAGACCACCAAGCACTGATAACAATTTATGGCAACCCGAACGCAAATATACCACCAAGGATAGAAAGGTGGGGAATCAGGCTCATGGACTACAATTTCAAGATGATACACAAGCCAGGGAAAGAGCACAACCCAGCAGACTACGTGTCGCGACATCCTCTGCCACAAAAGTCACAAGCGACAACTATGGCAGAAGAGTATCTCAATTTCACATTGAAGCTCAGCACACCTGCAACAATAACACTAGAAGAACTGGAACATGAGACAAAGAAGTACAATACCATGGACGAGATAATAAAGATCAACAAAGAGCAGAGATGGAGACACGTAAACGGCAACGGCAGCGTGGAACGAGGAGTAGACAAAGAGGAACTTCTGGCGTTCAAAAGAATAAACGAAGAGCTATCAGAGTGTGGGAACGGAATAATAATGAGAGGCACCAGGATAGTAATGCCCCGGACACTTAGACGAAAAACGGTGGAACTGGCACACGAATTACACAGGGGAATGGTGGCCACCAAGAAAATGTTGCGAGAAAAAGTGTGGTTCCCAGGACTAGATAGCATGGTGGAAGAAACAGTGATGAATTGCCATGTCTGTCAAATAACAGGACATTCCTCAAAACCGGAACCACTACAAATGTCCCCACTGCCGAAAACGGTGTGGACGGAGTTGGCAGCAGATTTCTACGGCCCCCTGGAAACAGGAAGTTACCTGTTAGTCATAATAGATGAATACTCAAGATTCCCCATAGTGAGCCCGGTATCATCAACATCAGCAAATGCGACACTGCCAGTGCTAGATGAGATTTTTGCAGCCTGGGGTTCACCACAAACTCTCAAGACAGACAATGGCCCACCATTCTCAGGTGAGGAGTTCAAGAGATTCATGGCCTACCTGGGAATAAACCACAGACGAATAACACCATTGTGGCCACAAGCAAACGGAATGGCCGAGCGGTTCATGGGAACAATCAAGAAGGCGATACAGAGGGCAAAGCTGACACAAATATCAATCGGGCAAGCTCTATGTCAAGTATTACGAGACTATCGAAATACCCCTGACAGCTCCACGGGAAGATGCCCGGCAGAGTTAGTAGTAGGGCGCTTAAGCAGAACAAGACTGCCACAAATAAAAAGAAGTGGAGAAAAAGGAAAATAAGGATGTCGCTGCAAGAGATAAGGAACAGAAGGCGAAGCTGAAGGCTTACGCAGACCAAAGAAAGCATGCAACAATGACCAAAATAAAAGCAGGAGACACAGTGCTTGTAAAACAGCGACAAGCGAGGAAGTCGGACAGCGCTTTCTCAAAAGATCCTTTGAAAGTGACGGGAATAAAGGGGCCAATGGTCACAGCATCAGCCGGCCAGTACAACATCACACGAAACAGCTCCCACTTCAGGGAACTGAAAACCAAAGAAGAAGAAATACCAAAGCAAGAGCTGAAGGAACAAACATCACAAGCGGAGTCACCAACGGACGTCAGAGAACGGCGACCACGGAGAGAATGCAAAAAGACAAAAAGACTGATCGGGGAGATGTGAAGAGACTGAGATGTGAACATCGGCATGTCAAAAGAGTGGAGTTTCTCTCTCTCTCTCTCTCTCTCTCTCTCTCTCTCTCTCTCTCTCTCTCTTTCTTTTCTTTCTTCCTCAATGCAATGGGGACAAATGGCAAGAAATGTTTTGTTCACAACAAGGGGGGAGATGTCGTGCCCCGGCGAGGGCACTAGGACCCTGGGGACACAGGGTGGGGGACAGGGGACACCGGACACCACATCCGGTCAGGGGTGGGGACGAGAGGGCAGACTGGACCTGGACCTTGGGGTGGGAGGTCGCGCAGACATCGCGCTGCGCCCAGCATGTAGCCAACGAATAAAGTTACCTCGAAATAACCAGCATCGTGTCCTGTGTGAGTTCCTGGGCAAGGGGAACACGACAAGGGGCAAGAAGAAGGGGCAGTGAATGAGCAGGGTAGGGAGCAGAGAAGGCAGTGTGTGAACAGAATTGTTAGGGAGCAGAGGGGACAGTGACAGTAGCGGCTGCTACCGGGGAGTAGCGGTTTAGTGTTAAAAAAGAGAAAAGGGGGAAAAAATAAAGATAATCCCACATACCTTTCCAGCGGCTGGCTCTCCTCCGTCCTCTTCTTCCAGGTCCAAAACACACACAGGCAGAGGAAGCACCCAGGCTTCCTCCTGTAAGCCAATCAAAATGCTGCAAAGCAGCGTTGTGATTGGTCTCAGTGCCGTGGTTTGGTGCTCTATCGGGAAAAGGGAGCTTGGGCATATTCCTCACCAGGCTGTGTAATGAAGCCTAGTGGGGAACATGCAGAGTGCACATGGCTGTTTGGCCAACCCAAGACGGCCGGCCAAGCAGTCATGCACACTTTAGAGGGTGCTATCCACTCCTCACTCTGCTCTGCAACTGGCACTGCCCCGCCCGCAACTTTACAGCGCACGACAATAGTAAAAAATAAAGTCATAATAACACTGTTATTATCATTTTATTTTTCTTGTGGGGCGTCGCTCCTCCACCTTAGAGGAGGACCCGCCATGGATAGTTACTGTAAAGAGGGGACAGTGAGCAGAAGGGGAAGGGAACAGTGAGGACAGTAGAGAGGGGCAGTGTGTGACAGAGGTGGAAGGGAGCAGAGAGGGCAGTGACTGTAAAGAGGGGGCAGTAAGGACATGGAAGGGGCAGTAAGGGCAGCAAGTTCGCGCTTTCACTGCACAATTTTTCTCAGAGCACCTTCATCCAATCCAAGATGGCCGCCATGGCTTGTTACGTAGCATTGTGTGCAGCCCCGCCCCTTTGAAGGTGCCACTCTACTATTAAAAATAATGGTGAGAAAGATGATGCTACATTAACAGCCATTTTGCTTTCTCCAGTAGGTCTTCTATCCGTGTGAAATGTTTTCCTGTAAGAAGATCCTGCTTCTCTTCCTCATCTGCTTCGGTCCTGTGTTTTTCTTCATTAGTCACCTGCTTCGCCCAATGTAAGTATTTTATCTCAGAGGTGGATCAACCTGCAGAGCATGTGGGGGATTTGCCTTACAGTACTGTGTCTCTGAAAGGAACAAGGACCAGGACAGAGTGAGTTTCATACCTAGTGCTCCACCCTTTCCAATCCCAACATGCATTTCATGTGCCGTGGCATCGGCCTGTCTTGCAAACATTAGTAATGTGAGAATACATCCCTTCCATTAACATGATATTGAGTGCCATCTGGACACTCCCAGCAGCTTACCAACATCTCAATTCCCTGGATGATCCCATAACCAAAATATATGTGTTAAAGACCAGACCCTCTCCACACATAAGAGAGTGGAAGGGGAGACGTTCCAGCTCCACATGCTGCCCATACTCTTCCTTTCTTAAATCCAGTGTTCCCCTTTACTAGTATTATAACTCTAGCTTGAGTGCAGATATCCTCTCAAGATAGATGTGTGGGTATGTCTGTATACATGCAAATACATATTTTATTTTAGTCATAGCAAAAAAGGAAAGGAATATTGAAAATAATTGAATCTATTTACAACAATAAATGTATGCATGTGGCATCACACACACACACACACACAAAAATATATATATATATATATATATATATATATATATATATATATATATATATATATATATATATATACTACTATTATAAAGAGAGAACACACACCTTTGAGCCAGGTAAACTCGGGAACCACAGCGCCAATCCACACACCTGATACATTGTAGAAATTGTCAGGGTGTGCAGATGAACATAGGCTATAAAAAATAAAAAAAACGTACATTTAAAAATATAACTTTAAAAAAAAAGTAGTGCCCTGAAAGTAGCACCGGCCGCGACGTAGCGCTGGCCGCGACGTAGCGCTGGCCGCGACGTGCGTGATGACGAAGAGGTGGGGCTGGCTGCTAGTATATATATATATATATTCACTGAAAAAACCATAGGTTATAGACCATATATAGTTAGGAATTAGCATTTACAAAACCTTGAAAATTCACTGAAAAAACCATAGGTTATAGACCATATATAGTTAGGAATTAGCATTTAAAAAACCTTATTTTACTCACACAAAACCATTGAAATTCCATATATAGTTAGTTGTACTAACTATATATCGCGCACCCGCAATCCACTGCTGATCATGTCACATATTACATCATTCATGACATGGTCAGTGACATCACTGATGACATCACTGATGACATCTCAAATGACATCACTGATGACATCTCAAATGACATCACTGATGACATCACTGATGACTACATCCAGTGACTGTATAATTCTGTAAAGTTAAAATATGTCTTACATATTGAAGAATGAGTGGATGTATAAGTGTCTTGATGAAGGATTTAGTAGGGGCATGACTGACTGTATGAGTGACTGATTAAATGTGTCTCACTGAGTGCATGGGTTAGTGACTAAACTGTCTTAATTTGTGCATCATTATGTCTGTTGTTCTGTAAACTGCTGCATGTGTTGATCAGTAGCTATATGATTAACTATATGGGTTATTGATTGGTTGCCCAAGCATTTGTATGGGAGACTGAGTGTGTGTGTGGGTGGCTGGGAGGTGTATGACTCTCTGCATAGATGTGTGAGCAGTTGATTGACTAGATGTATGGCTTCACAAGTGCATGTGGAAACCGCTGTATGGGCAGTTGACTGTGTGCATGAGTGTATTGGTGAGTGAATGGATATCTCAGTGCTACATGTCAAAGTAAGTACATATGTAAAATACAGTACATGTGAGAGTTGACATATATAAATAACTGTGCATAAGAGCCAGTGAATGTGTGAGTGGCTGTATGGATCATTGTGAACTTGTATCCAGGATTGTATAAGTGAGTAAATATATTTTAGTATATGTTTGAATAAGTAAGGTGTGTATAACTGTATAGTTGAGGAAATGGAGGTGTGATTGATTCTTTGCATGACTGACTAAGTGTCTGAGTAACTCCATGGATGAGTGACAGTCTATGAGTGTCTGTTTACACTGAGTGTATCTAAGGTTATATTAGAGTCTGAAGAGGTTCATCGTATTATCACATGAATGATGTCATCAGTGATGTGATCAGTAATGTCAAATGAGATGTCATCAGTGATGTCACCAGTGATGTCATCAGTGATGTCATTTGAGATGTCATCAGTGATGTCATCAGTGATGTCATTTGAGATGTCATCAGTGATGTCATCAGTGATGTCATTTGAGATGTCATCAGTGATGTCATCAGTGATATCACTGGCCATGTCATGAATGATGTAATATGTGACATGATCAGCAGTGGATTGCGGGTGCGCGATATATAGTTAGTACAACTAACTATATATGGAATTTCAATGGTTTTGTGTGAGTAAAATAAGGTTTTTTAAATGCTAATTCCTAACTATATATGGTCTATAACCTATGGTTTTTTCAGTGAATTTTCAAGGTTTTGTAAATGCTAATTCCTAACTATATATGGTCTATAACCTATGGTTTTTTCAGTGAATTTCAATGGTTTTTTAATAGCAAATATCATAAGCTGTCGAATGTCAAGTACGTGGTAAGAAAAAACATTTTCGTGTTTATGCACACTGATCTGCTTTGAATGCTGCCCCCCCCTCATTTCTATTAGGAGTACTCTCTCTTTGCAGATAGTGAAGGGTAGTTAACGCAGGCCTTTGCCCCCATTGTAATCCGTCGTGCCTGCTTCTCTCTCCATTTGATTGATTGTTATCCAAGCATTTACTGTTTTTGAATTGGTTCTCTTTGGTGCATTCTCTATTTACAAACAAGCACAGAGTCGCAATACTCTGTTTAGTCTTTGCAGATAGCGAAAAATCGTGTAAAAAAACAAAAGGAATCGAGCAAAATCAGTAGGCCACTAATGGGATCTCTTTTTGACCTCGCTAAAATAGAAACATTAGGAACAACCTGTTGAAAATAGCAATGTGTATGTACATAAGCGGCGTTCATTTGTGTTCACAGTACCCCTTGTTGATTGTTTGAATCGAGCATTGAATTGTTCGAAGTTGGTTCTCTTAAGGATCTTCTCTGCCTGCAAACGGGGAAGAATAGGAATATTCTCTCTCCCTTTGCAGATAGTGAAGGGTAAGTAACGCAAACCTTTAACACGTCGTGCCTATTTCGTTCCTCATTGATTGATTGGTTGCCCGAACATTGACTGTTTGGGAATTGGTTCTTTTTGGAGGTATTCCCTGTTTGCAAATAAACGTAGGAAAATCTTTGCAAGTAGTGAAAGGGTAGGTAATGCGGACCTTTGTCCCCCGTTGTAATCTGTCATGCCTATCTACTCCCCACTGATTGATGCACCTGTTTCACCCGGACCATTTACTAGAGATAGGTCATCTGGCCCGACCAGAGAGCACCCCTAGTGAAAAGGACATATGCAATAATAACGAAGTGATCACTGTATCCTGTTAACAGAAACTTTAGCATGAAACAACCTGGAAAGAAAGGAATAGGAAAACGAAAATCAGTAGGCCACTGATGAACTTTTTATTAAATAACAAACAAAGAAACGATAACAATACGTAATGATAAAACCTATTATTGTCCTAGAAACAAGAAACGTTAGAAGTAAGCCCGTAATAAGAAACCTGAAAACAGTAAGAGAAACCAAGTGTGACATTGCAACGGCCACAAGGCAACGAGGCTTCATCGCCCCTCACTGCCCCAAAATGTGTCTGTCCCACCGCCTGCCACGGCCAAATAACGGCAAACTGGGAAAGATACAAGTCAGCAGACATCCGCCCCATTCTGGAAACTTCCAAAGTGCAACAGGTTTGCGGCTACGCCCAGCCGGAAGCAACACATATAAGGCGGGTCCTGCTGCCAACCGTCGGCAGAAGATCATCACGTAGGGTGTAGCCGGAGGAAAGGCCGAGGCCAATGGGACCCGGCCAGGGGGATTGCTACGACAACCCTGGAGAGTTGCAAGGGGGGGAATGTCTGTGTCCTCGACCCTCCCCTCTCTCTCCCAGTCCGGCCACCATCAACCAGAGGCCGAGGCCGACGGGATCCGGCCGCGGTGGCGGTAACCCTGGAGAATTGCAGGTTCGACCCTCTCTCTCCCAGTCTGGGCCAGCATCCATGGAGGGCCTGGGAGTGGAGAGGCCACTGCACGAAAGGCCCAGGAGAGGCACCACACGCCAAGGCCTGCCCCACCGGATGAGCCAAGGAACCCGTTCATGGGGCCAGAGCAAAGGGTGTCCGGCCGCCATCCACCGGAGGTCCGGCCCAAAGACGGACGGGACATTTCTTCTTTCTTTTATAATGGCTGCGACAACACTGGGGGGGGATGTCTTGCACATGCCTCCGACCCCCCCCCCCTCGTCCTCATCGCCTGGTCCGGCCATAACAAATGTCAAGCGAGATGCCGTGGGGTGCACTGGGAGGGAGAGACGGTGCGAACAGGCCTCTCCCGCCTCCCCAGGTGGAGGCTTCCCAGCTGCACCCTCAGCGCTCCAGGCGCCCGGAAAAGGGTTCTTCCACTGTGGCGATGCTGCAACGTCTCGCCCGGCAGGGTGGAGCCCGTCCGCTCATTTGACCCCGCGATCGCCGGTAGCTACCGAACTCTCAAAATGGCGGTCGACCTGGCAAGAGCGGGCCCAGCATAAAGAAATGGCCCAGTCACTGGTTGACTCCACCACCGTAGTCCTCCACGACCTTGAAGATTCTAGAGGAGCCGCGGGAGTCCCCGACCCCCGCAGACACCCCCGATGGGGAATGACTGCCATGATCGCCCGTGGAGTGACGAAACTGTAGCCGCAGGACGTCGGCGCTCCCATGCTGGCGCTCCCATGCTGGCGCCAGCCTCAGTTTGAATGACTAGAATCCTGCAGACCACAGTTCGGATCAGTTCCGGTGAAAGCACAGTGTGACCCGGTAGGAAAAATTGTTGCACCCCCTCCCCTTTTTGACTGATGGTTCAAACCACCGATCCTTTCCTTTGCCCTTTTAACGGAACTTTGGACTGCCCCCCCCCCCCCCCCCCCCCCGGGCGCCCCACGCCGTTATTCGGAGGGCGGCAACTTACTGGACATCACCTTGGTGCCATCCACATTTCAGCGCGTTCTGCTGCCTTGGAACTATTTGCACAACAGACCGCTACTGATGACCCACCCCCCCCGGGACGCCCCACGCCGGATACCCAAATCAGTGCGGCACCCAGGCAACATCACCTGGGTGCCGTCCAGAAATCTGGACGTTGTGCTGCCTTGGGACTATTCGCACAACCGACCGCTACTGATCATTGTTCCTTCTTTTTCCCTAAAAATGTTTAAATGTTTTTACTGTTTTTGTTTTGTTGTATATATTTATAAGTTATTAAAGTTTTATAATCCTACTACTTTGTTGGAGTGCTATATATTTTTAATGTGACACATAATTGTAAAAACTTTGATGTACAAAGAGTCATCCCTGGAATCTTCCGCTTCAGGCTCGGTCCCCTCCCCAATCACAATACAGGATGGTTTTCAGATAGTAGGAACGCGTGTGGTGTGACGGATCTCATCGGGTGTGGGCCTTGATCTACTATAACTCCTTTGAAGAGGGGTGATTCTTTACAGCTGGGGCCATAAACTACATCTGCAGGGCTAGATGATAGCCTGGGACCGGCCTGGACAATCGGACACAGAGGAAGAGGAGTGTCAGAGGGTGCGGTAGGGAATAGGGCGAAAGGGAGGTGTCGGGCGGGCACAGAGTGTGATTCTCAGGGAAGAGCAGCGCAGATGGGGGGAGGTTTATTGCCCATGCATAAGACAGAGAGCGGGGGTGACCAGTGCCTGGGGGAGATGCTTGCGAGGGTGGGGAGCCATGCTACGGATCGACAGCGTGCAGAGAGTGGGTCTGGTCAAGGCATCTAAAATGGCTGCCGTGCACGACAAAAGTGTGGCATTTGAAAAAAGGCAAGATGGCGCAGACAATGTTTTTCAACACTTGCTGATTTCCTTCTAATCGAACGTTAACAGACGTTGGGGCATATTACCAAAGTTAAGCGATATTTATCGCTAACGATGCTTAGCAACGAATTTTTTACCGCTAAGCATCGTCAGAAATTATCGCAGATAAACCTTGCTATTATCAAGGTTTATCGCAAATGCGATAAAAAACGGCCGCAATGCATGAATATCGCTGAAAAGTCAGCGATATTCATGCATTACCGAGCTAATGCTCTTAGCCATGTTATCCACCTCCCATTGGATAACATGGCTAAGAACTGCTCAGGGCAGGTGTTACTTTTTGGAGATATTCGCGCTTAGCGCGATTATCTCCAAAAGTTGGTAATAGGAGATAGCGATGTTAGCGACTGTTTCCAGTCGCTAACATCTTGGCATGCCCACTTTGCATGTCATTAGTGATAAATATCACTGACATGCAAAGTGGGGCCCAAGATGGTCGCTATCTCCTACTAGCGGTCGCTAACTGGTGTTAGCGACAGCTAGGTAATACGGAGATAATTTTATCTCCGCTTTCTTGGCTTTTAAAGCCAAAAAAGCGGAGATAAACCCCCTTGATAATATGCCCCGTTATCTCTCCCACACTACCGGTCCCCCTGGGCTTAAACGCCGAGATGGTAGGGACTGCATCCCGTGGAGATAGGCTGAGACGTCACTCAGCAGAAAAAAAAGTTTAAAAAAAGTCTATAAACATACAATAAGTTAAAAGTCAATCATTCTTCTTTCCTTGTAGTACGCTCCCCAGTCCGCTTCCCGTTACGCTAACCGGGCGCACCCCACCAAAAAAACGATTTTTTTTTTTTTTTTTTTTTGCCCCGCGGAGCCCTTTTAAAGCCTCCACATCAAACCTATGGGGTCAGGGAGGATCTACTATGCCCCCTTATGGTCATTTGCCCCTTCGCTTTGGCCTCCTCTTGTCTCTCGATCCTACCGAGAGACAAGATGGCGGCCGCTACGGATTGTTTGGAATGTTTACAGACGCCGGAGAACCAATCAGCTTCGCTTCACAAAGCTCCGTAACGCGAAAAGTACGCGAAGTGGAGCGCTGCCCGGTGCGCTGTTACAGATATATATCTTTTTTTGAACGTTAATTTCTCAAAATCCACTGGAGCACATATATTGAGACCTAGCAAAGGCACATCGGGCTACCGGTCCCTACAATTTTGCCAAGTTTCGTGCAAATCCATTCAGCCGTTCGATTATTTATGTATTTATTTTTTTTGCCCCGCGGGGCCCTTTTAAAACCTCCACATCAAACCTAGGGGGTCAGGGAGGATCTACTATGCCCCCTTATGGTCATTTGCCCCTTCGCTTTGCCCTCCTCTTGTCTCTCGATCCTACCGAGAGACAAGATGGCGGCCGCTACGGACTGTTTGGAATGTTTACAGACGCCGGAGAACCAATCAGCTTCGCTTCACAAAGCTCCGTAACGCGAAAAGTACGCGTAGCGGAGCGCTGCCCGGTGCGCTGTTACAGATATATATCTTTTTTTGAACGTTAATTTCTCAAAATCCACTGGAGCACATATATTGAGACCTAGCAAAGGCACATCGGGCTACCAGTCCCTACAATTTTGCCAGGTTTCGTGGAAATCCATTCAGCCGTTCGGGCTAAAAGTGAGGCCAACCGCCCTATGGAAATTAACATTGGAAAAACACGTTTTGGGACCCCCCTTTTTTCTCGGCCCCCCCTTGACGAACCCCCCCCAAATTTTCAGGGGCTGCTCAGAAACAAAATGTGCCATTTTCCTGAAAATTTCTTCAGCCAATTCCGTCCACAAACGCCAAAGTTATTAGACATAGAATTTTCAAAAAACCCATAGAGAAAAAATCCTAACTATATATACCTACTGGCGACCGCCAGTAGGTAATATATATATATATATATATATATATATATATATATATATATATATATATATATATGGATCAACAAAATGCCTTTAGCATATGAAAGGCACACAACAGTCCTCTGCCCTCCGGGATTCCCACCTGCCACGCCTTTCCACTTCACACTGTTTAGAAATGCCCGACGCATTTCAGGGTTAACACACCCCTTCCTCATGGGCTTGCAAACATGACACTCGAGCACAGCATTACTTTCATTTCCGGCTTTTTTATTATTAACAATGTGCTCAGTGCATCTCTCACCATCATGATCTGGGACTTGTAGTCCATAATGCATTGTCATTGTCCTCCTTATAGTAAGGTCGAGTGTTCAGTTTTGATTATGCTCAGTCCTTTAAATACCTTCAGTAGGCTGTGATGTGGTCGGGCGCGCCGTTAATTAACACAAGAGTCCTGTGCTAAAATACTTCCAAATGGTTTGGATGTACAAGCCTCGTTCTGCTGACAGTAATCCATCCTACAGCAGGCGATGGTGCACTTTCCACGGCCAGGCCGCCGTGTAGCAATGTGGATCAACAAAATGCCTTTAGCATATGAAAGGGACACAACAGTCCTCTGCCCTCCGGTCTGATGTTCACAGTCACGCCGTTGCCATTGAGAAAGGGTCAGAGGACTTGAAACGCGTCTGGCAACAATACGGCATTTTATTTTGATGGGATTCTTTTCTGCTGGTGTGCAGCCTTCGTGTAACAAATAAAGGAGAAATCAACCTACCTGAAAGTGGCTCTTCCATGAGGGGTAACTCTGTTTGTTTTGGATTTAGCGGCTGTTCCCGGTCGCGAAAGTAGCCCCGCTGAGAACACAGAGTTCCTGAGATGAGGCCATGATGACGTCATCGCAAAGGGAGGTGGGCTTCATAGCGAAGGAACATTGCTGCAGTCTGATGGTTTTAAGAAATCACATCATCCCACGGAGGTGTTATCAATGTGTAATGTGTGCTACATAAGACCAACTCACTGGAGGACACGCAGTGCAGCAAGTCTGTTTATTGTGACTACGAAGACCATGAGGCTAGAGTAATAGCCACGCCCACTGGGGTGTTGAAATTGAATATAATTAGCTGCACCTTTACTGGTCTGATGTTCACAGGCACGCCGTTGCCATTGAGAAAGGGTCAGAGGACTTGAAACTCGTCTGGCAACAATACGGCATTTTATTTTGATGGGATTCTTTTTTGCTGCTGTGCAGCCTTCGTGTAACAAATAAAGGAGAAATCAACCTACCTGAAAGTGGCTCTTCCATGAGGGGTAACTCTGTTTGGTTTGTATATATATACTAGCAGCCCGTCCCGACCTTGTCCGGGAGCAATCAGGCTTCAGGGCCCCCGCCCGCCCCGTGAGCGCACCCGTGGCTGCTTCACTTACCTCCGCCTGTGCCCACCGCCTGTACTCCGCTGCTCCTCACCGCTCCTCCCCGCCTGTCCGCCGCTCCTCACCGCCTGTCCGCTGCTCCTCACCGCCTGTCCGCTGCTCCTCACCGCCTGTCCTCCGCTGCTCCTCACCCCTCCTGTCCGCCGCTCCTCACCGCCTGTCCGCTGCTCCTCACCACCTGTCCGCCGCTCCTCACCGCCTGTCCACCGCTCCTCACCGCCTGTCCGCTGTTCTTCACCGCCTGTCCGCTGCTCTTCACCGCCTGTCCGCTGCTCCTCACCGCCTATCCTCCGCTGCTCCTCCCCGCCTGTACGCCGCTCCTCCTGTCGCTCCTCCTCCTGGTTGTATGCAGAGTGTACCTCTGGTTGTGTGTGCCTGCCTGGTTCTCTGCAGTGAGTACCTCTGGCTGTGTGTGCCTGCCTGCCTGGTTGTCTGCAGTGTGTACCTCTGGCTGTGTGTGCCTGCCTGCCTGGTTGTCTGCAGTGTGTACCTCTGGCTGTGTGTGCCTGCCTGCCTGGTTGTCTGCAGTGTGTACCTCTGGCTGTGTGTGCCTGCCTGGTTGTCTGCAGTGTGTACCTCTGGCTGTGTGTGCCTGCCTGCCTGGTTGTCTGCAGTGTGTACCTCTGGCTGTGTGTGCCTGCCTGTCTAGTTGTCTGCAGTGTGTACCTCTGGCTGTGTGTGCCTGCCTGGTTGTCTGCAGTGTGTACCTCTGGCTGTGTGTGTCTGCCTGGTTGTCTGCAGTGTGTACCTCTGGTTGTGTGTGCCTGTCTGGTTGTCTGCAGTGTGTACCTCTGGCTGTGTGTGCCTGCCTGCCTGGTTGTCTGCAGTGTGTACCTCTGGCTGTGTGTGTCTGCCTGGTTGTCTGCAGTGTGTACCTCTGGTTGTGTGTGCCTGTCTGGTTGTCTGCAGTGTGTACCTCTGGCTGTGTGTGCCTGCCTGCCTGGTTGTCTGCAGTGTGTACCTCTGGCTGTGTGTGTCTGCCTGGTTGTCTGCAGTGTGTACCTCTGGCTGTGTGTGCCTGCCTGCAGTGTGTACCTCTGGCTGTGTGTGCCTGCCTGCCTGCCTGGTTGTCTGCAGTGTGTACCTCTGGCTGTGTGTGCCTGCCTGTCTAGTTGTCTGCAGTGTGTACCTCTGGCTGTGTGTGCCTGCCTGGTTGTCTGCAGTGTGTACCTCTGGCTGTGTGTGTCTGCCTGGTTGTCTGCAGTGTGTACCTCTGGTTGTGTGTGCCTGTCTGGTTGTCTGCAGTGTGTACCTCTGGCTGTGTGTGCCTGCCTGTCTGGTTGTCTGCAGTGTGTACCTCTGGCTGTGTGTGCCTGTCTGGTTGTCTGCAGTGTGTACCTCTGGCTGTGTGTGCCTGCCTGGTTCTCTGCAGTGAGTACCTCTGGCTGTGTGTGCCTGCCTGTCTGGTTGTCTGCAGTGTGTACCTCTGGCTGTGTGTGCCTGCCTGTCTGGTTGTCTGCAGTGTGTACCTCTGGCTGTGTGTGCCTGCCTGTCTGGTTGTCTGCAGTGTGTACCTCTGGCTGTGTGTGCCTGCCTGTCTGGTTGTCTGCAGTGTGTACCTCTGGCTGTGTGTGCCTGCCTGTCTGGTTGTCTGCAGTGTGTACCTCTGGCTGTGTGTGCCTGTCTGGTTGTCTGCAGTGTGTACCTCTGGTTGTGTGTGCCTGCCTGGTTGTCTGCAATGTGTACCTCTGGCTGTGTGTGCCTGCCTGTCTGGTTGTCTGCAGTGTGCACCTCTGGCTGTGTGTGCCTGCCTGCCTGGTTGTCTGCAGTGTGTACCTCTGGCTGTGTGTGCCTGCCTGCCTGGTTGTCTGCAGTGTGTACCTCTGGCTGTGTGTGCCTGCCTGGTTGTCTGCAGTGTGTACCTCTGGCTGTGTGTGCCTGCCTGCCTGGTTGTCTGCAGTGTGTACCTCTGGCTGTGTGTGCCTGCCTGTCTAGTTGTCTGCAGTGTGTACCTCTGGCTGTGTGTGCCTGCCTGGTTGTCTGCAGTGTGTACCTCTGGCTGTGTGTGTCTGCCTGGTTGTCTGCAGTGTGTACCTCTGGTTGTGTGTGCCTGTCTGGTTGTCTGCAGTGTGTACCTCTGGCTGTGTGTGCCTGCCTGCCTGGTTGTCTGCAGTGTGTACCTCTGGCTGTGTGTGTGTGCCTGGTTGTCTGCAGTGTGTACCTCTGGTTGTGTGTGCCTGTCTGGTTGTCTGCAGTGTGTACCTCTGGCTGTGTGTGCCTGCCTGCCTGGTTGTCTGCAGTGTGTACCTCTGGCTGTGTGTGTCTGCCTGGTTGTCTGCAGTGTGTACCTCTGGCTGTGTGTGCCTGCCTGCAGTGTGTACCTCTGGCTGTGTGTGCCTGCCTGCCTGCCTGGTTGTCTGCAGTGTGTACCTCTGGCTGTGTGTGCCTGCCTGTCTAGTTGTCTGCAGTGTGTACCTCTGGCTGTGTGTGTCTGCCTGGTTGTCTGCAGTGTGTACCTCTGGTTGTGTGTGCCTGTCTGGTTGTCTGCAGTGTGTACCTCTGGCTGTGTGTGCCTGCCTGTCTGGTTGTCTGCAGTGTGTACCTCTGGCTGTGTGTGCCTGTCTGGTTGTCTGCAGTGTGTACCTCTGGCTGTGTGTGCCTGCCTGGTTCTCTGCAGTGAGTACCTCTGGTTGTGTGTGCCTGCCTGTCTGGTTGTCTGCAGTGTGTACCTCTGGCTGTGTGTGCCTGCCTGTCTGGTTGTCTGCAGTGTGTACCTCTGGCTGTGTGTGCCTGCCTGTCTGGTTGTCTGCAGTGTGTACCTCTGGCTGTGTGTGCCTGCCTGTCTGGTTGTCTGCAGTGTGTACCTCTGGCTGTGTGTGCCTGCCTGTCTGGTTGTCTGCAGTGTGTACCTCTGGCTGTGTGTGCCTGTCTGGTTGTCTGCAGTGTGTACCTCTGGTTGTGTGTGCCTGCCTGGTTGTCTGCAGTGTGTACCTCTGGCTGTGTGTGCCTGCCTGTCTGGTTGTCTGCAGTGTGCACCTCTGGCTGTGTGTGCCTGCCTGTCTGGTTGTCTGCAGTGTGTACCTCTGGCTGTGTGTGCCTGCCTGTCTGGTTGTCTGCAGTGTGTACCTCTTCTCTGGCTGTGTGCGTCTGCCTGGCTGGCCTGTAGCATGTACCTCTGGTTGTGTGCACTTTCTTAGGGCCGCCCTGGCACTCGCCCCACGGGGAGCTCTCCGGGTATTGGTCATGAGTTTCCCTCCCTCGGTTGTCACCCGAGCCAGTCTGACTGACTGGGCATTCATCCTGCCAGCAGGCTGTGTATCCGAGCACCGAACCACCGAGCTCCAGCAGGTGCATGAGAGGAGGGGGTGCCGGGCGCGGGGAGGGAAGGGGGGCCACGGGGGGAGCCCCTCGCCTCCATTTATTTATTTACGAGGTGCCCGCCTGATGCCATCCGAGCCACATGCCCCCTGGCCTTGCTACTGGCGAGGGGGGCATGTATCAGGTTTAAATCAGGTACATTATATGTTTGTTACAGCTTTACATAGCGCTAACTCCACCCGAAGGGATTGCAGCGCTTTACGTGAGCACCAGTCACATTACAGAAGGTCACCCCACGTCCTCCACTTCCGTCCTCCTCAGCGAGCTTTCATCCTCAAGGTCATGACCTCGGAGACGGGCCACCCCTCGGCTTCCGGTGGGTGTGCATCTCTTGCACTATGGTTGTGCAATGAAACCCCTTAAGAATGCTGGAACCCCTCGCTAGCGTGGTGCACACACTGGTTCATTTACATGTTCATGTGTGTCCATTAACACATTCATTCACGCAGGCAATTATTTCAATCATTAGCGCACAGATTGATACATGCAGACACTCGCATGTTGCTTCATTCATTCATATGTATTCATTCAGATGTTCATTAAAACATTCCTTCACACACTCGTTGCTCCATCCGTTCACTTCTCCATGTGTTCCTTCATCCACCCACCCTGGGTGTTTCTAGTAATAGTTATGTTCTGAAATAGCGCTACAATTGGTGCCGATAGCTGCACTGACTCGTCATCCACACATCGAGAGAAATGATAAGTGCAGCTATCGCCCGGCCCGTTCCCCGCCTGCCCCGTTCCCCGCCTGCCCCGGCCCCCGCCTGCCCCAACCCCTGCCTGCCCCGACCCCTGCCCCCGCTCCCGCTCCGACCCCTGCCCCCGCTCCTAAGTCCAACGCTCCTAGCCGCTCCTCCCCTGCTCCTGACGTGACCACGCACGTCGTGGTCGGCGCTACTATGGGGGACTACTTTTAAAAAAAATATATCTTTTTAAATAACGTTTATTTTGAAAATGTTTATAGCCTATAACCATCTACACACCCTGACGTTTTCTACGATGTATCGGGTGTGTACATTGGCGCAGTGGTTCCTGAGTTTACCCGCCTCAAAGCCTGAAAGTTTCTCCTTTATAATAGTAGTATATATATATATATATATATATATATATATATATATATATATATATATGTATATATATATATATATATATGTACATTACCTACTGGCGGTCGCCAGTAGGTATATATAGTTAGGATTTTTTCTCTATGGGTTTTTTGAAAATTCTATGTCTAATAACTTTGGCGTTTGTGGACGGAATTGGCTGAAATTTTCAGGAAAATGGCACATTTTGTTTCTGAGCAGCCCTTGAAAATTTGGGGGGGGGTTCGTCCAGTGGGGGCCGAGAAAAAAGGGGGGTCCCAAAACATCCTACAATGCTGAGACTCGGCGTGGGTCGCCCCATTAGCCTGTGAGATGGCGTCAGTAGCGGACCGATGTGCGAATAGGCCGAAGGCAGCACAACGCGCCAAGATCCGGATGTCACCGTGGTGGTTTCATAGTTGAGAGGCACTTCATCTGCAGTGGGGCGCCGAGATCCGGATGGCACCGAGGTGATGTCTAGCAAGTTGCTGTACTTGTGTGGTCATCCTACAATGCTGAAACTCGGCGTGGGTCGCCCCATTAGCCTGTGAGATGGCTGTTCTTTGGATTTGGGCCTGGTCCACCAAAATGGCCCTGGGACACCTTAGAACTCGGACGCTCGATTTTTTTTTCCTTTCCTGTACATGCAAAAAAAGGTAAATGCCCGGTACGTTACACGCTTCATCTGCCACGATGAACTCTCCAGAGGAACCGAAAAAAAATATAGTTGTGGTAACTGTACCATGCATCGTCATATGGAGAGGTGGCACCAATTAATTATAGTGCTGCATAAAAGAGAGATTTGGAGGAGAACCCCTGACCTGCTAGTACATTCATCAAAGAAGTGGCACTGAGAGCTTCAGAGGCAAGGGAAACGGTCCCAAATATTTAGAAGAACTTTGGAAAGATTAAAATGACATGTTTAGATTGTGGCAAATTAATTTCATGTGGACAGATGAGTGTTACTCTAATAAATACAGCATATGAACATCATCATAGTCGATGGTTGGTAGAGACATTTTGACTATATCCTGGACCTGCCCGTCCTCGCCCAAAATGGCGCCGGAATAAATGGGACTCGTAACTCCTTGTTGTGTACTGGTTGCAGAACCTTGAAATCACGAGATACGTATGCAGTTTTGAAGCACATGGCGGGCGGGGACGAGAATTGATTGAATATTTCGACATCCCTATTGATATTAAGTTCTGATGTGTTATTGATTACTGTACTGTTGAAAGTTCGAATTAACGTCACCCATGGTACTTGCCCGCAAATGTATATCTAGATAATTTTATTGTAACTGGCCCTGTCGTATTTTAATTATAAAATGTACGTCCACCGATTCCGTAACTGTTAGACACCTTAGTTCTTGCAACCTAATGGCCCGCCCGTTACGTTCCTCTACAGTGTAAATGTCTATTCATCATATACGATTACAGTTTGCTCTGTGGCAGGCCCACGTGGTTATAGGCTCGTATTTGTATAATGAAATTTTCACAATAAAGGTTTTTAAAAGAAAACATGGTAGTAGTATATACATTGGTAAAGTTTTTAATAATAGTGACTGTTTTAGAATCATTAAAAGGCAAGTGAAATAAAGCAGACCAATTACATGAAGGGTAAAAGGTATAATACGAAGGAACGCAGTAAAGATAAATGGTCAAGGGCTGTTGTGTTTTCTATTCCTGCAACATAAAGTGATCGATAAGAATCTCATATTCAGGCGTATCGGCGACTAAGACAGCAGGTCGACCCTCTTTTGCTCAACGGCTCCGTCATGGGACGAAGAAACGCTCTTTTTCTCGAAAAAAGAATATATTTTACTTGCAGGACAGTTGTAAAATTTCCGGGAAAGTACATTAGCCTGAAACATTATAACATATATTTAAGAAAAAATAATGTTCGGAAGTAATGAAAAGCGTAATTTTTAGGTCATATGACCAAGCCTTTCATCATTACAATAAGAAAAGTAAAATGAACCAATGAAAAGTTTTATTAACAAGTCACATGACTTGTTATGCTTACGTTACGCGCTGCGCGCCCCGGATGACTTCCGGATGCGCTAACGCGGCGCGTCATATGACGCATTACGCGACAACGCAGGTACAGAATATAGTCAAAATGTCTCCACCAACCAGCGGTCGGAACACAACCCCTTTCAGCAGGCTAAATAGTTCTGTTAAATGACAACAGAAGGGACAGGCAACAAGAACCATCAGTCAAAGAGGGGAGAGCTAGTTCTTCTCTACCAGGTTACATTGGGGCGCTACCGGAACTGATCGAATTGGTAGTCTACAGTGTTTCTGGATGTTTCAGACTGAAGCTGGGGTTAGCATGAGAGCAGCACCATTTCGTAGCTCCGTCGTGGTCATTCCGCAACCAATCATGGCAGCCGTTCTTTATCGTTATTTTGGGCGGGGTGGGTGGCGGAGCCGAGCTGTTTTGCAGCCATCATTGTGTGGAGTTCAGTTCATCTCACTAGTTTTGTATTTGTCATGAGGGGTTGTTCCTAATGTTTCTATTTTAGCGAGGTCAAAAAGAGATCCCATTAGTGGCCTACTGATTTTGCTCGATTCCTTTTCTTTTTTTTTTACACGATTTTTCGTTATCTGCAAAGACTAAACAGAGTATTGCGACTCTGTGTTTGTTTGTAAATAGAGAATGAACCAAAGAGAACTAATTCTAAAACAGTAAATACTTGGATAACAATCAATCAAATGGAGAGAGAAGCAGGCACGACGGATTACAATGGGGGCAAAGACCTGCGTTAACTACCTTTCACTATCTGCAAAGAGAGAGTACTCCTAATAGAAATGAGGGGGGGGGGGGGCACCATTCAAAGCAGATCAGTGTGCATAAACACGAAAATGTTTTCACTTACCACGTACTTGACATTCGACAGCTTATGATATTTGCTATTAAAAAACCATTGAAATTCACTGAAAAAACCATAGGTTATAGACCATATATAGTTAGGAATTAGCATTTACAAAACCTTGAAAATTCACTGAAAAAACCATAGGTTATAGACCATATATAGTTAGGAATTAGCATTTAAAAAACCTTATTTTACTCACACAAAACCATTGAAATTCCATATATAGTTAGTTGCACTAACTATATATCGCGCACCTGCAATCCACTGCTGATCATGTCACATATTACATCATTCATGACATGGTCAGTGACATCACTGATGACATCACTGATGACATCTCAAATGACATCACTGATGACATCTCATTTGACATCATTCTTGTGCTAATACGATAAACCTCTTCAGACTCTAATATAACCTTAGATACACTCAGTGTATACAGACACTCACACACTGCCACTCATCCATGGAGTTACTCACACACCCAGTCAGTCATGCAAAGAAACAATCTCATCTCCATTTCTTCAACTATACAGTTAAACACACCTTACTTATTGAAACATATACTAACACATATTTACTCTCTTATACAATCCCTGATACAAGTTCACAATGATCGATACAACCACTCACTCATTCGGTGGCTCTCATGCACAGTTATTTATATATGCCAACTCTCACATGTACTGTGTTTTACATATGTACTTACTATGACATGTAGCATTGAGATATCCATTCACTCATCAATACACTCATGCACACAGTCAACTGCCCATGTAGCTGTTTCCACATGCACTCTTGAACTCATACACCTAGTGAATAAACTGTTCACACATCTATGCATAGAGTCACACACCTTCCAGCCACCCCCACACAAACTCAATCTCCCATAGAAATACTTGGGCAACCAATTAATAACACATATAGCCTCTCGTATAGCTAATGATCAACACATGCAGCAGTTTACAGAACAACAGACATAATGATGCACAAATTAAGACAGTTTAGTCACTAACCCATGCATTCAGTGAGACACATTTAATCACTCACTCATACAGTCAGTCACGCACCTACTAAATCCTTCATCCAGACACTTATACATCCACTCATTCTTCAATATGTAAGACATATTTTAACTTTACAGAAACATACAGTCACTGGATGTTGTCATCAGTGATGTCATCAGTGATGTCATTTGAGATGTCATCAGTGATGTCATCAGTGATGTCACTGACCATGTCATGAATGATGTAATATGTGACATGATCAGCAGTGGATTGCAGGTGCGCGATATATAGTTAGTGCAACTAACTATATATGGAATTTCAATGGTTTTGTGTGAGTAAAATAAGGTTTTTTAAATGCTAATTCCTAACTATATATGGTCTATAACCTATGGTTTTTTCAGTGAATTTTCAAGGTTTTGTAAATGCTAATTCCTAACTATATATGGTCTATAACCTATGGTTTTTTCAGTGAATATATATATATATATATATCCACCGCTTGGCTCCCTTTCTCCTCGTTAGGCGCTCTTTCCCTTGGTCGCGTTACTCCTGCGGTTGAGCCAACCGCTAACAATTCACAACGAGTTTCCCCAGTCACGGAGATGGGTGGAGTCGCAGACAAAAACGGCACTCAGTCGCTTGTTTCAGTAAATCTTCGTGTTTATTTTACAAATCCATTGGGGGGTCAAACAAAACAAAAAACAACAGACGCGTTTCGACAGCGTCCGCTGCCTTGGTCACGGTGACCAAGGCAGCGGACGCTGTCGAAACGCGTCGTTTTTTTTTTTTTTTTGTTTGACCCCCCAATGGATTTGTAAAATAAACACGAAGATTTACTGAAACAAGCGACTGAGTGCCGTTTTTGTCTGCGACTCCACCCATCTCCGTGACTGGGGAAACTCGTTGTGAATATATATATATATATATATATATATATATATATATATATATATATATATACCAAACAGAGTTACCCCTCATGGAAGAGCCACTTTCAGGTAGGTATACGTATATATGTAGGACTACGAAAACCAGCATGCAATTTTGAACATTGAGCAGCCCACTGAGGGCGTGGCATGACAATAATCAATTAAAAGAAACCAGAAAACTGCCTGCACGAGTCTTTTCATTAAGCGACCTCTGATGATTGGCAGCAGCCATGAAACGCGTCAGGTCTAACAAGAAAATCCAAGTAACTTCAGCGCCAGCTTCAGCCTTGATAAAAATTACCGGAAGGTTCAGCTTGCCAAGTGTGCGCTTTCAAAAGCTTTCGGGCACTTTGGATGACAATTACTTACGCGGCAGCCCTGTCGCGGAAAGCAGCACCGTCGACATACCTGAAAGGGGCCGAGTTCGGAACAGGATCCGGACTACACGGTTTGGTGAACTGCGGCGTAAATTGCTCGCTCTGAATTTGGGCCCACTATGGGTGAAGATAATGCTTATAAATCACGACACGAAAGCAGGACCTACTATAGGTGTGACTACGTTTCTGGATAGGACTACGAAAACCAGCATGCAATTTTGAACATTGAGCAGCCCACTGAGGGCGTGGCATGACAATAATCAATTAAAAGAAACCAGAAAACTGCCTGCACGAGTCTTTTCATTAAGCGACCTCTGATGATTGGCAGCAGCCATGAAACGCGTCAGGTCTAACAAGAAAATCCAAGTAACTTCAGCGCCAGCTTCAGCCTTGATAAAAATTACCGGAAGATTCAGCTTGCCAAGTGTGCGCTTTCAAAAGCTTTCGGGCACTTTGGATGACAATTACTTACGCGGCAGCCCTGTCGCGGAAAGCAGCACCGTCGACATACCTGAAAGGGGCCGAGTTCGGAACAGGATCCGGACTACACGGTTTGGTGAACTGCGGCGTAAATTGCTCGCTCTGAATTTGGGCCCACTATGGGTGAAGATAATGCTTATAAATCACGACACGAAAGCAGGACCTACTATAGGTGTGACTACGTTTCTGGACAGGACTACGAAAACCAGCATGCAATTTTGAACATTGAGCAGCCCACTGAGGGCGTGGCATGACAATAATCAATTAAAAGAAACCAGAAAACTGCCTGCACGAGTCTTTTCATTAAGCGACCTCTGATGATTGGCAGCAGCCATGAAACGCGTCAGGTCTAACAAGAAAATCCAAGTAACTTCAGCGCCAGCTTCAGCCTTGATAAAAATTACCGGAAGGTTCAGCTTGCCAAGTGTGCGCTTTCAAAAGCTTTCGGGCACTTTGGATGACAATATATATATATATATATATATGTATCCCAAAGTGCTCTGCAGCAAGGACGCACTCATCAGCAGGTAGGTAAAACCATAATTTTATTTGCATTTTGGAAGCAGCATTTCCCCGTAATTGATTCCTTTCGCCAACGCGTTTCAAAGCAGTAAGCTTTTTCTTCAGGGCGTGAATGCTTCTGCGGAGATACTGTCCCACGTGTGCTCAATTACTTTTATGTGCTTCGTAGCACTCTCTGTGCATCTTGGAACTCGTAGTTTGCTTGGTAGCTTGTTCGGTAATTGAGGGGACAGTTAACATTGTACTTTCCCACAGTGGGTCCCGCAGTTTGTCATTTCTTGTAAAAAGGTCACAGTGATTCTTTCACTAGTTCACTATGAATTTCAAGCCCTCCAGTGGGCCCCGGTATGAAGCACTACTTCCACTCTCAAGCATCCTGCTGTGCCACGGACCCAGACAACTTCTGCTCCGACGGCCCCTTCTCCAACGGCTCCCTCCTCCTTCACCAGGTGGTGCGCCCTCTACGACCGAAGCCGTCGTATTTTTATGTATCCCAAAGTGCTCTGCAGCAAGGACGCACTCATCAGCAGGTAGGTAAAACCATTATTTTATTTGCATTTTGGAAGCAGCATTTCCCCGTAATTGATTCCTTTCGCCAACGCGTTTCAAAGCAGTAAGCTTTTTCTTCAGGGCGTGAATGCTTCTGCGGAGATACTGTCCCACGTGTGCTCAATTACTTTTATGTGCTTCGTAGCACTCTCTGTGCATCTTGGAACTCGTAGTTTGCTTGGTAGCTTGTTCGGTAATTGAGGGGACAGTTAACATTGTACTTTCCCACAGTGGGTCCCGCAGTTTGTCATTTCTTGTAAAAAGGTCACAGTGATTCTTTCACTAGTTCACTATGAATTTCAAGCCCTCCAGTGGGCCCCGGTATGAAGCACTACTTCCACTCTCAAGCATCCTGCTGTGCCACGGACCCAGACAACTTCTGCTCCGACGGCCCTTTCGCCAACGGCTCCCTCCTTCTTCACCAGGTGGTGCGCCCTCTACGACCGAAGCCGTCGTATTTTTATGTATCCCAAAGTGCTCTGCAGCAAGGATGCACTCATCAGCAGGTAGGTAAAACCATTATTTTATTTGCATTTTGGAAGCAGCATTTCCCCGTAATTGATTCCTTTCGCCAACGCGTTTCAAAGCAGTAAGCTTTTTCTTCAGGACTAAAATGCGACGTGCCCAAATCTAAATGGAAATTTGACAGACTGTCACAGGGATATAAAGCGCTCACGACCCGCCTAACAAAGGAGAGAAACATCATTGTCGGAGGAAGCGACAAAGGTAGAAACATAGTGTTAATGACAAAAGCAAACTATGACAGAGAAGCATATTCACAAATAAATAACAGGGAATGCTATGAGCGCATTAAAGTACAAACGGTGGCATCGATTAAAATGGAATATCACCAGAAATTGGCTCGCTGGAAAGCCTCTAAACTAATCAGTGAAGTAAAATACAAATATCTTAAAGTGGACAATCCCATTCTGCCCATCATGTACTTTATCCCCAAGATACACAAAGACCCTCAAAATCCCCCTGGAAGACCGATAATATCGGCCAGAGGGAGTCTACTTGAACGTACCTCGATTTACATTGACTATTTTTTACAGGGCTATGTTCAGAGACTGGACTCTTATATTCGCGATACCAGTGACTTTTTGGTCAAAATAAGGGAGACCGATTGGATACAGGGGGACTGGTTGATAGCGCTGGATGTGACCTCGCTATACACCAGTATAACACATGAGCAGGGTATGACAGCGGTGAAACATTACCTATCCAAACGTGCAAGCACATTCAACACACATAACATTATGCTACTGGACATGTTGGAATTTTGCTTGAGAAGCAATATCTTTATGTATAACAACCAGGTATACCGTCAACTCCAGGGAGTGGCAATGGGGGCCAGCTTCTCCCCAAGTTTCGAATGTTTGCACATGGGGGCTCGGGAGGAGCTGGTTCTCAGAACCTCATACAAACAGGAATTTGAAAATAACATTATTGCCTGGTATCGTTTTATTGTCGATTTATTCGTCATTTGGAGAGGCAGCAGAGAGACGGCACTAACATTCATTGACAACATCAACCACAATGAATTGAACCTCAAATTTACTGCCACACTTAGTCAGGACACAGTAAGTTTCTTGGATACAGAGATCTATATTGAGAATGACCGGTTGGAAACCAGAATTTTCCGCAAAACGACTGCTGGAAACAGCAGTCTTTCGGCTAGTGCACACCCTAAGCACCTCATATCAAGCATCCCCTATGGGGAGATGCTTAGGATGAAACGTGGATGTAGCAATCCTGTTGAGTTGAAAAAGGCCCAACTAGAAAGTAAAAAGCGATTCCTTGAAAGAGGCTACTCAATAGCAACTATTGAGAAGGCCATTACTAAATCTAATGCCATCACCAGGGAGGAACTCTTGGAGGGAATCTACAGAAATACTGGTAGGGGGAATGAGGAGGCTGGGGAAAAAGGCAAATTCAGAATTATCACTGGGTTTAGCAGACAATCTCGTGATATTTATAAGATTGTCAATAAACATTGGCCCTTATTCACTAGTGACCCCAGCATAGGTGAGGGATTACCCAAGAAAGTATCTTTAACATACAGTAGGGCACCCTCCCTAAAAGATCAAATAGTGGACACTAATCCAGAACCAGTTAAGAAAAGTACCTGGTGGCAAACTAACAGGGGTTTCTATAAATACAAGACATATAAAGCTTGTGGCCATGGAGTCAACGTTAAAACTTACAGGGATGGTTTTAGTGAGACAGAACATCAAATCTCGCAGGTATTGACCTGCAAAACTGAATTAGCTATTTACGTGCTACAGTGCCCGTGTTTATTGAAGTATGTTGGAAGCACGAAACTTCCTGTGCACCAACGGATACTTCAACACCTAAGGGCAATCACCAATGGGGATAATACCTACCCTGTTGCGAGGCACTTCCGTGATCACCACCAGAGCAACAATAGTTCACTTAAGTATTTCGTTATAGATACGGTTAATCCAAACAGAGGTGGTGGTGACAGAGAGGCCAAGCTAAGAAAACTTGAAACGAGGTATATCCTGTTACTTAACATGAAGGCACCAGCAGGACTGAACGTCACAGAGGACATGTACACATGCCTACCATGAGTTAATTAGATAACATGCACCAGGTCAACCTCATGTATACCAGACTGTTTTTGATATGATATTAGTCCCGGCGGGGGTATATCAGGTTAATTATTTGAAATGTATGTAATTTATGTACAGCTATTTATATATATAACCATGGTTATTTTTATGTATATAGCCGAGTTATATTTGCAACGATAAAGTTTCTCTGGTTTGAAACAATGAAATGTATGAAAGACAGATTTCAACCTAAAATAACAACGGGTATTCAACCGTGATTCTTTTGATCAGCTACTTTTTAAATACGGTATTAATGATTTATTACACCTTATGGGAACTTCAGTGACAGTATTTTTTCTATGTCCATACATAGCCCTAACATGTGACCGAATTATCATCAGATTCTGACACTTTAAAAGAACCACTCAACAATGAGAACACTGTCATGTGAACAAGGCTCCACGGAGCCGAAACGTCATGCGGCTATCTTGCACTCAATAAAGAATTTGCACCTTAAATTGGTCCGTGTCTGCGTGATCTGTGGTGTGGAGGATTCCTGAGTCGCAGAAAAGAGAACGCTGTTTGTGGGATATATATATATATATTACCTACTGGCGGTCGCCAGTAGGTATATATAGTTAGGATTTTTTCTCTATGGGATTTTTGAAAATTCTATGTCTAATAACTTTGGCGTTTGTGGACGGAATTGGCTGAAATTTTCAGGAAAATGGAACATTTTGTTTCTGAGCAGCCCCTGAAAATTTGGGGGGGGGGGGTTCGTCAAGGGGGGCCGAGAAAAAAGGGGGGTCCCAAAACGTGTTTTTAACATTGAGTTTCCCATAGGGCGGTTGGCCTCACTTTTAGCTCGAACGGCTGAATGGATTTGCACGAAACTTGGCAAAATTGTAGGGACTGGTAGCCCGATGTGCCTTTTGTAGGTCTCAATATATGTGCTTCAGTGGATTTTGAGAAATTAACGTTCAAAAAAAGATATATATCTGTAACAGCGGACCGGGCAGCGCTCCGCTACGCGTACTTTTCGCGCAACGGAGCTTTGTGAAGCGAAGCTGATTGGTTCTCCGGCGTCTGTCAACATTCCAAACAGTCCGTAGCGGCCGCCATCTTGTCTCTCGGTAGGATCGAGAGACAAGAGGAGGCCAAAGCGAAGGGGCAAATTACCATAAGGGGGCATAGTAGATCCTCGCTGACCCTCTAGGTTTGATGTGGAGGTTTTAAAAGGGTCCCGCGGGGCAAAAAAAAATAATAATAATAATAATCGAACGGCTGAATGGATTTGCACGAAACTTGGCAAAATTGTAGGGACTGGTAGCCCGATGTGCCTTTTGTAGGTCTCAATATATGTGCTTCAGTGGATTTTGAGAAATTAACGTTCAAAAAAAGATATATATCTGTAACAGCGGACCGGGCAGCGCTCCGCTACGCGTACTTTTCGCGCAACGGAGCTTTGTGAAGCGAAGCTGATTGGTTCTCCGGCGTCTGTCAACATTCCAAACAGTCCGTAGCGGCCGCCATCTTGTCTCTCGGTAGGATCGAGAGACAAGAGGAGGCCAAAGCGAAGGGGCAAATGACCATAAGGGGGCATAGTAGATCCTCCTTGACCTCTTAGGTTTGATGTGGAGGTTTTAAAAGGGCCCCACGGGGCAAAAAAAAAAATAATAATAATAATCGAACGGCTGAATGGATTTGCACGAAACTTGGCAAAATTGTAGGGACTGGTAGCTCGATGTGCCTTTGCTAGGTCTCAATATATGTGCTTCAGTGGATTTTGAGAAATTAACGTTCAAAAACAAGATATATATCTGTAACAGCGCTCCGCTTCGCGGAGATAAAATTATATCTGTATTACCTAGCTGTTGCTAACACCAGTTAGCGACGGCTAGTAGGAGATAGCGACCATCTTGGGCCCTACTTTGCATGTGAGTGATATTTATCACTAATGACATGCAAAGTGGGCGTGCCAAGATGTTAGCGACTGGAAACAGTCGCTAACATCGCTATCTCCTATTATCAACTTTTGGAAATATTCGAGATAAGCGCGAATATCTCCAAAAAGTAGCACCTGCCCTGAGCAGTTCTTAGCCATGTTATCCAATGGGAGGTGGATAACATGGCTAAGAGCATTAGCTCGGTAATGCATGAATATCGCTGAGTTTTCAGCGATATTAATGCATTGCGGTCGTTTATTATCGTATTTGCGATAAACCTTGATAATAGCAAGGTTTATCTGCGATAATTTCTGACGATGCTTAGCGGTAAAAAAATCGTTGCTAAGCATCGTTAGGGATAAATATCACTTAACTTTGGTAATATGCCCCAACGTCTGTTAACGTTCAATTCGAAGGAAATCAGGAAGTGTTGAAAAACATTGTCTGCGCCATCTTGTCTTTTTTCAAATGCCACACTTTTGTCGTGCACGGCAGCCATTTTAGATGCCTTGACCAGACCCACTCTCTGCACGCTGTCGATCCTTAGCATGGCTCCCCACCCTCGCAAGCATCTCCCCCAGGCAGTGGTCACCCCCGCTTTCTGTCTTATGCATGGGTAATAAACCTCCCCCCATCTGCGCTGCTCTTCCCTGAGAATCACACCCTGTGTCCGCCCGACACCTCCCTTTCGCCCTATTCACTACCGCACCCTCTGACACTCCTCTTCCTCTGTGTCCGATTGTCCAGGCCGGTCCTAGGCTATCAGCTAGCCCTGCAGATGTAGTTTGAGGCCCCAGCTGTAAAGAATCACCCCTCTTCAAAGGAGTTATAGTAGATCAAGGCCCACACTCGATGAGATTCGTCACAGCAGAAGCGTTCCTATTATCTGAAAACCATCCTGTATTGTGATTGGGGAGGGGACCGAGCCTGAAGCGGAAGATTCCAGGGATGACTCTTTGTACATCAAAGTTTTTACAATTATGTGTCACATTAAAAATATATAGCACTCTGACAAAGTAGTAAGATTATAAAACTTTAATAATTTATAAATATATACAAGAAAACAAAAATAGTAATAACATATAAACATTTTTAGGGAAAAACAACGAAGTAGCGGTCGGCTGTGCGAATAGTCCCAACGCAGCACAACGTCCAGATTTCCGGCATGGGGCGTCGCGGGGGGTGGGTCATCAGTAGCAAACTGTTGTGCGAATAGTTCCAAGGCAGCAGAACGCGCTGAAATCTAGATGACACGAAAGTGATGTCTAGTAAGTTGCCACCCAGCAAATAACGGCGTGGGGCGTCGCGGGGGGTGGGTCATCAGTAGCAAACTGTTGTGCGAATAGTTCCAAGGCAGCAGAACGATGGCACCAAGGTGATGTCCAGTAAGTTGCCGCACTGGTTTTGGTATCCTACAATGCTGCTCCGAATAACAGCGTGGGGCGCCCCGGGGGAGGCGGCGTGAACGGGCTTCTCCAGGTGGAGTGTCATCTGTTGTATTGGGGCGCCCCTTTACCGTTTCAGTTGCCATTCCGTCCGTTTTTGGTCCACTGTGTCAAAAGCCGCAATTCAGCTGAGTTGCGCCCACTCTTGCGGTGCAGCGATAGGCGGCTGTCACAGGACTCTCAAAATGGCGGCAGGCTCTTTCCTTTTTGGGCCTGGTCCACTGAAATGGCCCTGGGACACCTTGGAAATCGGACGCTTGTCTGCTAGGTCTTGGACCCCATTCTCGAAAGCGTCCCCTCCGCCTTGAGGATTTATCAAAAGTTTTGGGGGCCCCCGACTCCTGTAGGCTTCTGGTGGGGAGCGGTTGCCATGATTGCTCGCGGAATGACCACGACGGAGCTACGAGATGGTGGTGCTCTCATGCTGACGCCAGCTTCAGTCTGAAACATCCAGAAACAAGGTGGGGCTTTCATCGTTTGGGGAAAAAAAAAAAGTTTTCATCCAATGAAAAGTGTTGTTTTTAGGTCATATGATCAAGCCTTCCATCATTAGGAAACCAAAAGTAAAATGAACCAATGAAAAGTTTTATGAACAAGTCACATGACCTGTTATGCGGCATAGGGTATAAAATGCGGAGAAAATACGTTGGCACGTGAGGCGGCGTCAGTAGCGGACCGATGTGCGAATAGGCCGAAGGCAACACAACGCGCCAAGATCCGGATGGCACCGAGGTGGTGTCCAGCAAGTTGCAGCACTGGTGTGGCCATCCTATAATGCTGAAAGTCGGCGTGGGGCGCCCCGTTGGCCTGTGAGTTTGCGTCAGTAGCGGACCGATGTGCGAATAGGCCGAAGGCAGCACAACGCGCCAAGATCCGGATGGCACCGAGGTGGTGTCTAGTAAGTTGCCGCACTGGTGTGGCCATCCTACAATGTTGAAAGTCGGCGTGGGGCGCCCCGTTGGCCTGTGAGATGGCGGCAGTAGCGGACCGATGTGCGAATGGGGCCAAAGGCAGCGCAACAATATTTTCGGAATAGAAGACACCACAAGGCGCTGAGATGCCAAGATCCGGATGGCACCGAGGTGGTGTCTAGCAAGTTGTGGCACTGGTGTGGCCATCCTACAATGGTAAAAGTCGGCGTGGGGCGCCCTGTTGGCCTGTGAGATGGTGTCAGTAGCGGACTGATGTGCGAATGGGGCCAAAGGCAGCGCAACAATATTTTCTGAAGAGAATACACCACAAGGCGCTGAGATGCCAAGATCCGGATGGCACCGAGGTGATGTCTAAGTTGCGGACCGATGTGCGAATGGGGTCAAAGGCAGCGCAACAATATTTTCTGTATGGAAGATACCACTAGGCGTTGAGATGCCAAGATCCCGATGGTACCGAGGTGATGTCTGTACTGGTGTGGTCATCCTACAATGCTGAAACTCGGCGTGGGGCGCCCTATTAGCCTGTGAGATGGCGTCAGTAGCGGACCGATGTGTGAATGGGGCAAAGGTAGCGCAAGAATATTTTCTGAATAGAAGACACCACAAGGCGCTGAGATGCCAAGATCCGGATGGCACCGAGGTGGTGTCTAGTAAGGTGCACTGGTGTGGTCATCCTACAATGCTGAAACTCGGCGTGGGGCGCCCGATTAGTCTGTGAGATGGCGTCAGTAGCGGACCGATGTGCGAATAGGCCGAAGGCAGCACAACGCGCCAAGATCCGGATGTCACCGTGGTGGTTTCATAGTTGAGGCACTTCATCTGCAGTGGGGCGCCGAGATCCGGATGGCACCGAGGTGATGTCAAGCAAGTTGCTGTACTGGTGTGGCCATCCTACAATGCTGATAGTCGGCGTGGGGCGCCCCGTTGGCCTGTGAGATGGCGTCAGTAGCGGACCGATGTGCGAATGGGGCCAAAGGCAGCGCAACAATATTTTCTGATTTGAAGACACCACAAGGCGCTGAGATGCAAGATCCGGATGGCACCGAGGTGGTGTCTAGCAAGTTGTGGCACTGGTGTGGCCATCCTACAATGGTAAAAGTCGGCGTGGGGCGCCCTGTTGGCCTGTGAGATGGTGTCAGTAGTGGACCGATGTGTGAATGGGGACAAAGGCAGCGCAACAATATTTTCTGACTGACACCACAAGGCGCTGAGATGCCAAGATCCGGATGGCACCGAGGTGATGTCTAGCAAGTTGCTGTACTGGTGTGGCCATCCTACAATGGTAAAAGTCGGCGTGGGGCGCCCTGTTGGCCTGTGAGATGGTGTCAGTTGCAGACCGATGTGCGAATGGGGCCAAAGGCAGCGCAACAATATTTTCTACAATATTTTCGGAGTAGAAGACACCACAAGGCGCTGAGATGCCAAGATCCGGATGGCACCGAGGTGATGTCTAAGTTGCAGACCGATGTGCGAATGGGGCCAAAGGCAGCGCAACAATATTTTCTGTATGGAAGATACCACTAGGCGTTGAGATGCCAAGATCCGGATGGCACCGAGGTGATGTCTAGCAAGTTGCTGTACTGGTGTGGTCATCCTACAATGCTGAAACTCGGCGTGGGGCGCCCCATTAGCCTGTGAGATGGCGTCAGTAGCGGACCGATGTGTGAATGGGGCAAAGGTAGCGCAAGAATATTTTCTGAAGAGGAGACACTACAAGGGGCTGAGATTCGGTTACCACCGAGGTGATGTCTAGCAAGTAGCCGCACTGGTGTGGCCATCCTACAATACTGCTCCGAATAACGGCGTGGGGTGCCCGAAGGGGGGGTGGGGGTGGGAGGCGGCGTGAACGGGCCTTCCCACGTGGAGGCTCGTCTGCTGTAGTGGGGCGCCCCTTTACCGTTTCAGTTGCCATTCAGCTGAGTTTCGGCTGCTCTTGATGCTACAGCGACAGGCGGCTGCAACAGGACTCTCAAAATGGCGGCCTGTTCTTTGGATTTGGGCCTGGTCCACTAAAATGGCCCTGGGACACCTTAGAACTCGGACGCTCGATTTTTTTTTCCTTTCCTGTACATGCAAAAAAAGGTAAATGTCCGGTACGTTACACGCTTCATCTGCCACGATGAACTCTCCAGAGGAACTGAAAAAAAATATAGTTATGGTAACTATACCATGCATCGTCATATGGAGAGGTGGCACCAATTAATTATAGTGCTGCATAAAAGAGAGATTTGGAGGAGAACCCCTGACCTGCTAGTACATTCATCAAAGAAGTGGCACTGACAGCATCAGAGGCAAGGGAAACGGTCCCAAATATTTAGAAGAACTTTGGAAAGATTAAAATGACATGTTTAGATTGTGGCAAATTAATTTCATGTGGACAGATGAGTGTTACTCTAATAAATACAGCATATGAACATCATCATAGTCGAGGGTTGGTAGAGACATTTTGACTATATCCTGGACCTGCCCGTCCTCGCCCAAAATGGCGCCGGAATAAATGGGACTCGTAACTCCTTGTTGTGTACTGGTTGCAGAACCTTGAAATCACGAGATACGTATGCAGTTTTGAAGCACATGGCGGGCGGGGACGAGAATTGATTGAATATTTCGACATCCCTATTGATATTAAGTTCTGATGTGTTATTGATTACTGTACTATTGAAAGTTCGAATTAACGTCACCCATGGTACTTGCCCGCAAATGTATATGTAGATAATTTTATTGTAACTGGCCCTGTCGTATTTTAATTATAAAATGTACGTCCACCGATTCCGTAACTGTTAGACACCTTATTTCTCGCAACCTAATGGCCCGCCCGTTACGTTCCTCTACAGTGTAAATGTCTACTCATCATATACGATTACAGTTTGCTCCGTGGCCGGCCACGTGGTTATAGGCTCGTATTTGTATAATGAAATTTTCACAATAAAGGTTTTTAAAAGAAAACATGGTAGTAGTATATACATTGGTAAAGTTTTTAATAATAGTCACTGTTTTAGAATCATTAAAAGGCAAGTGAAATAAAGCAGACCAATTACATGAAGGGTAAAAGGTATAATACGAAGGAACGCAGTAAAGATAAATGGTCAAGGGCTGTTGTGTTTTCTACTCCTGCAACATAAAGTGATCGATAAGAATCTCATATTCAGGCGTATCGGCGACTAAGACAGCAGGTCGACCCTCTTTTGCTCAACGGCTCCGTCATGGGACGAAGAAACGCTCTTTTTCTCGAAAAAAGAATATATTTTACTTGCAGGACAGTTGTAAATTTTCCGGGAAAGTACATTAGCCTGGAACATTATAACATATATTTAAGAAAAAATAATGTTCGGAAGTAATAAAAAGCGTAATTTTTAGGTCATATGACCAAGCCTTTCATCATTAGAATAAGAAAAGTAAAATGAACCAATGAAAAGTTTTATTAACAAGTCACATGACTTGTTATGCTTACGTTACGCGCTGCGCGCCCCGGATGACTTCCGGATGCGCTAACGCGGCGCGTCATATGACGCATTACGCGACAACGCAGGTCCAGAATATAGTCAAAATGTCTCCACCAACCAGCGGTCGGAACACAACCCCTTTCAGCAGGCTAAATAGTTCTGTTAAATGACAACAGAAGGGACAGGCAACAAGAACCATCAGTCAAAGAGGGGAGGGCTAGTTCTTCTCTACCGGGTTACATTGGGGCGCTACCGGAACTGATCGAATTGGTAGTCTACAGTGTTTCTGGATGTTTCAGACTGAAGCTGGGGTTAGCATGAGAGCAGCACCATTTCGTAGCTCCGTCGTGGCCATTCCGCAACCAATCATGGCAGCCGCTCTTTATCGTTATTTTGGGCGGGGTGGGTGGCGGAGCCGAGCTGTTTTGCAGCCATCATTGTGTGGAGTTCAGTTCATCTCACTAGTTTTGTATTTGTCATGAGGGGTTGTTCCTAATGTTTCTATTTTAGCGAGGTCAAAAAGAGATCCCATTAGTGGCCTACTGATTTTGCTCGATTCCTTTTCTTTTTTTTTTTTACACGATTTTTCGTTATCTGCAAAGACTAAACAGAGTATTGCGACTCTGTGTTTGTTTGTAAATAGAGAATGAACCAAAGAGAACCAATTCTAAAACAGTAAATACTTGGATAACAATCAATCAAATGGAGAGAGAAGCAGGCACGACGTATTACAACGGGGGCAAAGGCCTGCGTTAACTACTCTTCACTATGTGCAAAGAGAGAGTACTCCTAATAGAAATGAGGGGGGGGGGGCACCATTCAAAGCAGATCAGTGTGCATAAACACGAAAATGTTTTCACTTACCACGTACTTGACATTCGACAGCTTATGATATTTGCTATTAAAAAACCATTGAAATTCACTGAAAAAACCATAGGTTATAGACCATATATAGTTAGGAATTAGCATTTACAAAACCTTGAAAATTCACTGAAAAAACCATAGGTTATAGACCATATATAGTTAGGAATTAGCATTTAAAAAACCTTATTTTACTCACACAAAACCATTGAAATTCCATATATAGTTAGTTGCACTAACTATATATCGCGCACCCGCAATCCACTGCTGATCATGTCACATATTACATCATTCATGACATGGTCAGTGACATCACTGATGACATCACTGATGACATCTCAAATGACATCACTGATGACATCACTGATGACATCTCAAATGACATCACTGATGACATCACTGATGACATCTCATTTGACATTACTGATCACATCACTGATGACATCATTCATGTGATAATACGATGAACCTCTTCAGACTCTAATATAACCTTAGATACACTCAGTGTAAACAGACACTCATAGACTGTCACTCATCCATGGAGTTACTCAGACACTTAGTCAGTCATGCAAAGAATCAATCACACCTCCATTTCCTCAACTATACAGTTATACACACCTTACTTATTCAAACATATACTAAAACATATTTACTCACTTATACAATCCTGGATACAAGTTCACAATGATCCATACAGCCACTCACACATTCACTGGCTCTTATGCACAGTTATTTATATATGTCAACTCTCACATGTACTGTGTTTTACATATGTACTTACTTTGACATGTAGCACTGAGATATCCATTCACTCACCAATACACTCATGCACACAGTCAACCGCCCATACAGCTGTTTCCACATGCACTTTTGAACCCATACATCTAGTCAATCAACTGCTCACACATCTATGCAGAGAGTCATACACCTCCCAGCCACCCACACACACACTCAGTCTCCCATACAAATGCTTGGGCAACCAATCAATAACCCATACAGTTAATCATATAGCTAATGATCAACACATGCAGCAGTTTACAGAACAACAGACATAATGATGCACAAATTAAGACAGTTTAGTCACTAACCCATGCACTCAGTGAGACACATTTAATCAGTCACTCATACAGTCAGCCATGCCCCTACTAAATCCTTCATCAAGACACTTATACATCCACTCATTCTTCAATATGTAAGACATATTTTAACTTTACAGAATTATACAGTCACTGGATGTAGTCATCAGTGATGTCATTTGAGATGTCATCAGTGATGTCATCAGTGATGTCATTTGAGATGTCATCAGTGATGTCATCAGTGATGTCACTGACCATGTCATGAATGATGTAATATGTGACATGATCAGCAGTGGATTGCGGGTGCGCGATATATAGTTAGTGCAACTAACTATATATGGAATTTCAATGGTTTTGTGTGAGTAAAATAAGGTTTTTTAAATGCTAATTCCTAACTATATAGGGTCTATAACCTATGGTTTTTTCAGTGAATATATATATATATATATATATATATATATATATATATATATATATATATATATATATATATATATATATATATATATATATATATATATATATATATATATATCAAGTACAACTTGCCCTCTGCATTGGGAAGGCACACTGCAGTGCTCGGCCATCCAGCTATAATGTGCTTCCTGCTTTCTCCTCTCTGGTAGTTTATAAGTTTTGCCGACGCGTTTCTGGGCACCACGCCCCTTCTTCATGGGCTCGGAAAAAAGCACACCTGATTCCTGCATGCGTTAGCTTTATTCAGCAGTATATTTTCCAAAGCATTGTGGGATTTTGAGTTCTGCATTCAGGTTTGTTTCTTTGCAGTCTTCGAGTGTGCCTGTAAATTCCAAATTAAAAGTTCATTATTTACTCTGAGTGAGTTCCAGAGGAATACAGGCAGGAATATATGCATTGATGAGCAGTGCGCTGTATTTCGTTCGGAAAAGTTCTGAACTGACAGCCTCTTACAGCCCGTGGGTGGCGTGTCCTCAGGCTGCAGATGGTGCTCTTCCCCACGGCCGGGCCGCCGCGTAGACATCAAGTACAACTTGCCCTCTGCATTGGGAAGGCACACTGCAGTGCTCGGCCATCCAGCTATAATGTGCTTCCTGCTTTCTCCTCTCTGGTAGTTTATAAGTTTTGCCGACGCGTTTCTGGGCACCACGCCCCTTCTTCATGGGCTCGGAAAAAAGCACACCTGATTCCTGCATGCGTTAGCTTTATTCAGCAGTATATTTTCCAAAGCATTGTGGGATTTTGAGTTCTGCATTCAGGTTTGTTTCTTTGCAGTCTTCGAGTGTGCCTGTAAATTCCAAATTAAAAGTTCATTATTTACTCTGAGTGAGTTCCAGAGGAATACAGGCAGGAATATATGCATTGATGAGCAGTGCGCTGTATTTCGTTCGGAAAAGTTCTGAACTGACAGCCTCTTACAGCCCGTGGGTGGCGTGTCCTCAGGCTGCAGATGGTGCTCTTCCCCACGGCCGGGCCGCCGCGTAGACATCAAGTACAACTTGCCCTCTGCATTGGGAAGGCACACTGCAGTGCTCGGCCATCCAGCTATAATGTGCTTCCTGCTTTCTCCTCTCTGGTAGTTTATAAGTTTTGCCGACGCGTTTCTGGGCACCACGCCCCTTCTTCATGGGCTCGGAAAAAAGCACACCTGATTCCTGCATGCGTTAGCTTTATTCAGCAGTATATTTTCCAAAGCATTGTGGGATTTTGAGTTCTGCATTCAGGTTTGTTTCTTTGCAGTCTTCGAGTGTGCCTGTAAATTCCAAATTAAAAGTTCATTATTTACTCTGAGTGAGTTCCAGAGGAATACAGGCAGGAATATATGCATTGATGAGCAGTGCGCTGTATTTCGTTCGGAAAAGTTCTGAACTGACAGCCTCTTACAGCCCGTGGGTGGCGTGTCCTCAGGCTGCAGATGGTGCTCTTCCCCACGGCCGGGCCGCCGCGTAGACATCAAGTACAACTTGCCCTCTGCATTGGGAAGACACACTGCAGTGCTCGGCCATCCAGCTATAATGTGCTTCCTGCTTTCTCCTCTCTGGTAGTTTATAAGTTTTGCCGACGCGTTTCTGGGCACCACGCCCCTTCTTCATGGGCTCGGAAAAAAGCACACCTGATTCCTGCATGCGTTAGCTTTATTCAGCAGTATATTTTCCAAAGCATTGTGGGATTTTGAGTTCTGCATTCAGGTTTGTTTCTTTGCAGTCTTCGAGTGTGCCTGTAAATTCCAAATTAAAAGTTCATTATTTACTCTGAGTGAGTTCCAGAGGAATACAGGCAGGAATATATGCATTGATGAGCAGTGCGCTGTATTTCGTTCGGAAAAGTTCTGAACTGACAGCCTCTTACAGCCCGTGGGTGGCGTGTCCTCAGGCTGCAGATGGTGCTCTTCCCCACGGCCGGGCCGCCGCGTAGACATCAAGTACAACTTGCCCTCTGCATTGGGAAGGCACACTGCAGTGCTCGGCCATCCAGCTATAATGTGCTTCCTGCTTTCTCCTCTCTGGTAGTTTATAAGTTTTGCCGACGCGTTTCTGGGCACCACGCCCCTTCTTCATGGGCTGTAAGAGGCTGTCAGTTCAGAACTTTTCCGAACGAAATACAGCGCACTGCTCATCAATGCATATATTCCTGCCTGTATTCCTCTGGAACTCACTCAGAGTAAATAATGAACTTTTAATTTGGAATTTACAGGCACACTCGAAGACTGCAAAGAAACAAACCTGAATGCAGAACTCAAAATCCCACAATGCTTTGGAAAATATACTGCTGAATAAAGCTAACGCATGCAGGAATCAGGTGTGCTTTTTTCCGAGCCCATGAAGAAGGGGCGTGGTGCCCAGAAACGCGTCGGCAAAACTTATAAACTACCAGAGAGGAGAAAGCAGGAAGCACATTATAGCTGGATGGCCGAGCACTGCAGTGTGCCTTCCCAATGCAGAGGGCAAGTTGTACTTGATGTCTACGCGGCGGCCCGGCCGTGGGGAAGAGCACCATCTGCAGCCTGAGGACACGCCACCCACGGGCTGTAAGAGGCTGTCAGTTCAGAACTTTTCCGAACGAAATACAGCGCACTGCTCATCAATGCATATATTCCTGCCTGTATTCCTCTGGAACTCACTCAGAGTAAATAATGAACTTTTAATTTGGAATTTACAGGCACACTCGAAGACTGCAAAGAAACAAACCTGAATGCAGAACTCAAAATCCCACAATGCTTTGGAAAATATACTGCTGAATAAAGCTAACGCATGCAGGAATCAGGTGTGCTTTTTTCCGAGCCCATGAAGAAGGGGCGTGGTGCCCAGAAACGCGTCGGCAAAACTTATAAACTACCAGAGAGGAGAAAGCAGGAAGCACATTATAGCTGGATGGCCGAGCACTGCAGTGTGCCTTCCCAATGCAGAGGGCAAGTTGTACTTGATGTCTACGCGGCGGCCCGGCCGTGGGGAAGAGCACCATCTGCAGCCTGAGGACACGCCACCCACGGGCTGTAAGAGGCTGTCAGTTCAGAACTTTTCCGAACGAAATACAGCGCACTGCTCATCAATGCATATATTCCTGCCTGTATTCCTCTGGAACTCACTCAGAGTAAATAATGAACTTTTAATTTGGAATTTACAGGCACACTCGAAGACTGCAAAGAAACAAACCTGAATGCAGAACTCAAAATCCCACAATGCTTTGGAAAATATACTGCTGAATAAAGCTAACGCATGCAGGAATCAGGTGTGCTTTTTTCCGAGCCCATGAAGAAGGGGCGTGGTGCCCAGAAACGCGTCGGCAAAACTTATAAACTACCAGAGAGGAGAAAGCAGGAAGCACATTATAGCTGGATGGCCGAGCACTGCAGTGTGCCTTCCCAATGCAGAGGGCAAGTTGTACTTGATGTCTACGCGGCGGCCCGGCCGTGGGGAAGAGCACCATCTGCAGCCTGAGGACACGCCACCCACGGGCTGTAAGAGGCTGTCAGTTCAGAACTTTTCCGAACGAAATACAGCGCACTGCTCATCAATGCATATATTCCTGCCTGTATTCCTCTGGAACTCACTCAGAGTAAATAATGAACTTTTAATTTGGAATTTACAGGCACACTCGAAGACTGCAAAGAAACAAACCTGAATGCAGAACTCAAAATCCCACAATGCTTTGGAAAATATACTGCTGAATAAAGCTAACGCATGCAGGAATCAGGTGTGCTTTTTTCCGAGCCCATGAAGAAGGGGCGTGGTGCCCAGAAACGCGTCGGCAAAACTTATAAACTACCAGAGAGGAGAAAGCAGGAAGCACATTATAGCTGGATGGCCGAGCACTGCAGTGTGCCTTCCCAATGCAGAGGGCAAGTTGTACTTGATGTCTACGCGGCGGCCCGGCCGTGGGGAAGAGCACCATCTGCAGCCTGAGGACACGCCACCCACGGGCTGTAAGAGGCTGTCAGTTCAGAACTTTTCCGAACGAAATACAGCGCACTGCTCATCAATGCATATATTCCTGCCTGTATTCCTCTGGAACTCACTCAGAGTAAATAATGAACTTTTAATTTGGAATTTACAGGCACACTCGAAGACTGCAAAGAAACAAACCTGAATGCAGAACTCAAAATCCCACAATGCTTTGGAAAATATACTGCTGAATAAAGCTAACGCATGCAGGAATCAGGTGTGCTTTTTTCCGAGCCCATGAAGAAGGGGCGTGGTGCCCAGAAACGCGTCGGCAAAACTTATAAACTACCAGAGAGGAGAAAGCAGGAAGCACATTATAGCTGGATGGCCGAGCACTGCAGTGTGCCTTCCCAATGCAGAGGGCAAGTTGTACTTGATGTCTACGCGGCGGCCCGGCCGTGGGGAAGAGCACCATCTGCAGCCTGAGGACACGCCACCCACGGGCTGTAAGAGGCTGTCAGTTCAGAACTTTTCCGAACGAAATACAGCGCACTGCTCATCAATGCATATATTCCTGCCTGTATTCCTCTGGAACTCACTCAGAGTAAATAATGAACTTTTAATTTGGAATTTACAGGCACACTCGAAGACTGCAAAGAAACAAACCTGAATGCAGAACTCAAAATCCCACAATGCTTTGGAAAATATACTGCTGAATAAAGCTAACGCATGCAGGAATCAGGTGTGCTTTTTTCCGAGCCCATGAAGAAGGGGCGTGGTGCCCAGAAACGCGTCGGCAAAACTTATAAACTACCAGAGAGGAGAAAGCAGGAAGCACATTATAGCTGGATGGCCGAGCACTGCAGTGTGCCTTCCCAATGCAGAGGGCAAGTTGTACTTGATGTCTACGCGGCGGCCCGGCCGTGGGGAAGAGCACCATCTGCAGCCTGAGGACACGCCACCCACGGGCTGTAAGAGGCTGTCAGTTCAGAACTTTTCCGAACGAAATACAGCGCACTGCTCATCAATGCATATATTCCTGCCTGTATTCCTCTGGAACTCACTCAGAGTAAATAATGAACTTTTAATTTGGAATTTACAGGCACACTCGAAGACTGCAAAGAAACAAACCTGAATGCAGAACTCAAAATCCCACAATGCTTTGGAAAATATACTGCTGAATAAAGCTAACGCATGCAGGAATCAGGTGTGCTTTTTTCCGAGCCCATGAAGAAGGGGCGTGGTGCCCAGAAACGCGTCGGCAAAACTTATAAACTACCAGAGAGGAGAAAGCAGGAAGCACATTATAGCTGGATGGCCGAGCACTGCAGTGTGCCTTCCCAATGCAGAGGGCAAGTTGTACTTGATGTCTACGCGGCGGCCCGGCCGTGGGGAAGAGCACCATCTGCAGCCTGAGGACACGCCACCCACGGGCTGTAAGAGGCTGTCAGTTCAGAACTTTTCCGAACGAAATACAGCGCACTGCTCATCAATGCATATATTCCTGCCTGTATTCCTCTGGAACTCACTCAGAGTAAATAATGAACTTTTAATTTGGAATTTACAGGCACACTCGAAGACTGCAAAGAAACAAACCTGAATGCAGAACTCAAAATCCCACAATGCTTTGGAAAATATACTGCTGAATAAAGCTAACGCATGCAGGAATCAGGTGTGCTTTTTTCCGAGCCCATGAAGAAGGGGCGTGGTGCCCAGAAACGCGTCGGCAAAACTTATAAACTACCAGAGAGGAGAAAGCAGGAAGCACATTATAGCTGGATGGCCGAGCACTGCAGTGTGCCTTCCCAATGCAGAGGGCAAGTTGTACTTGATGTCTACGCGGCGGCCCGGCCGTGGGGAAGAGCACCATCTGCAGCCTGAGGACACGCCACCCACGGGCTGTAAGAGGCTGTCAGTTCAGAACTTTTCCGAACGAAATACAGCGCACTGCTCATCAATGCATATATTCCTGCCTGTATTCCTCTGGAACTCACTCAGAGTAAATAATGAACTTTTAATTTGGAATTTACAGGCACACTCGAAGACTGCAAAGAAACAAACCTGAATGCAGAACTCAAAATCCCACAATGCTTTGGAAAATATACTGCTGAATAAAGCTAACGCATGCAGGAATCAGGTGTGCTTTTTTCCGAGCCCATGAAGAAGGGGCGTGGTGCCCAGAAACGCGTCGGCAAAACTTATAAACTACCAGAGAGGAGAAAGCAGGAAGCACATTATAGCTGGATGGCCGAGCACTGCAGTGTGCCTTCCCAATGCAGAGGGCAAGTTGTACTTGATGTCTACGCGGCGGCCCGGCCGTGGGGAAGAGCACCATCTGCAGCCTGAGGACACGCCACCCACGGGCTGTAAGAGGCTGTCAGTTCAGAACTTTTCCGAACGAAATACAGCGCACTGCTCATCAATGCATATATTCCTGCCTGTATTCCTCTGGAACTCACTCAGAGTAAATAATGAACTTTTAATTTGGAATTTACAGGCACACTCGAAGACTGCAAAGAAACAAACCTGAATGCAGAACTCAAAATCCCACAATGCTTTGGAAAATATACTGCTGAATAAAGCTAACGCATGCAGGAATCAGGTGTGCTTTTTTCCGAGCCCATGAAGAAGGGGCGTGGTGCCCAGAAACGCGTCGGCAAAACTTATAAACTACCAGAGAGGAGAAAGCAGGAAGCACATTATAGCTGGATGGCCGAGCACTGCAGTGTGCCTTCCCAATGCAGAGGGCAAGTTGTACTTGATGTCTACGCGGCGGCCCGGCCGTGGGGAAGAGCACCATCTGCAGCCTGAGGACACGCCACCCACGGGCTGTAAGAGGCTGTCAGTTCAGAACTTTTCCGAACGAAATACAGCGCACTGCTCATCAATGCATATATTCCTGCCTGTATTCCTCTGGAACTCACTCAGAGTAAATAATGAACTTTTAATTTGGAATTTACAGGCACACTCGAAGACTGCAAAGAAACAAACCTGAATGCAGAACTCAAAATCCCACAATGCTTTGGAAAATATACTGCTGAATAAAGCTAACGCATGCAGGAATCAGGTGTGCTTTTTTCCGAGCCCATGAAGAAGGGGCGTGGTGCCCAGAAACGCGTCGGCAAAACTTATAAACTACCAGAGAGGAGAAAGCAGGAAGCACATTATAGCTGGATGGCCGAGCACTGCAGTGTGCCTTCCCAATGCAGAGGGCAAGTTGTACTTGATGTCTACGCGGCGGCCCGGCCGTGGGGAAGAGCACCATCTGCAGCCTGAGGACACGCCACCCACGGGCTGTAAGAGGCTGTCAGTTCAGAACTTTTCCGAACGAAATACAGCGCACTGCTCATCAATGCATATATTCCTGCCTGTATTCCTCTGGAACTCACTCAGAGTAAATAATGAACTTTTAATTTGGAATTTACAGGCACACTCGAAGACTGCAAAGAAACAAACCTGAATGCAGAACTCAAAATCCCACAATGCTTTGGAAAATATACTGCTGAATAAAGCTAACGCATGCAGGAATCAGGTGTGCTTTTTTCCGAGCCCATGAAGAAGGGGCGTGGTGCCCAGAAACGCGTCGGCAAAACTTATAAACTACCAGAGAGGAGAAAGCAGGAAGCACATTATAGCTGGATGGCCGAGCACTGCAGTGTGCCTTCCCAATGCAGAGGGCAAGTTGTACTTGATATATATATATATATATATATATATATATATATATATATATATATATATATATATATATATATATATATATATTAGCAGCCCGTCCCGATGTTGTCCGGGTATGAATTGCTGCCGGCCAGTAGTATATTGTTTTGTAGGATTTCGTTTTGATAGCATTTCTTATCTGTGACAGGCCTGTGAAACGCTCCGATTCACCGTGCACTGCTGATGCACTTAAGAGTGCGCGTTCAGTAGTGTGTGAACTTGAATTTCCCTACTTTATTTTTCCTTGCAATATTATATAGCGCGAACTCGACAACATGGCATGAGCACAATTTAAATTACAGAAGAACACATTCATTTGTGGTAGGCACGGGGAGACAAAACGATTTGCCTGGAATCACAGGATGTTGGGCTGATGCCGAGATTCGAACGTAGCTCCCCAGCTCTAAAGTTCGCAATTCTAGAACTTGTGGCGGGAGGTGTGTCTAAAAGTGTATGTCGGTGCTGGTCATCAATGACAGAGACCTGTGCATTTTTCAAATCGGTGGTGAAAAAATGAGTATGTTGCTGGAGATGTGGGCCGCCGTGCCACCAATGTACTTACCGGGGGAGGGTAAACACCCATTATTCCGCAACTTTCTTTCTGCATACCATCACTCCACATGCTTTCATTACGGAAGTACCATGACTCCGCAATGCCATTATAATGCATGGCATTACATTTTATATGCTTTTACCACGCATACATTTACAACGAAATTCGTTGTAAATGCATGAATGGTAAAAGCATGTTTTTTTTAATGTTTGGATAAGGTAAGTATGGGTATGGGGGTATATGTTTTGGGGTACTGAGGTATATGTTTTGGGGTACAGGGGTATTTTAGGGTTCAGGGGTAGGTTTGGGTTTTGGGGTACAGGGTTATTTTTATAGTTCAGGGCTAGGTTTGGGTTTTGGGGTACAGGGGTATTTTTAGGGTTCAGGGGTAGGTTTGGGTTTGGGGTATAGGGGTATTTTGAGGGTTCAGGGCTAGGTTTGGGTTTTGGGGTACAGGGGTATTTTAGGGTTCAGGGGTAGGTTTGGGTTTTGGGGTACAGGGTTATTTTTATAGTTCAGGGCTATGTTTGGGTTTTGGGGTACAGGGGTATTTTTAGGGTTCAGGGGTAGGTTTGGGTTATAGGGGTATTTTGAGGGTTCAGGGCTAGGTTTGGGTTTTGGGGTACAGGGGTATTTTAGGGTTCAGGGGTAGGTTTGGGTTTTGGGGTACAGGGGTATTTTTAGGGTTCAGGGCTAGGTTTGGGTTTTGGAGTACAGGGGTATTTTTAGGGTTCAGGGGGAGGTTTGGGTTTTGAGGTACAGGGGTATTTATGGGATTCAGGGCTAGGTTTGGGTTTTGGGGTACAGGGGTATTTTTCGGGTTTATGGATAGGTTTGGGTTTTGGGGTACATTGGGTATATTTATAGGGTTAAGATGGGTTAGTGTTTAAGGTTGTTGGGGTATTTTAAGGAGTAAGGGTGGATTATGATTATGGGGTGCAGGGGTATTTAAAGGGAGCAGGGTGGACACCCGGAGCTGGAATGTACAGAACCTGGGAAGAAAAAACAATGAAATATTGGGCACAACGCTCGCTTTTTTTGCCGTAATCCCGTGCCCTGCACACGCCCACGCCCCCCTGCACACGCCCACAGTACACGATATGAGACATGGCATGAAGGGCGGAACGTACCACACGCCCCCAGCGTTTGTCACGCCCCCAGCACACGCCCACAGCACAACGCAGACACGCCCACAAGGGACTACTTTGCTGGCACGGTTCTTTTACCTTTTAAATGTATATGGTGGGCGTCTGCATAGCCTATGTCCTTCTGCTGCAACTGCCCTTTCCAACGCTGTATCGGGTGTTGTGATTGGTGCTGTGGTTCCTGAGATTACCCGCCTCAAAGGTTTGGGCTCTCTCTTTGTAGAACCGCTCCAAAGAATGCCACAAACTGCAGCACCCTCGCAGAGAAAAACGGACACAGATTCAGGTAGCAATTGCAGTGTCTTCTTTTTTATTGTTATTTTGTCATGTGCAGCGGAAGTGCCATAGACCGGACGCGTTTCGGCGACCCTGTCGCCTTGTTCACCGGAATAAAAGAGTATTTGCCATTACACACAAAACTTATTTTATTTAAAAAAACGGCAAACCACCAATCACAGCACTTTGCTCTGTACCATTTGGCCACAATGTTTAATTCAATAGAAACAATTGACAGACTATCATACAGCATTGTGATTTAACCTGTGTGGCAAAGTGTTTGTACTTCGTTTTATCTGTTCAAATACAGTTTCGCAAATGCCAACTGATAGTGGTTATCAGAGAACCGCGTGTTTTATGACCATTGTATATGCGAATAATGTTATGCAAACATACATTATGACAGTGCAAATACGTTAATAAATCGCAATGGACACAACGGTAACCAGAAACATGCCTACAATGATTAAAAATGGTCCCTGTCAACTGTAATTTAAAATAAACATCTATGAATGATCACTGGTTAAAATCAGAGAGAAAGTGCTGCAGTGCCTGTAAAGTGCAAAGTGTAAAGTGAATAACTTATATATATATATTACCTACTGGCGGTCGCCAGTAGGTATATATAGTTAGGACCTAGTTACCATAGGACATTTCGAACATTCTATTGGGAATAACTTGGGCGCCGATTGAGGGATCTGCCTGTAATTTTCCTTAAATTTGCCTCGCTGCGCTCCGCTCCTTCCCTGAAAGTTTCGGGGGGATTTGTCAAGCAGGGGCCGAGAAAAAAGGGGGGTCCCAAAACGTGTTTCCCCCATGTTAATTTCCTTAGGGACATTCTGACAAGGCTACAGCCCGAACGGCTGAACGGAATTACACCAAACTTGGCAAAATGGTAGGGACAGGTATGCAGTAGTGCCTTTTCTATATTTGGTGAAAATCCCTGCAGTAGTTGAGAAAATTGAATTTGATCAAATTATATATCTATATGCGCTCACCGTACGCGCACCGTACGCGTACGGTACGCGTACCGTACGCGTGTGTGCGCGTACCCTTACGTGCACGAGCGAGTTTCTGATTGGCTGGCAGTCGACTGTCAACATTCCAAACTGTCCAAACCAGGAAGTGTTGGCCACCATCTTGTTTTTCAGGAGAACTGAGGCACAAGAGAGCCCAAAACAAGAGTGGAAAACACGAAAAGGGGGCAGGGTAGAGACCCCCAACCCTCTACCCCTTCTCAGGGGGTCCCAAGGGGACCCCCAAGGGCAAAAAAACCAAAAACGCGGGGTACGCACACTGTACGCGTACGGTCGCGTACCCCGCGATTAAAATTTTATTTTTTATTTTTTTTGCACTTGGTGGTCCTTCTGGGTACCCCTGAGAAGGGCTAGGGAGTCAAGGGGTCTCAACCCTGCCCCCTTTTCACGTTTTCCACTCTTGTTTTTTTGTGCTCTCTTGTGCCTCACTTCTCCTGAGAAACAAGATGGCTGTTCAGGTGGTCCCAGAAGGATAATAACATATATAAACGTTATCCGCTAATAGAATTAGCATTTAAAAAACCTTTGAAATTGATTGAAAAAAAATATAGGTTTCACGCCTGATATAGTTAGAAATTAGCATTTAAAAAACCTTGCAAATTCACTGAAAAAAACGTAGGTTTCAAGCCATATATAGTTAGGAATTAGCATTTAAAAAACCTTGCAAATTCACTTAAAAAAACCATAGGTTTCAGGACTTATATAGTTAGGAATTAGCATTTAAAAAACCTTGCAAATTCACTTAAAAAACCATAGGTTTTAGGCCTTATATAGTTAGGAATTAGCATTTTAAAAACCTTGCAAATTCACTTACAAAACCATAGGTTTCAGGCCTTATATAGTTAGGAATTAGCATTTAAAAAACCATTGAAATTGCTCCTATATAGTTAGTTGTATTAACTATATTCCGCGCACCCGCAATCCACTGCTGATGATGTCACATATTACATCATTCATGACATGGTCAGTGACATCACTGATGACATAGATATCTTGCGCGCTGTTTTGTGGTCTGTACCTACGTTTGTTGGATCGGTATCCAGAGCCGATCAGTAGGAGTGTGGAACGGATATATATATATATATCTCTCGTGACCAAGAGACGTGGTCTCGTAACGCGTTGAGTGAAATTGCCATCTTTATGCTAAAAATAAAATATTGCTGATATTGCATTTCGAGTTCTTGGAGCTGTGTTTTTCTCGGTTTGAGATTCCCGTCAAGTGCCACAGTATCTCTGGATAATATAAAAATATATATATATATATATATATATATATATATATATTCAAACATCCACTCAGGGTCCTTCTGGACGGCATCTGCCGGCAGGTGCCCCCTACGCCGGTTCGTAATTTTTTTAAGTCACAAAAGGTAATGATACCCACTCAGAAGCCACAGTACCAATCCACCAAGTTTTAATTCAATATACCGTAAAATATGTCACAGTATGCAAATATGATTATAAGGAGGGTACGCGTAAGAGTATTATAATGTATTCAGATATTCAAAAATAATTACTACATATGTCTTTTTCTGTGTGTGTATATATTACGGAAGTGAGAGTATGTAAGGCTTTTAAAGGGACAGTTATCCTGAGCAACATGGCTGATGTCCAGTGTAGCTCCTAGACAGCTAATGAGGCGATTTTCCCTGGTTTCTCCCTTGACCGTCACCTACCCAGGTGGCCATTGGGCACAGTTCCTCCTCGTCTCCCCGCTATGACTCCTTCCTCCCCTCCCTCCTACGAATTCTTGCAACATTGTTTTTGTGTACTGTACCTTACTATGCTCTTGTAACTGATGTAACTTTTAACGCAACAATCCTAAATGTAAAGCGCTCTGATACCCTCTAGGGTCTAGTTGCACTATATACAACTTTATAAATAAAATAAAATAAATAAAAATATCCAATATACATATACACACACACACATATATAAAGGCCATCATAAGAGATTCCAATGTCAGACACAGTAATTTCTTCTCAGTATTTCATCTGCAGTCATGTACCTCGGGATTGGAGCGATGTACAAGTGGGTCCACCACTTGATCGTCTCAATTCAGTTTTCTATAATAGCACAGAATTTTGATAGGATCAAGTGAGGGAAGGAAAGAAAGGGGTCAGCAGGGAGGGAGATCCCGAATCAGAGGAACATGCAATTACTATTTTGAAACTATTCATGAATAGACATCCAATGTTCTCATCCTAAATACTCTATACAAAATAATGTACCTGAAAAAGAAAATAACAGGAACCTCTCTTCGTGAGATACAATAGTCACAGGAAGAAATTTTATGAACATTTTTTGTTCTACTTCCAGAAGAATTGCATGCTATAGTGTATCTATGAAACAAATATAGCATTACTCTCCCATAAATCTCTCATAAGAAACAAACCATCTCAATTGTTTTGATTACAGACCATGTGAATTCCCTTTACATTCATCACAGGGTGTGCACTTCACTCCTACTAGGGTCCCTGTTAATAACTAGGCATGGAACACATAGATAGATATAGTATTCCGGTCAAAGAGTAGTAGTGTTATCACTTACCATTTATTACAATTCCTTTGAAACGTTATTTCAGTTCAGTAGCATTCCAAATCACACATGGACTGAAAATGAACAATTCATGAAAGTTTTTCAGGAAGAAACAACCTGCCTGGTGTAAGAAAATATACCCATGTTTTGCCTCTTCAAAATAGATAGAAACCATACAATGATGCCTGTGGCTTATAGCTTCCTTCCTCCAAATTCCACGACATGCCTAAAACAAAATGAATGTGTCCTTGTGTAATGTAACTAATACTCATGTAAAGCACTCTAATTCCTCCGGGTCAAGTTTGCGCATATAAATCTGCAAAAAAACAACAAAAGTGTTTTGTACACTGCTGTCATTGGGCTATACTTGGGATACACTTGAGTGAGATTTGTGCTACCTTTTGGCTTTTTCCTCTGGTGGGCATCATTGGAGACTTATTTGTTATGAAGCTCCCTAATTTCCTCATTTACTCCAGCATCCTGAGTAGAAAATGCTATTAGTTTTCCACTTCGATTCCATCAAAATGACCTTCAGTTGTGACACACCTTTGGCATAAATTCAGAATATTAGCACTCTAGTTGCTCATTAGAATACTGTAGTAAAGCTGCTGACCACCAGGGAGCTGACTGGCAGTCTGCTGTTGGTTTTGAAAGGGCATGTTTCAGTCTATATTTTAATGAAATAGAAGATATTTGAGAACTCACTTAAAACCTAATTATTCGTTCTACAGCACTAAACATAATTTATATGACAATATCAAACCCCTCATTATGTTCCTTTCTAAATTCAATGTTTTAAGTTTGACCAGTTTGATAAAATCTAGATGGCTTTGTGTGTGCCATACTTTTGTCATAAGTAAGACTTCTAGCACTCTAGTTGTTCTTTAGAGCACTTTGGGAGGCTGTAGTACAACATAAGCGAATCAACTGCTTCCTGTTGGAAATTCATGTTTTACTGAGAATGTCAGACTTCATTCTCACACGGCTGAGAAAGATAGTGTGAATTTACAGAAGATTTGCTCTCATTTGAACTTCCGTAACCTCTACAGGAAAATCATGAAAAAGCAGTTTGCTCTCAAATATGATTCATGAAATCCAGCAGAAAGAGTAAAATCACCTTGGAACACACCACAATTTCTAAAATTAGTATGGTACCATCAACAAATGATTTATTTTGTAACTATTGTAACAATGGGGTGATATAATGTATATTGGTCGCAAGACAGGTGCTAGCACTTCCGTGTTGAAATGCTGACAGCCAATCAGATCTCACCATGAGATCTGTGCTTAGGCTCTGCCCAGATGTACAAATGTCTTTATCCTTTAATAACTGCAATACTACTGAACGTATTTACACCAAATAACAACAGGCATTAGTAATGCTATAGGTCTCGCATATACTAGAGTTAAAGCTATTGGCGTTGTAAATGAAAATGTTTAACGTCTTTTACCTGTGTGTTTTTATCTGGAGTATTATGGATGTACGTGATGTGGAGTGGAGTTATGTGGGTTGGATGTGGAATTGTTAGTTGTGGAATTGTGTGGGTTGGTATTGTTTGGTGTATATGTTTAGTGGTGAAATTAATTTGTGGTATCTAAGTGTCCCCTGTGGGTACACGTTCACATGCCACCACAGTGCCAGAGTTTGTCACAATGCGTGCTACATTTTTAGACTCTGCTGTCCGAGGCCAAGAGCTAAGGAAATGAAGGGCTGCGTCGACCTAAAAATATGATGTCAAAGGTTGAGTGTACTGAGCCCTAATATTTAAAGCAAATTAAGTTTTACTGATTGCAGCATGAGATGATTCATTATCATAATAAAAGAGCTACTTTAAAATGCATTATTTGTCTATGTTGTTTTCATTCTATCATTCGCAATCATGGGTGTAAGTATGGATTTATCTCCAAGTAACAGGGGCACTGACTATTATTTTTGAATGTATGGTTTTTGTATGATGATCGAGGTTGGAGGTGAAGATCGGGGATATAATCTTGGGTCAATTATGGTACTTGACAGGTAATAAAAGCATGCTAATCAGGTTGGATTTAATGTCTCCCATAAACAGCTCGTATAAGCTACCATAACCCAACATGTTATGGAAGATCTTACTATACCCGTCCCACCATATTTTATTCCGTATTTCTCATGTGGCCCTGATTCCACATACTCCACAAACAGAGAGTCACCCAACAGACTTTTGTAAGTTTTTAGGTCATATATTTCTTGAGACTATTCTCGTTCAGTGCACCCTGTTTGATAATAGACTTATGATGAAGCTATTCTTCTCACGTATTTAGTGGCTAAGTACGAAGTTGTAGCTTAATGCTGTAAGCACGGGTGTCGGGTGTACGGAAAGCGTGGCCCACAGCAGTTGGCGAGCTCGTTCCGCAACACAATGAAATGGGTAGGGAGCAGACGACGTTAAACAAAGTAAAACAAGCATTGGCCGCGCGCGAGGTGGGGACGGTAGAAGCGGGAGTTGTGTGCACGCTCGGCCAATGCACACAAAAACAAGCATTGTGCGCAGGCGAGCACGAAGGGGGGGGGGTGCGGCCAAGAGCAGGCAGCGTTTCCCTTGCGGGAGTGACCAAATGGCGCTGCGCACTCCCGCAAGTAAATCGCCAATAACGTGCACGCGCTGCATTGAAAGCAATGCAACACGTGCACGTTTTTGCCTGGAAAGCTGCATCCATCTCAAGAGCTCTCTTTCCTATGCAGCGCATGCGCGATGCGTAGGCGAGACCTAAAAAACTAAAGTAAACGATGGTCATTCCATTTAGCAAGATATTCGGCTTGGAAATGCACCTGTATACATCCAAGCATTTCATGTGTGAACAGGTTTTTTAAGTCCTTTTTTTCCGTTCAGGCATAGCTGAGCAATGTGTGGTAAACAAGAGTGGCGCACAGCACACGCCATGTTTCTGTATTTCCTACAGAAAACTGTTCAGATTCGCTGATAAGAGAGATCACGGTGATGACATGGCCCCAAAATACTTATTGGAGTACATGAAACACTTATGAGGCAGCAGTGTTTGGTGATACGCCAAGTGGTGAAAGGCAAAGACAGACAGATTAACTCCTGCCTTAAATGAGGCTTTAGGAATAACATATTTTCAGTTGAGTAATAAATACAAAGCTGAACTGATAGAACAGCTGGGCTCAAATATGTTTGGTGTTACAGTAATTGGAATCCAAGGTAAACAGCTTACACAATTCGAAAAAAAAAGTTTTATGCGTGTAAAACTATTATTTAAATTCAGGCTAATATAAAGAACGAAGTATCATTAACCCCTTTAGAGCTTGTAAACAAACCTCCCCAGTGCTGCGCTGTCCATTATCCAGTGCTGAACTGGACGTCCAACGGTCGTGCGCAGCACTGGGGAGGTAGTGGCCGTGACGACCGTTGGCCGACGGCAGCAATTAAGGGGTTAATAGACAGTATCCCTGCAGCAAGGTGGTTACACTTCAGTATACCGGTGTGCCAGCACACTCATTTCACCACTGAATTCCATAATAATATTTGATGCCAGATGTGCCCTGCAGGGGCCCTGTTCAGCTTTTTAATTTATGAACTATGTAATATGACCATTGATGAAGGCTAAATTCTCTGAATGCAGAGAAAAGTCCTTCAAAGTGACAGAAAAGTCAAGTAGGAAAGGATCTACCTCAGAGATTGCTGATGCATGTTTTTCCCGAATGATCTTTCTAGTCTCAGTTCATTTGCATGCATGATGTACCCCAAAATACGTGAAAAAAGTTTTTGAAAAAAGGGGTCTAGGGGATAATATTTACCGACCAAAAAATCTCCACACCCCAGATACAATACATATATAACAAACAGGAGATAATTGGTCAATTTCTCAAACCAAAATCGTCTGCTCAGAAGGAAAAATTCATCAGACTCAGATAATTCGATTAGCACCCGACTTGAGAACAGATTCCATCAGCCCACCACTCTGGCGGAGCTTCGTCATCTGGAAAATGCTGGAGTGAAGTCTGTGTAGCCAATGTTGCCCACAGGCTAACTATTCTGGCACTCAACCTCACCCTCTTGATGGACTCAGCCGGAGTGCTCTCAAAATATGTTGGTACTGATGATGTGCAGTGCAATGTGAACGTGAAAGTTAAAAATGACTATGAGGGCGAAAAATATGTTTATTCGGAATCGTCCAAATGTCACATATACGCTCTGCCCTAAATGGAAGGTTCCTAGCCGGTTCTATTTTGCCAGAGTTGCGGTTCCAGCACTACATGAAGATGTGCTGGAGGTGATTGGGGCAGCTTTGCAGAAGAGTGCTGTTCACACTATACATCTGACAACATACATGTGGACCAGTTGCCAAGCCCTTGATTACATGTGCATCACTGCACACTGGTTCTCTTTTTCAGGGGTTAAAGCAAAGCTAAACGCAGGTGTTGACACAGACAAAGTTTATAAAGCTGCTCGGAAACATGCAACAGTAGCCATGTTTGCCATGGAGAAAACTCATACAGCAGAAAACATTTTGCATGAGTTTAACACAAAGGTCTTTCAATGGCTGTCCCCAAGAAAACGCAGGATTGGTTATGTTTCCACGGATAATGGCGCAGATGTAGTTAAGGCCATGGATGAGGGTAACTATTTCAGAGTGCCGTGTTTGGCGCACTGTATAAACCTGGTTGTTAAAAAATTCTTGCGTAAAAGTCCAGTCTATGAGTTACTGACCACCTGCCGAAGAATGTGCACACATTTCAACCATTCTTTTAAGGCCCGTAAGCAGCTGAGATGTCTGCAACATGAACGTAAAGTGCCAGTGAAAGCACTCATCCAGGAGGTGGTAACACATTGGAAATCAACCTTCTACATGCTTGAGCGTCTGTATGAGCAGTATGCGGTAGTCAATCAGTATTTCTTTAAACTGGGTACACCTATGATAGACTTGAGGATACAGGTGGAGCAATGGGAGCTAGTTAAAAGCCTGACAGACATGCTTCGTCCTTTTGAGGTCTTCACGCGTGCAGTCAGCAGGGAGGACTGTAATTTGGGAAAAGCTATCCCATTGTTGCGCATGCTAGAGCACCAACTGAAGGCGGTGTCTTCTACGTTTCAAAAAGATGAAAAGCAACAAGCATTTGAGTTGGCGGAGAAGTTATTACAGCTCCTAGTTCACGAGGAACGTCTTGAAAAGATCCACACAGAACAGCATTACATTTCTTATACTATTCTGGATCCACGGTACAAAAAGGCAGTGGCAGGCAGAGTATTCTTTCCTTTTGATGACGCAGATGTTACAAAGTAAAAACATTGGCTAGCTGTGTCAGCCACTCGGTTTGAAAGAGAACGGCAGGAAATTGAAGGAAAAGGCAGTAAATCAGCATCAGCAGGCCATCCGGAGTCAAAAAAATCCACTTCTGCATCTGTGGCTCTGGCAGAAGTGAGTGATTTTCCCTCTCAGCCGTTAACGACACCAGCAACCATATCATCTGCACCAGACACAACAGTAATATTGTGTGAAGAAGAGGATTGGCTAACTCAGCTTGGGTTTGCTTCTCAAAAGGTCCCAGAAAAAAGTAAGCAAAGTGGAGGAACCCTGAAGAACCTTGAGTCGATGGTGCAGGCCTATCTGAATGACTCAACAGAGGTCTATGTTCATCATGACCCATTGGCGTATTGGCATGGGAAAAGAGATGTGTGGCCAAAGATCACCAACCTGGCTATAAATTACTTGTCTTGCCCACTCGCAAGCGTGTCTTCTGAACGTGTTTTCAGTGCTGCTGGTGGCATTGTAACTTCCAAAAGGACCCGCCTCTCGCCCAAAAATGTGGAGAGGTTAACAATGATCAAGATGAATCAGCACTTCATACCACCAGATTACAAAATACGAGAATGCACGCAGGAAGAAGACGAGGAGGACACCAACTTAGATGAGGGAAGTTCTTCTCTGTTAACTGACCTACTCCCGTCTGAATTCGCAGAGTTTGAGGACAAGCTCTTCTTCCCTGACACCGAGCCCTGAAAATGAGTCAATAAATCACTAACTTTCTTTTTTGTTCTTATTCACTTTTATTCCTGTGTGTCTGTCTTTCTTTGTTATGCAAAATCTATATAAAAAACTTTAATCACCTAATCACAAAAACAAGCCCATCAGCAGAACTGTCTTCACTTATTTGCTTATTGATTTGAAGGTGCCGCAGTCTGCATTCCACAGGTTCACAAGTTCACAAGAACATGCTCCTCTATCCTCCTCCTCCAGACTCCTATTTCCCTCAAAGCAGATGGCTGGATTAAGCCCAATGAAGAAAGACTCTGCACTTGTGGGGGTGTTCTACTTCTTTGCGGGTGAGTTGACGGGTCTGGGGCATTGCTCTGAAGGTCTAATACCGGATAAAAGTGGTTTGGAGAAAATCGGAGGTGAAAAAGTATATTGCATTTTTGCTCACTTGCCTGTCTTTGGGGCGCTGTTAGGGGGGCTTCCAGGTTTTTGGGGGTGGGTTTTGGGGTCTGGGAGCACTGCTGCCATAGTCTAATGTTGATTGCATTTGTTTTTCAGAAAATCTGTTTTGGAAAAGGGGAGTTAGGGCCCAGCTGCAGAGCTCATTTGGACTGCATTCCAGGTAGGCCCAAAGTTTCCAAAGGTTGTTTTTTCCCTGTTTTGCTTTTTGGCTTTTTGGGGGGGTGAAACTTGTTTTTGCCCGGGTTCACGGGTCTGGGGGCCTTGCTTGGAAGGTGTAATACTGGCTAAAAGTGGTTTGGAGAAAATCGGAGCAGAAAAAGTTTTTGCGCTTTTGATCACTTGCCTGTCTTTGGGGTGCTGTTGGGGGTGGTTTTTGGGGTCTGTGAGCACTGCTGGCACATTCTAATGTTGATTGCATTTGTTTTACAGGTAATCCATGGTGGAAAAGGGGAGTTGGGGCCTAGCTGCAGAGCGCATTTGGACTGAATTCCAGGTAGGCCCAAAGTTTTCTAAGTGTGGCTTTTCCCGGGTTTTGCCTTTTGGCTTGTTGGGGGTGTTAAACTTGTTTTCGCCCGGGCTGACAGTTCTGGGGCCATTGCTAGGAAGGTCTAATACCTAAAAGAAAGTGTTTTGGAGACAATCCCTGGGGAAAAGTTTTTGCATTTTCTGAGATTTCGCTCACTCTACCGTTTTCAGGGGGCTGTTTGTGGGGGTTCCTGGTGTTTGTGGGGGGGTTTGCGAGTCTTGGAGCAATGCTGGGTATGGATACTTTTGCTTGCTTGCAAGTGGTTTGAAGACAATCCATGGTGGGTAAGGGGGGATTTGGGCCTACTTTACTTTCAAAGTACGTTTTGTCACCATTTTCTACTAGGCCTCTGACAGGTAGCAGTATCGCACGTTTTTTAAAATCTGATTGGGGGTCTTCTACATTTTTGCGACTGGGTTTAGTAAGGGTCTGGGAGCACTGCTGGGAAGGTCTAATTTTGTTCTATAACACAGTTTACAGTACACCTAGCTTGAGGGGAAAGATCCGCTAAATTAATTCGCCCATACTTATTTATCCTTCAAAAGGAGACTCAGACAGAGTACGCACTTTCAAAAATATTGTACTGTCTATTAGGAAACTCAAAGTGTGACTTTTTGCACTACACAGCGTACATACCTTATATTTATTTGTCAGTAGTGTTCTAATATCTCTTCCTGTTTTTCCATCAATAATTACAGGCCGGGTTTCAGCCTGTGCAATGGGAAAAAAGGATGAAGTCAGGCTTCACATTAGCGAGCCGCAATTCAGCATCCGCCAGGCAGGCAGTCGACAGGGTGTCTTCTGGTCACCAACATTGATGGACGGAGCGTCAGATGGAATGGAGGAGTCCCGCTAATAAGAGGAATGGTTGGATGCATGCAACTTCCCAAATTCAACAGGACAACTACAACAACATACAGATACAGTATCCGTCCTTTTCTAATTATCTTTTAAGTAATGTTATTGCTGTGAACTTCTATGAGTGTGACTCTGCATTTCATTGATCTCTGCTTCTAAATTCATCCCTACAGCCATTGTATAGGTTCTACTTCTGCTATTTTTCAAACCTAATTTAATGTACGAAGTGTTTCTCTGAGTGCCGAGATAGGCAAGTGAAAACGCATAATTACTGCAGCCCTGTACTGTCGCATTCTTTCATTCACGGTTGTCCAAAGTACTACTTACTTTTCAGTAACCATGCATGCAGTAGTGCATGCACTTCCTTTATGTCACTTAAAAGATTTATGGATAGCTTTGTACCCAAAGATTTGTTTATCTTCAATTATTGTTTGTCCATGCTGTGCTTTTTTTTCTTCTCTCAACAAAACTTTCCCAAAAACCCCCATTCCCATCCATTTTCCAAACCCTAACCCTCTTCCCCCGGGCTGTGTGGTTTTGATTGATGTGTGACTAAATGACAGCAATAATTCCACACACTTGCTGGGGAGGATAAGGTCATAGCAACAGGCTGGTGAAGGAATCCGAGGATATATTCTTACTCAGCTTGACACAGACCCATGACTATTGGCAAATGAAATCAGATTTTCATGTGCGCCATCAACTTGATTGATCATCAAGAACATCCTCCTCCTAGACGTGGCAAATGATTATGCTGCTGTGTCCTTCACCTTCAGTACTATTTCTTGTAGTAGTAGCCAATGTCAAAGAAATTAGTACTTATACTTTCAATACTTTACCATTTGTTAGGCTACATTGTGGCACTGTTCTAGTGTACAGTCACCTGCTATATTCTCTATCGTACCGTTCTAATGCTACGGTAAGGACAAACAAGGTTTCATTTTCTTTTTTTTCATATGCTGCAACTGCCACTGTGTAACACCACTAGTACCACCGCAATGATGATATTTTATCCGCCCGGGATTGCCAACCTTAATCGCCATTCCCCGTGCAGCCAGCCCTGTGCCTAGCCCTATTTCCAAACACAAATTACAGTTAAGATAAGCGTTTGGGGGGAGGTAGTATAATGGAGTATTAGGAGAGACTAGAGACTGACGGTAGTACTAGTAAAGTCCTAGGACTATTGAATTCACTTACTCTGTGAGAGGCACTTAGTTTTGAAAACATTTGGGCAATTACTTACACAACTTGAATCAAGATGCCACTTAAGTTTCAGGAAAACAAACTTACTGTTAAACCCCCACCCACCAGCCTCAAAAGCAGTAAAAAACACGTATCCTAAGATAAAGTTTAAAGTATATTTATATCCCTAACATAAATAATCTCCCGCAAGACCCAACCCAACCCCCCTACCTAACCCCAACGAATGTCCGTGAAAAGTCCAAAACACCCAACTCCCAATTCCTACCCCCCAGAAGTCTTTAAAAAAGGGGCAAGGGACAGTCTCCTCCTACTGCTGGCTGCTGTTCACAGCCTTGCGGAGGGTCTCAAGCAGGGTTTTGGTGTTCAACAGCTCCTTCTCGAGGTAGGACACCCTGAGTGAAAGGCGGTGCAACCTTTTTTTGGTACTGCTGTGGGGGGCAGCTGATTTTTTTGCTGCTCGGCGGTGGCGGGTGGCTACGGTACCCCGGCTTCGTACCGCTAGAGACCTGCTGCGCTGACTGGCTGACCCAGGTAGCGCGGAGGAGGATGCAGCTGTCCCGGTCGATGTTGTGGTCGACTGTGTATCCCCCTCCTCCTGGGCCACCAGCCGCCGATATTCGGCGACAGTCGCCTCCAGCCTCCGTTGCCGGGCCCTTTTAGCCAGCTCCTTCCGTGTTGGTTTGGAAGGAGCATCTATATGAAGAAAGAAAGACATAGTCTGTAACCAATGCTCTTTAAGATTAACACAAAATGATTCAGCAGAAAGTTGTGTCACAGTAGACCTAGCAACTTGCAAGCGCAGTACATAACTATTGTGGCCAGTATCTATCTAACCTCCCACTTCTTCATCCTTGCTCTAACATTAGTGGGAGTTTAATGAATCAATTCTACGAGCACTATGTAATCACTCCATTAGAGTCGACTATGACAGTACACCAGTCTTATTCTTCTTCTTCTCTCTTGTTTAGCAAAATTGGTACGTTAACTTCTGCAAGCAGGCATAATGCCAGCGCAGTCAACTTGCACCAGAGTAAAACAGACGCCCGCCATGATGAGTGAAACAGACTTGCGTTACTGTACCGGTCCAGTACATGCAGGTGGTGATGCTCTAACTTTTCTATTACGGGTGGCACTGAGAATACTCTGTTACAAGGGCTACTGCTTAATTAATTTAACTTTCACCCTACAGTGCCAATGAATACTAGAAAAGGAAAATGAAGAAGATAAATAATCTGATTATCTATCACTGCACGTGGTATGTATTTGCTTACGTATGGGATGACTTTAAGTGCTTTGCTTTTTATTGAATGAACAGTGATACAGCCATACATGAATGACCGAGTTCTACTAAACCTATTAACAGAGGTAGTGAGTGGCCATCGTAATAGCCGGATATATCCTGTGCTTGCAATACAAACTACTGCTACTATTCATGGTAGTATTCAGACAAAATTAAAACTTCTTTTCCTTGCCTTTCCTACACTGGAACGGACGTGCGGGTGCGGTGTTACATGCTCTTCAAAGTAACACTTAGTTCATCCAGTGACCGTCTACTCTCTCTAGATACACATATGGTATCTAAGAGTCAGATAGTACCATGATCCAGGCATCCATCCATTCAAACTATATGTCAATCATTCTTCTTCATATCTCTCATCTGGACAAACCTTACGTTTTCTCACGGGAAAACAACCTTTTCATTTTATTTGGGAAACCGCAAGCCATACATCCGTGCTTGACTTGCATTTGAATTTCAACCAAAGGATATATTGCACACACATACAGTTTCTGTTTCACCCACCCAGGCTGTTCTCCTTCCACCCATCCTTGCTTCATCCTTCACCCAGCCATGCATCATATTCCTTCCCAGCCACCTCGGGCAACAATCAAACACGTTTCATTCTTCTTTGTCAGTCATCATTACTTTTAACTTGCTCGTCCTTCCACACTTACTTACACCCTTCTTTTGCTTTTCGTTCATCCCATCCATCAAGTTCATCTCAGATCTGATTTGGATTCTCGAAAAAAAAATCACCGCTGAGTTGAAGTAAATTTAGAGGAGGCTACTACCTGGTTGATAAAAACTTTGTTCTAAATTTGAAAGTCTTCTTAACAGTATAGTAACTTAACTGTACAACATATATACTACACCCGTGCAGAGAGCACACTCTGCAGTCTGCAATCTCAATAAGTAAGGAATATAAGAGCTTACCACTGCCCGCCACTACCGTGGCAACCCTCACAGCAGTTTCCTCCGGCACTTGCACTGCCTCCTCCCCAGAAGTGTCCTCCTCCACCTCCGCGCTGGCCCCGGCACCAGATGTTTCACCTACAAAGTGCATTTAAGAATGTTAGATGTCATAGACATACACCACTCACTAGTATTTTGTCTAGGAATGAAGAAATGTGAATACAGAAACCAATCTAATAATTTGTGACTGTCTACTCCAAAGTAAAAATGTCCCTTTTTCCAGGGAAGGGTGTAGTCTTGCTGCACTTTTTGGCACAACTGATGAATGCTTGCTTTTTGACACGCACCATTTTTCTCATAACAGACAGAAGCTTCACTTCTAAGAACAAGAGCAAGATCAGATCATCATCACTAGGACGGAGTGACCAACGATTCAGCACCAAAAAGAAAAATTTAAGTTCAAACCAGGTGAGGGCTCGGCTCGCCCACAATAAATGTGTGAAATAAATCACTAAGCACTTTTCCATTTTTAATCAACCGTTTATGTTTTATGACAAACTTGAATTTAATAAATGTTTTTACTTTTAATAAAGCTTTAAAACTTAAATAGACTCTGTGGGTTTTGGTCAAGAGTGACTGAGCAAAAGGTTTTGCAATTTGCAAGCATGAGTCCGTGCCTCTGACACTTCTGGACTCTGACTCCGTACTGAAATGAAATGAAATTTAATGAAAAGAAACTTAATTAAGCGCACTGTGGCCAAGCGGCTTCCTGGCGCTGGGGGGGTGGGGGACGGGACGGATTCTGCACTGCAACCAAAGGGACTAACCGGGGAAGGCCTGAAGAAAAAGAAAAGTTTTTAATGCTTTTCGGAAAGCAGGGTAGGTGGGGATCGAACGGATAGATAATGGAAGGCTATTCCAGTACTGGGGGGCCAGAACCGAGAAACGGGTGCCGCCGATACGGGCTTTACGGAAGCGGGGAACTTGAAGGAGAAGTTGAGAAGATGAACGAAGAGTCCGAGAAGGAGTATGGGGAGTGTTCAAAGAAACAATAAAGAGAGGGGCGGAATGAGTGTAGGCTAAAAAGGCTAGACAAGCTAGTTTAAAGGAAGAGCGGAAGCGTACAGGAAGCCAGTGAAGGGACTTAAGAACGGGCGTGATGTGGGAGAATTTGGGGAGGTGAAAAATGAGCCGGGCGGCCTGATTTTGGATGGCCTGAAGCCGGCGCATTTCAAAGGCGGGGATACCAGAATAGAGGGCCTTCCCGTAATCGAGGCGAGAAGTGATGAGGGCTGTAATGATGGATTTGAGGGCATCGGAGGAAAAAAAACGGGAAATTTTGCGGATGAGACGGAGGGATAAAAAACAAGATGAAATTACAGAGCTAACTTGGGAATGCATGGAGAGGTCATTGCTGACCTTGATGCCTAAAGTGCGAACAGAGGGGACTGGAAGAGAAAGAGGCCAGCAAGTTGGGGACCAGGGATTAGAGGGACCACCAGTGAGGACAAGCTCCGTCTTGTCGGGATTTAATTTAAGGTGGTTCGTGATCATCCAGTCCGAAATAAAAACTAAAGTGGAACTAAAAAAGGAAGAGGAGTCAGGAGTAGAGAGATCAAAGATGAGCTGGAGGTCATCGGCGTAGTTGTACACGGAGACCCCCAGCTCACGGAGGGAAAAAATAAGAGGGTAGATATAAAGATTAAAAAGGAGAGGAGAGAGGGAGGAACCTTGGGGGACCCCACACACCAGAGGGCGGGGGGGAGCGGAGAAGCCGGCAAGCTGGACTGCCTGGGACCTATCCTGGAGGAAGGACTTCAGCCAGGAGAGTGCTACCCCCCTGATGCCGGCTGCGCTGACACGGTCGAGAAGAATGGCATGGTCAACCGTGTCAAACGCAGCCGACAAGTCGAGGAGCACCAACGCCTGGGGGAGATTGGAGTCGACCCTTCCCTTGAGCTCGTCCAAGACAGTGGTGACAACAGTCTCGGTAGAATGACCCGGGCGGAAACCCGCCTGGTGGGGAGCCAGGAGGCCATGCTTCTCAATGTGTGAGGACAGGCAGGAGGTGACGTGGCTTTCCACAATCTTCCCCCAGTAGGGAAGGAGGGAGATGGGCCTGAAGTTGGAGGGTGAGGAAGGGTCCAAGACAGGTTTTTTTATTATGGGGAGAACAGTGGCGGTTTTGAAAGAAGAGGGAACAGAACCGAGAGCCAGAGACGAGTTAAGAAGGGTAAGAGGGGGTCCAGAAGAGTGAGAAAAAAGGGATTGAAGGATCCAAGCCGGTGCGCAGTCAGCTGGTGAGCCCGACTTGACCTTAACAAGCAGAGCGGAAAATTGTGCAGCAGAGATGGGGGGGAAGTGATCTAACATAAGAGGCGGGGGGAAGAGGGGGGATGATCGGAATTTGAGAAACTGCGGGAATGTTAGCTTTAATAATGGTGATTTTATCGATAAAGTAATTGTTGAGTGAAAGACAAAACGATAGGGATGGGGTGAAACTAACATTAGTACGATCAGATGTGGCAAGTTGTTTTACCAGTGAAAAGATCTCTTGCCCTGCGTTGGATAATCATCATTGGGGATCAATCATCGATGAATTCTGGAGCTAAATGACTCTGCCACACTATCTAGTTAGTAAGGAGATTGGGGTTTTTCAAAGTCTGTTATCACTGAGGTATGTGGAAAGTCTACCTGTGCCTATTATAATTGATAAACAATGCACTATTTAGTGTCCATAGTTCTGTTTGTGCAGATTTGTCCCTGCAACAGTAGTAGTATGGATTGTCCTCCTATCCAAACCAAAAGTAAAGTAGTATCTTATTCTTTCTTGGTGGTCATTCACATTTTATTGTTGGGAATTATCAAAGCATAAACATTTAGAAGACTTGAAAAGACATTATGGACAATCCCAGAGGACTGCACTCAGTGCATAGAGCTATTGCTGACTAGAATGGGAGTTTCCTTTAACACCTTTTGCCAACTGTGCAATCTTAGTTAGCTACACAGACAGACTAATAAGAATAATCTAGTAATACCACAGGGAGTCATAGTAGAGGCAGGATAAGAATTTAGATACAGTCTACAAGAAGATCAAAGACGATTTAGAAAAAATCGAATGAGGAACGCTAGGAAAAAATAGGTACTCTATATTAAAATGAAAACTTACCGGGGCCAGCAAAGGAGCCCTCACCTGACCGATCCTGGTCTTCTACAGCAGCAGCAGCTGATACCACCCCCTCCTCTGTCCTCTTGCCCCTGGGGGGAGCTGATGTACCTCACTTTACTTGGAGCACAGGGGGAAAAAAGGAAGAGGCTGCCCCCAACTCAAAGCCTATTCATACAAAAAGAGACTCCTCCTATCGGACACATATTTTATTATAAACGTGACTCTATGGGAAAACCAATTTTTCTTATTTCCCTTTTTATAGAAATTTCATTTATTCATATATGTCACTGTGTCCAATTTATAAACAAACCATACATCAGCTACCACCTTCAGACCCCACATTCCATACAGTGAAAAAATGTGAGGAGGGAGAGAGAGCACCTCACGGAAGAACCGCCACAAGTGGTTACTGGCTGATGATTACCAGTTTTACCCACTTATCATCATCGGTAACTCTCTCTCACTCGTGAAAGGAAGAGGAAAGGAAAGAAAAGAATAGTGAAATCAACAGATCATTTAGCTACTCAGTAAACCTAAACAATAACTCCCACTTGTGCACACATCCACACAGACACCCCTTGTGAAAAAACGATCAAAGGTGTAATTCTCACCAATAAAATTGAGAGGCTCGCTGGCCACTTTGACCTTTATTCTGGGCTGCAAGCCTATCAAACTAAAATTGGTTTCTATTATAGCCAACCTATTATTCAATTGCCAACATGTTTCGTTGCTGTATGATTTCGCAACTTCATCAGGGCTTACAGGGGTTCATCCTTTCACTCATTCCTCGGTGTTTCTCAATTCAGCACCTGCAGTGGTAGACAATGATGAGTAGAACACATTTAAAAGACGTTCAGAGATTGCTGTACAGAGCAACAATAGTGGTGATCTATTGCGTGTAGTGACACTTGGATCATTTAAAACACAATTACTTTAAGGTGGCGAAGTAACAACATACCAGCACACCTCTTGTCCGGGTCATCGTGTCAATCGATCACGTTTCCCTCCGAAAACCCACCGTACTGCTAGGGTTCTATTCGGGTAGGCAGAGGAAGAAAGAAAAAAGCGATTGTACATATCAGTGCCTCAGAAGTCCAACTCTTATGTATTCTAACTACATGGGGCGCTCACTCACTAAAAGTAATATATGGTGTATATTCTCCTAAGGGACAAAATGGCCAGGCTCCAAGTCCGTGGGGATTCTTACTTTGTTCATAGTTTAGAGCTATGCACTACGCTCCTTGAGTGAGCATGTGCAAAACAACACGATTATGCTTTCAATCCGTTTTATGGGACTAAATATCAATCAGACGTTTGTTTTTGTGCACACGAAATAGTCACAGCGTAGCTAAGAAAATGCACCCATCTGATCTCAAACCATCGGGTAAGTACCCGAGTTTGCTTCTCAGACCCCAATCACGGCGTGCTACATTCACATCTCAGCCCGCCAGCCATTGTCAGCCCCTCTGGTCTACCTTACCGCTGCCGCGTCCCACCGGTGTTTAAGGAGCACCGACTCCAAGCGCTGCGCTCCATAGTCATTTAACCAGCCTTGCTCGTCACTTCCCCAATCGCGTTCAATGCTGAACAGCTTCAGGGTGAAGGGCGGTATGGTGCGTAATAGTGGCGGCCATCTTGAAGTGTAATGAAACACATCTTAATCTATACATTTTCAATGCCTGTTTCTAAAAGATCTCACATCCGTTAGTATTTAGCAAAGAGATGGATTCGACACAATAAAGAGCTTTTTATCAGAGCTTGACTCACAGTGTGATCTTAGGCACATGACCAGGATGTTACATGTAATCTACCATGTGTGTCTCTGCATGCAGTATGTGTGTCTCTGCTCATACTATTTCACTGTCTCTACTGGCAAAAAACAGCCCACCTATATATAAGCAAGACATAACATTCCTTTTTCATTTCAACGGCACACCCTGGATCTTCATTGCACAGCTTAGAGCCTATTTGTGAACTAAGAGGCCTAACAGACATACTGCCTAAGATTCTCTACTAGTACATATGCTAAAGCCTAACTGACTTTAAGAAAACATGTATTTCCATATTTTTAAACACATCAACTAAGCAAATTATTCACCCAGATCCATTTAAAATCAAGCTTGACTCACAGTGTGATCTTAGGCACATGACCAGGTTGTTACATGTAATCTACCATGTCTGTCTCTACATGCAGTATGTGTGTCTCTGCTCATACTATTTCACTGTCTCTACTGGCAAAAAACAGACCACATATATATAAGCAAGACATAACATTCCTTTTTCATTTCAACGGCACACCCTGGATCTTCATTGCACAGCTTAGAGCCTACTTGTAAAGTAAGAGGCATAACAGACATGCTGCCTAAGATTCCCTACTAGTATATATGCTAAAGCCTAACTGACTTTAAGAAAACATGTATTTCCATATTTTTAAACACATCAACTAAGCAAATTATTCACCCAGATCTATTTAAAATTGAGCTTGACTCACAGTGTGATCTTAGTCACATGACCAGGATGTTACATGTAATCTACCATGTCTGTCTCTGCATGCAGTATGTGTGTCTCTGCTCATACTATTTCACTGTCTATCTGACTTGAAGAAACCATGTATTTCCATATTTTTAAACACATGAACTAAGCAAATTATTCACCCAGATCCATTTAAAATCGAGCATGACTCACAGTGTGATCTTAGGAACATGACCAGGATGTTACATGTAATCTACCATGTCTGTCTCTGCATGCAGTATGTGTGTCTCTGCTCATACTATTTCACTGTCTCTACTGGCAAAAAACAGCCCACCTATATATAACCAAGACATAACATTCCTTTTTCATTTCAACGGCACACCCTGGATCTTCATTGCACAGCTTAGAGCCTATTTGTGAACTAAGAGGCCTAACAGACATACTGCCTAAGATTCTCTACTAGTACATATGCTAAAGCCTAACTGACTTTAAGAAAACATGTATTTCCATATTTTTAAACACATCAACTAAGCAAATTATTCACCCAGATCCATTTAAAATCAAGCTTGACTCACAGTGTGATCTTAGGCACATGACCAGGATGTTACATGTAATCTACCATGTGTGTCTCTGCATGCAGTATGTGTGTCTCTGCTCATACTATTTCACTGTCTCTACTGGCAAAAAACAGCCCACCTATATACAAGCAAGACATAACATTCCTTTTTCATTTCAACGGCACACCCTGGATCTTCATTGCACAGCTTAGAGCCTATTTGTGAACTAAGAGGCCTAACAGACATACTGCCTAAGATTCTCTACTAGTACATATGCTAAAGCCTAACTGACTTTAAGAAAACATGTATTTCCATATTTTTAAACACATCAACTAAGCAAATTATTCACCCAGCTCCATTTAAAATCAAGCTTGACTCACAGTGTGATCTTAGGAACATGACCAGGTTGTTACATGTAATCTACCATGTCTGTCTCTACATGCAGTATGTGTGTCTCTGCTCATACTATTTCACTGTCTCTACTGGCAAAAAACAGACCACATATATATAAGCAAGACATAACATTCCATTTTTAATTTAATGGCACACCCTGTTTCTTCATTGCACAGCTTAGAGCCTACTTGTAAAGTAAGAGGCATAACAGACATGCTGCCTAAGATTCCCTACTAGTACATATGCTAAAGCCTAACTGACTTTAAGAAAACATGTATTTCCATATTTTTAAACACATCAACTAAGCAAATTATTCACCCAGATCTATTTAAAATTGAGCTTGACTCACAGTGTGATCTTAGGCACATGACCAGGATGTTACATGTAATCTACCATGTCTGTCTCTGCATGCAGTATGTGTGTCTCTGCTCATACTATTTCACTGTCTATCTGACTTGAAGAAAACATGTATTTCCATATTTTTAAACACATCAACTAAGCAAATTATTCACCCAGATCCATTTAAAATCGAGCTTGACTCACAGTGTGATCTTAGGAACATGACCAGGATGTTACATGTAATCTACCATGTCTGTCTCTGCATGCAGTATGTGTGTCTCTGCTCATACTATTTCACTGTCTGTACTGGCAAAAAACAGCCCACCTATATATAACCAAGACATAACATTCCTTTTTCATTTCAACGGCACACCCTGGATCTTTATTGCACAGCTTAGAGCCTACTTGTAAAGTAAGAGGCCTAACAGACATACTGCCTAAGATTCTCTACTAGTACATATGCTAAAGCCTAACTGACTTTAAGAAAACATGTATTTCCATATTTTTAAACACATCAACTAAGCAAATTATTCACCCAGATCCATTTAAAATTAAGCTTGACTCACAGTGTGATCTTAGGCACATGACCAGGATGTTACATGTAATCTACCATGTCTGTCTCTACATGCAGTATGTGTGTCTCTGCTCATACTATTTCACTGTCTCTACTGGCAAAAAACAGACCACATATATATAAGCAAGACATAACATTCCTTTTTTATTTCAATGGCACACCCTGTTTCTTCATTGCACAGCTTAGAGCCTACTTGTAAAGTAAGAGGCCTAACAGACATGCTGCCTAAGATTCCCTACTAGTACATATGCTAAAGCCTAACTGACTTTAAGAAAACATGTATTTCCATATTTGTAAACACATCAACTAAGCACATTATACACCCAGATCTATTTAAAATCGAGCTTGACTCACAGTGTGATCTTAGGCACATGACCAGGATGTTACATGTAATCTACCATGTCTGTCTCTGCATGCAGTATGTGCATCTCTGCTCATACTATTTCACTGTCTCTACTGGCAAAAACAGACCACATTTATATAAGCAAGACATAACATTCCTTTTGTATTTCAATGGCACACCCTTTTTCTTCATTGCACAGCTTAGAACCTACTTGTAAAGTGGGAGGCCTAACAGACATGCTGCCTAAGATTCCTTACTAGTACATATGCTAAAGCCTAACTGACTTTAAGAAAACATGTATTTCCATATTTTTAAACACATCAACTAAGCAAATTACTCACCCTGATCCATTTAAAATCAAGCTTGACTCACAGTGTGATCTTAGGCACATGAGACACATGTCATGACACACACACACAAAGAGAGAAATGACGCACAGAAAAAGAGAGATTATGCACGTGCAAAGTGACATGAGACACGGGCACAGAGTACCTTTTAAGCTAAGAGAGGCAAACTGTTAGAAGGCACAGGTGACATTATTGAAAAATGTGAAAATGTAATTCCTTATTTCACACAGACACTCAATGTAATCCTTGACCAAAATTGATCAGAAAACATTTTCCATAGTAAATCGTTTTTGACACAAAGCACAGCCCATTTAAATGACCTCTACAAAACAAAGCAGAACCCTAACCCATTTCCAAAATACATTTCCAATATGTACCATTCAATTTTTAAACAGCATTACAAAAAAACATGACACATAATGCAAGAATAAAGAAGCACAATATGCTTCTTAATCTTCCCCATACTGCATAAAGCAGTGTATCGTCATTAAATGAATCATATATCAGATAACACACAGGCACAGAGTAAGGTGAGACACAAGCACAGAGTACCCTTTAAGCTAAGAGAGGCAAACTGTTAGAAGGCACAGGTGACATTATTGAAAAATGTGAAAATGTAATACCATATTTCAAACAGACACTCAGTGTGATCCTTGACCAAAATTTAAAAGACCGACATTTTACCAGAAAACATTTTCCATAGTAAATCGTTTTTTACACAAAGCACAGCCCATTTAAATGGCCACTACAAAAACAAAGCAGAAACCTAACTCATTTCCAAAATACATTTCCAATATGCACTGTTCAATTTTTAAACAGCATTACAAAAAACATGACACACAATGCAAGAATAAAGAAGCCCAATATGCTTCTTAATCTTCCCCATAGTGCATACAGCAGTCTATCTTTATTAAAAGAATCATTACTCACCTTTAAAAATGCTTTGGAAGATATAGAACAGTGTCAGTCACACACACCAGATTTTCTTAAGCAGAATCTCTGAATAATGCTTCTGTCACTGCAGCCTCAGAATAGTGGCACCGATTCCCTCTCATTTCAGACCCATATTCTTGTACATAACCAATCAAAATTCTTCCCACACAAATTCAAAACCAAACTGCACATTTTAATTGGTTGTACATTTCAACACTTTGAAACCCACATAATATTCACCCATCCCCCCAGTGCTCATTCACCCTGTTACTATGGTAACTCCCACTTAACCCAGCACACAGTTGAAAAGTTCATCATACTATGTTGCAAAAGAATCCAGCAAGGATGTTTGACCTCTCAATGTACTAGCTAATCATTTGCAATGTTTCTTTAAATGACTTTTTCTCAACCATTAAAATGACTTCTTTTTTTTTTTTTTTTGGCATTAGAAATATATTTACAGTTACATTCGGGAATAAGTGAGATGGCCAGATTCAGGCATCATGTTAAGAGATTAGTGCTGTGCATTTTGCATAAATGACTGTGGCCTTGTCCGATAGCTCAGCTTGTAGGGATGCGGGGCACGCAGTAGACCGGTTGTGAAAGAGAAATCAGCACAGCGCTCATTGCCATTAAGAAAGATGTCCAGATTCTGCAGAAGGCTGGTGAAGAACATGAAGAGTTCCATCCGGGCGAGCTGCTCCCCTGGGCACACCCTTTGACCTGCAGAAAAAGGGATCATAGATTCTGGCTTCTCAAATCTTCCTTGCTCGTTTAGGAAGTTCTGGGGGTTGAAGTGATGGGGGTCTTTCCACACCGAGGGGTCAAATAAGAGGGAGGTCAAGTTAGCGATCACTGAGGTGCCTTTGGTCAGGTGGTACCCTCGGAAGGTGAAGTCACCAAGGACACCACCTTAAAATGACTTCTTAAAAAAAAAAGCATGCACCCTAATTTTCAGTGGTGAATTTTAAGAAAGCACCAATCATTTCTTGTTTTTCAAGTGCACTAAATCTCAACCACTTTTTTTCATAACTCCTACTTTCAAACTGCCATTTCATTTCCACAACTCATCTGAATACAAGCACATCTACCTTCAAGATGCCAAAAGTCTGGTTTGTGGGTCATAGCTTTGTCTACTGGAGTGAAAAATGTGCAAGTAACAGGTATTTACAACCTTGATTTACCAAATGTGGACATTGTGTGGATTGGGCAGAGAGGATTAAGAAGTCACCAATTGATACCATTGATAAAATCCTTTATGCATCTACCACACCCTGACCTCATAATTGGCACTGTGGTGGCAATGACCTGGGCAATTTGACTGGGGTAGGTCTGGAAATGCTTTTAAAGGACATCTTTGGGCAATTGATGTCACTTTTTCCCAAAACTGCCATGGTATTTTCTAATATATGCCAAAGGCAAAAATGGAACTGGTCCAACCAATTTTGTCCACAGATTGAGAAAGCAAGGAAACATGTAAATAAATCTGTTTCTGCTTTCCTGAGAGACTATGGTATGGTTCCATTTACCACAACAACTTGCGTTACAACATGCAAGGCATCTATAGGAGAGATGGTGTACATTTTACAGATGAGGGGAATAGAGTCTTCCTCTTGAATTTGAGACTCTGCATTGGTACCTACTTGTAGGTACAAAAAACACCCACATAACACAACAGCTCTTTTCAGAGCTACCCTACCTCTAAGCACTCTAAATTATTTTTTTACTCTAATTTTTTACACTGTTTTTCCCCGTGGTGTGCTCAGGGTGCGCCTATCGGTCAGCGTACATGGGAACGCACCCAGCGCTTACCCCGCGAAAATTAAAAAAAAAAAACTTTTTTTGCCCTTCAGGGTCTTTCTAGGCCCCCCTCAGAAAACCTAGGGGGTCAGGGGGGTGTCTACCCTGCCCCCTTTTAATCATTTTCCCCTTTTTATTTTCACCTCTTGTGTCTCGATTCTACCGAGACACAAGATGGCGGACTCTCCGGACTGTTTAGAATGTTGACAGACATCCGACAGCCAATCAGCTTTCCGCTCGCGCAATCCGGTAGCGCGCTGGGTGCACTCCCCGGTACGCGTAACGGTGAGCACTCGGAACGCGCCTATAGATATATATGTGTTTTTGAAGTACATTTTCGAAAAAACCACTGGAGCAATTTTCACCAAATATAGCAAAGGCACATCTGCGTACCAGTCCCTACAATTTTGCAAAGTTTGATGTAATTCCGTTCAGCGGTTCGGGCTGTAGCCTTGTCAATTCGTCCTATGGAAATTAACATGGGGAAAACACGTTTTGGGACCCCCCTTTTTTCTCAGCCCCCACTTCACGAATCCCCCAGAAACTTTCAGGGAAGGAGCGGAGCGGGGCCAAACTTTTAGAAAATTACACGCAAATTGTTCAACCGGCGCCAAAGTTATTCCCAATAGAATGTTGCAGATTTCCTATGGTAACTAGGTCCTAACTATAACTACCTACTGGCGGCCGCCAGTAGGTAATATATATATATATATTTGGAGTTAAATGCTAGCAATATGTCTTCTCAGCACATTTTAGCATACGAAGAAGCATAATACCTACGTGGTCACCCACACGGCTTGCAGGCAGTAGACAGATCTTAACAGCAATCAGTTTAACCCTCTGATCTATCGTACTGTTTGTTTTCTTGGCACAGTGCACTGCTCTTAACACAAGCCCATCCCGATTCCAAATGTTCTTACTACAACAACAAGCATCCGCCTGTGACACATGCCTGGAAGGCAGACAAGAGTTTACAGACTCCCTCTTGGCAGGGGTCATGTGCCAACTCCCCACTAAAGTACCACAGGGTAACAAATGCCTCCCTGGCTTCCGTATAAAACAGCACTTCAGGTCTTTACAGCGTGCCCCAGCCCCCTCCCTGTGGTGTCATGGGGGCAACCGCCCCCCTCGGCACACATGGAAGGCCATAGTGGCCTACTTCTGAGCGGCAGACCCCCAGGAAGGGCAACAGGAGTAAGTAAGGCCTACACAAAGAGAAGGTGATAAGGACACATCGCAGTATGGAACATTATAGACTTCTGGGAGCTGTCACAGTGAGTCATTTAAAACAGGCTCAGAATTTTAACATTGTAAAAAATATCATTTTCGAGCCAAAGCCCATCCGAGGCAGAAATGCAAAAGGCACAAGTATTTATAAAATGTACACCACAAAACACTGTAACAAGAACCAAAATGAAGAGGCGTGCACTTTGCACAGACTACATATTCTCCTATTGTATCCCTGCCTTCTCTTTATTTCTGATTTGGTTCTGTCCAGTGCCAAAAGAATAAATCATCATCCAGCCATAGGTAAGTGTGCGGAAACTACATTATGAATTAACACAATATTTTAAATTCTAACCGCACAAGTGCGCAACATCACAGTTCTGAAAAAAGTGTTCAGGAAGTCAAACCACAATAAAATAATTGGTCGAATTTTCAGCCGAACAGCTGCTAAAAGCAAGACCTCAGTAATAACTATCCTTTGTCAATTCCACTGAAAATGAGTTTGTGATATTAGCCTGCGGCCACTCCCCTCAGTCTCATATCATGACGTCAGGTTCTAGAGGTACAGTATGCCTCATGCACAGTGCTTTAAATGGACCGGTACTCACCGGTACTCACCGGTACTGAGTACCACCACTTCTCAGTTTTCTCCCCTAGAGTACTGGAACTTCTCCTTGTGTCAAGAGAGTACCGGTACTCCTAGAGGGAAGCTGGGGTGGGGCTCTGGGGTATGGGATTTCATGCAGCACGGTTGCTGCTGGTGTGACAGGAATAAGGAGATGTGGCCTGAGGGACAGAGCCCCCCAAATTGGAACTTTTGCGTTGTCAGTTAGAGTGTAAGACTGCTGCACTGGAATACACTGACAGAGCGCCCAACGCCTTTGGCCAAGTTCAGCTCATGTGTACAGTGCGCAATTAGTACTTTTTTGCAATTATATATAGCGCACACTTGGCAGGAGGGTATTAAAGTGTAAAAGGTGAGGCAGATTTCGATCGATAAATACCCAAGTATTGCCCGGCGTTAATCGCCTCTCATACCACTCGAAATTATCAAACAAAGAGGCAGGCGCTGGAGACTAGAAGGCAGGAAACAGAGGTTTATTCCGACGGAGCAGAACACGTCAAATCAGACAACAGGGTATCTTCTCGAGGTGCTCTAACCGCATCTCTGAGGCCTGGCCTCTTATACACAAGTTTATGACTTTATTGCATGAAACACATTCCTGTAAATGTTTTGAAGTACGGAAGACATCCCTGAAATCCCCGCTTCATGCCCGTTCCCACACACATTGACAGTAGAAATCCCCACCCCGGTCTCAGCAGGTGATGACTGTAGCGCAGCTGGGTATTCCGTCGATTCCCGGAATGTGTGCGGCTGATCGGATCTCATGGGGTGGGGGGGGGTTTCGATTAGTCTTAGATCCTTTGAAGAGGGGCAGCTGCCTACTGTATGGGCAATAAACTGCATCCGCAGGGCTAGGTGACGGCCTGGGATCGGGCCGGACAATCGGGCACAGAGGATGGGGGTCCATCAAAGGATGTGTGCAACAAAGGGACGGAGGGAGATGTTGGCCGGGTACGGGATATGGTTCCGAAGCAGGGTCGCGCTGAAAGAGGTGGTTTATGGCCCGAGCGTGTGAGAGCGGGGGTTGTCAATGCGCGGGGGATGTTTGCGAGGTCGAGAGAGAGAGAGAGAGAGAGAAAGACGCGCTGGCTATCGGTAGTGGCCATGGCATTCAAAATGGCTGCTGCTTTCGCACACATATGAGCCTGAAAGGGACAAGATGGCGCCGATAGTATTTAAGTCGCAATCTAGATTTTAACAGTCCTCCCTTTTCAACATATCTAGCCAGCTTGTCAGTCTATGTCTATCCCCATCATGTTACGGATCTCTACATCATACAGTGCTTTAATGTGTTCAGTTTCAAAGTCCAGAGTCTTAGGGCAGATGCAGTTGGCACAAAGTGAGCACAGAGGTGGCAAGCATTGAATACCCAGGCAGAATCCACATATCACAATAATCGGTATCAAGATGATCATGAACAACCTCCACCCCCAGTCTTTTACAGTATTCCAAAACCAACTCCCAAGTGACCATTCTTCTTGTTCCTGATGAACTTCTGAGGAGAGTCTATGGAGATGTTCAATAGCCTTGTAGACTGAGGGCAAATTGTCTGGTATGAAGGTGCAGCAGCTGGACCCGATGATTTGGCATGCTCCTCCACGATCCGCTAGAACCACATCCAGAACAAGGTGGTTCTGAAGGGCCACCAGGCGGACCGCCTGAAGCTCGGCTGTATTGTTTGTGAGGATGCCAGCTGTGATGTTCATTGTCGTTTCGACTGCCTGGGTCAAATGTCGGAAGGCATGGCTGTTTGCCATCGGACCCCAGAGTGGAACAAGTCCCTTTATTGCATCCAGGAATTGGGCTCCGGTGGAGTCGGCTTGTTCAATGTCTCTCGCTCGCTTTTGTCGGTGATGTTTTGCTGGAGCCACATAGGTGGGAGGAAGGACGAAGGCAATGTAGCAGGTACCTCTCCAACCCTTTGGGAGCCAAGTGTAGGCTTTTGTACCACAGACAAAGTACATGTTCGGAGAGGTGACGAAAGAGGGTGGATCAGTTGAGTCCAAAGTTCTAGTGATGCGGCAAGTGCTGTGGCCCACCAACTGCGTCCCGAGACCTTCGATGCATACAAGGCCCTAGATGTTGACGACAGACAGGGCTACAGTCAGGGTGGCAGCTGCTCGTTTTTGGAGGTAAGAGAAGGTGGGTCTGGCTGGGTTGTTGAACACCTGCATTTCAATTCGTTCTTCGGCCGGAATGTCCATGTGAACTGAGACATTGGTTGTCAGCGGGCAGAAGGGAGCAGCAGTTCTTCCTGTTTTGTTCAGCCAGACTCCATGATAAAAGTTTGACATGGTTTTGCCAGAGGTGGCATTATCCCTGTAACTCTCTTGCAAGAGGATCAGCCAAGCAAGGCAGGAACCATGGACAGAGAAAGCTGAAGGGATGAAGGGGATGGAATGTCCAGTGGCATGTGGCAACAGTCCACAGATCCAGCAATTTGTGGCATTGGCGGCAAGGTTGTGCTGGTGTAGCAACTGCACGAAAGAGTTGTTTCAAAACTCCTTCCGTCTCTCTCGGAGTTGAGGTGAAAGAGAGATCAGATGGTGTTCTTTCATGGTGGTAGGCTGTGCAGTGGTTAGAAATATCTCCCGAGCTGGTGCACTTTCTTCCACGATCCAGAGGGTGGTCACGAGGAGGAGGCAAAAGAGAAGGGTGATAAAGAGGGCAATAGTCTTTGAGCTGTGTAACCTGTCAGTCTTTGGGTTTCTGTGGGTCTTCGGATATCCGGTTGCTTCCATCATCTTCGTGTCGGGCGCTTCCATCATCTTCGTATCGGGCGCTTCCATCATTTTCAAGGGGCTCGATAGCGGGCAGAACCACAAACTTCGTTTGGCTTCTCTCCTGGCAGCCTTAGTAGTGTTAGGCCACCGCTCTGAGAATTGTAACTTAGTCACTGGTCTGCTTAGCCGAAGCTCCCTCCTTTCGTCGCAGGTTATACCCTTCTCTGGATGGCACAGTGGGGTCGGGAAATTCTGCCAGTTCAAGTGTCTCTGTGTCAGGGTAACAGCTCAAGGATGGTCGGTCTTTGTTCAGGAGCTCTTCTTGGGTAGCTATGTCTTCGGTCGTCGTCAGCGTTAAGGAGATTTTCTTGCAGTGGTGTGCGTGCAGCCAGTTCCGCTTCCCTTCCACTCGAAGAGCTGTTCGGGTGGTGATCAAGACTTGCCAGGGGCCTGTCCACCGAGGTTCCCGACTCTTTGCTCGCTGGAAATTCCGGATCAAGACGAAATCACCTGGTTGGATCTCGTGCCCGAGGCCCCTGGAAGTGTCGGAGATGGCCTGCAGCACCTGTTGATGGATAATAGACAGTGTTTTGGTCAGATTGCACAGATAGTCAGACATAAGGACGTCCGGGACGTCATGAAAGGATGTCGGTTTTGGTGCAGACCAGATGCTCATAGGCCTGCCAAAAACGACCTCGTAAGGAGTCAAGTGGTGTTTGGTAGGGGTGGAACGCATTGACAGCAATGCCAAAGGGAGAGCGTCTGGCCATTTCAGTCCTGTGGTGGCCACTATCTTTGCTAGTTTGAGCTTCAGCGTGGCATTATGTCGCTCAACCAGCCCAGCAGATTGGGGGTGGAAGACTGCGTGGAACTTTTGCTTTACACCCAACCCCTTCAGGATGAGCTGGATAACCTCGGCTACGAACTGGGGGCCGTTGTCGCTCCACAAAATTCGACAAAGGCCGTAGCGAGGGAAGAAATCCTTCAGTAAGACCTTCGCAGTAGCAATGGCAGTGTTGTCGCGAGTTGGATAGGCTTCCACCCACTTGCTAAATGCGCACACGACAACAAGCACATACTTTAGGCCTTGGCATCTCTCTAGCTGGATGTAGTCCATCTGCAGGACTTAAAATGGATGGTTGGGGACCCCAAACCCTCCCCGGGGTACGACAGTTCCTTTCCCAGGGTTGTGTTGCAGGCATATCAGACATTGTTGAACTAGGCGTTTGGCTGAGTCTGTAATCCTGTCATTGTGCCAAACTTTGGAGACAAGTTCGGCCATAGGGGCAGATCCTATGTGTGCAGGGGAGTGTGCCATGGTCAGTATGGGGATCAAGTATGAATTGGGTAGCAACCATTTGTTCGTGTCTTTTGTCCGCCAGCAGCCTTCATCGTCTTTTAGTCCCACCCGTGCCCATTCAGTCAGTTCGTGGGATGAGCTCGCCATCTGGATGTCCCTAATAGTTTCCCTAGCGTCCTTCCATTTTTCTGTTTGTGACCTGGTCACAAACATGCGTGTCATTGTCCTATTCTCAGCTGTGGTCCGGGCAGTGATGTCGGCCAGTGCATTCCCCTGCCCAATGATGACCGTAACCTTTTTGTGTGCCTGGCATTTGATTACAGCAAGTTGTTTGGGGAGGAGGACTGCTTCAGTCAGAGCGGATACTAGATCTCCGTGTAGGTTGGCTGTGCCGTGTGAGGTCAGGAATCCCCTCTCCTTCCATAAGAGCCCAAAATGATGAACCACCCCGAAGGCGTACTGGCTGTCTGTGTAAATATTCGCTGTCGTCCCGGCTGTTAGGATACATGCTCGTGTGAGGGCGATCAGTTCCGCTGCCTGTGCAGATCGTTGTGTGATGCGGGCTGTCTCAACTACAGTTCGGGCTGTGGTGATTGCATAAGCGGCTGAGGTAGTGCCATCGGGGAGTTTGATACAAGAGCCATCTACCCATAGCTCTCCGTCAGGATCTGGAAAAGCAGTGTCTCGGAGATCAACTCTGCTCCTGGTCTGTTCGTCCGTGAGGGTCACACAGTCATGTATCGGGGGCACATTGGGGTCGTTCTCAGGTAGGGGCAACAAGGTGGCTGGATTCAGTGTGGTGCATCTTTTCAGAGTGATATGGGGTGCAAGCAGAGTCAGTTCGTACCCAGTCAGTCGTGCACTAGTCAGGTGTTGCGTCTTAGTCTGGTTTAGGAGGGTGTCAACCGCATGGGGCACTAACACCGTAAGGGAATTCGAGAGTACGATCCCCTCACTCTGTCGGATAGAGATAGCAGCGGCAGCTACAGCTCGAAGGCAGGCAGGCAAAGCTCTGGCTACGGGGTCAAGAGTGGCAGAGAAGTAGGCACATGGGCGTTGCTTGGGGCCAATGGACTGAGTCAGGACAGACAAAGCGCACCCCTCCCTTTCGTGAGTGTAGAGGGAGAAGGGCTTTGTGTAATCGGGGGTTCCTAAGACTGGTGCGGAACAAAGGGCGTCTCGTAGTTCTCTGAAGGAGGATTGGCACTCGGGGGTCCAAGGGAGCGGGAAGGGTACATCTTTAGCCAGCAGGGAAAGTAGTGGCTTCACAATGAGGCTGAAATTTGGTAACCACTGTCGACAGAAGGAGGTGAGGCCTACTAGGGAGCGGACTTGTTTCTGTGTCTTAGGGACAGGGGTGTCCAGGATGGTCTGAATTCGGTCGGGCGTAAGCTTCCTCCCGTCTTTGGACAAGAGATGGCCTAGGTAAGTGACCTGGGGTTGGCAAAATTGCAACTTCTTTTTGGAGACCTTGTGGCCATTCTCCGCGAGGAAGTGTAGGAGTTGGATGGTGGCAGTGACTGCAAGTGAAGTGGTGTCGGCCGCCAAAAGGATATCATCGACGTACTGTATCAACACCACTCCGTCCGGTAACTGGACTGCATCAAGTTGTCTCTTGAGGGCCTGGCTGTAGATGCTAGGACTTTCAGTGTAGCCTTGGGGTGCTCTACAAAATCTATATGAGCGGGATTTTAAGGTGAAGCCGAAAAGGTAGCGGCTGTCTGGGTGGATAGGGATGGAGAAGAAGGCGTTTTTGAGGTCGATTACCGTGAAGGTGGTAGCAGTGGAAGGAATCAGAGTCAGGATGGTGGTGATGTCTGAGACTACGGGGTACTGGGGTACAACTACTTTGTTGACCACTCGTAGGTCGATGATGAAGCGGTACGCCTTTTCATCTCCCTCACCCTGCTTCTTTACAATAGGTAGGATAGGGCTGTTGCAAACATTGCTAACTACTTCCTCTACCACTCCTGCATCTATCAGGGACTGGATGATCTCTACCAATGCCTTCTCGCCCTCGGGCGAAATCCGATATTGTGGAAGTTTCGGGAGCACTGCGTCCTGTCGAACAGTTATGTGTACCGGGTCTATCATCATGCGTCCTACGTCCGAGTCAGTCTTTGCCCATAGGTACAGAGGTAGAGTGTCGAGTAGGGACAAATCAGCGTCAGTGATGGAAAACATGCGTGAAGTGGGACAGGATGAGCATAGTCGGGTTGTCGTACAGAATGACTCGAACCCCATCTTGTGAACAACTAATAGTAGCTCGGAAATGCTTCAATAAGTCAAGTCCCATAATAGCATCAAGGGTGTTGGATGAAAGTAAGAACGTGGTGTCAGTGGTGTTATTTTCCAAGTCAAAGGAGATCTTTGCGGACAAGGGGTTAGTGGAGGGCGTTCCATCAAAACCTATCGATGTTACATGTGAGCCAGACAAGGGTGCCCTCGGAATCAGTCGTTTAGATAACGCGCTGCGTGTTGCGCCAGTGTCTACCAAGAATGGAGACTTCGTGCCCAGTACCTTAGCGGTGACATAAGGACCTTGCTGGTCAACATGGAGCTCGACTGGATCCCTCCCTTGCCCTTGGCGGTCCTATGCGAAGTCGCAGGCATTGTCGTAGTCAGACTGTTGGTACTGGTTCTGTCGGGGACGGTCAAACGTATTCGGTCTGCCTGATCTGTTGTTGTTGGTGTCGTTTGTGTTCCCTCGTCCCTGTCCTCTATTTCTTGGCTCGCTTGCTACGTCTCTCGTGTCCCTATTTTTGATTGCTTCTAGCCGAACCGGACACTGGGATTTCCAATGGCCAATTCCTTTGCAAAACGCACACTGGTTCTCGTCGATGTCTGTTCGTGGGGTGTAGGGTGCGGGTGTACGGTCTCTAGGGGGTGGATTTCTAGGAGCATTCGATTGGTAGCTTCCTTTGTACTGTTCTCTTCCACTAGTTACCCCTTGCAACTGAGCAGGCACTAGTGACCTCGCGGTTAGATTATGGCAACATTCTGTTTCTTGGGGCAACCGAGGGCAGCATAGGACGCCTACAAGTTATTCAGAACTCCGCTGCTAGACTGGTGCTAAGAAGACCCAGGAGAGCTAGCTCGAAACAGGCGCTGGATGCGCTTCATTGGCTGCCAGTGAAGAAGCGAGTGCTATTTAAGTGCCTCCTTTTTTGCCACCGTATTGTCTGGGATAAGTCACCGACATATCTGAAGGAGCTAGTCAGCCGTTATGTTCCTACCAGGACCCTCCGTTCAGAGGGTACCGGTCTGCTGACAGTTCCCAGGATCAGGAAGGCGAGAATAGGTGGACGGTCCTTCGCGCTACTGGCAGCTCAAAATTGGAACAAACTACCTCCGGTGTTGAGACTGGAGGGCAATGAACTGCGGTTCAGGGCTCTGCTCAAAACACACCTATATACTGCATAGAGTCTGGGTTTTCTATGTTGGTTTCACTGGTAGCTTAGCGCGGGGACACGCCGCGATGGCGTTACTGAGCGCTCTATAAGCTCTTTATTATTAATCATCACCCTTTCCTTCAAGTCCTTGTTCTTTTTCTCAGTCACCCTATCGTTCTCATTCTTTTGATGCTCATAGTACTGGGCCATCTGAAGGATAGCCGCGGGTTTGGAGGCTGCCCAACTACTCCCGCTAGTCTGTAGTTTCTGTGAGACCTCCTGTGACAGACCTTTGACGTAATTCTGGGCAAACAGATGATGTCCGGTTGCAGTGGTCATGTCTTGGCCGCTGTAATCGGAGAACACCGTTTCAAACCGGGAGAAGTATTCTGATACGTTTTCCTGGGGTTTCTGGCGGCAGGCCGTTACTATCGACCAATCCACTTTCTTTTCTGGGATCAGGGTTTTCAGTTTCTGGACGATCTTGTCTGGGAGGTCTAGAATGGATTTAAAGGTTTCTGCCCAGGCTCTCGTTGCCTATCTATGCCATCGAGTTGCGACCAGGTATGTCCGAACAGCTCAAGGTGGTTGACTTTCCGGATTTGCTTCCTCACATCAGCTGGCAGACATAGCCCGAAAAACAAATCGATGTCCGCTAGGGTCATAATCGTCGAACCCAAGGCTTTGCCTAATTCAGTATAAAAGGCGGTGGGGTTCTTTCGTAAATCAGGCAAGGATTTTCGGAACGTCAAAATGTCTTGCCGATCCCATGGTTGGTAGACCCAGTTGTAAACAACTCTCCCTCTTGCATCTTGGTGGTTAATGTTGTCATGTGTTCCCTGTACTCTTGGGGGAACCCAGTAGGGAGCGGCCTCCTTTATAGGCATCATAGTATTAGCTTTTTCGGTGTGGGGTTCGGCCGTTACAGGAGTCGCAGCGCTAGTTTCTGGTCTCTGTTCAGTGAGGTGGCGGAAGACTTCAAGCGTACGCGTGAAGAGGTTCGTCACATCACACTCGCCTTCATCCCCAATGTCAACTTTCCTATAGAGGGTCGTTAACCTCTCAGGACCTTTATCTTGGTACCGATCCTCATAGGCATTGAGGGTGTGATAACAAAATCGCACAACAAAGTGTCGTCTGTGGCTATTGGCATATGAATTGTACATATCTGTTACGTATTCCTCACTCTCTTTTCGTTCCACCAGTGTCTTCACTATCTTATCGATCCCTACTCGTTCATCTTTGCTCAATCGGTTCATTCTAGTGGAATCTTTCCTTCTAGTTTCAGGGTCATCTAGTGTTACTGCTTGTGCTGTGTTGAGTACAAGGGGTTTGTCCGGTGCGGAGGCCGTGAGGACCGAGGTCTTGGCACTATTCTCACCCGTACTTGGGGGCTGCGGGTGTTGTACTAAGGTCTGGGAAGGGGCGTATGGAGGAGGCATGTAGATGATTGGGGGACCTAGCAATAAATCATCGTTCGTTCGTTGTTTCGAGGGTAACTCAGGGTAGAGCATAGAGGGTGTTCGGACGGGACACTGGCCTGATGTTTCGGACTCTTGTTTCTGTTTGGCTTTCTCCCTTTCCTTTATCTCTTCCTCCAACTTTCTAGCAGCTAGGTGAGCTGCTTTTCGTAGCTCTTTCTCTAATCTGACTTTGTTTCTCTTTTTCCGTTGTTCTGCTTCTTTGCGCCACATGCCGAGGCTGTCGAGCATAGTGGGCGTTGCCTTATTGTTACGAAGGGCTGTTTCCAGTATGTTTATTTTATTATCATCAAAGGATCCTATCAGTGGCCAGTGACTTTCCTGATCCTTCCTCATATATTTATGCCATAGTTTACTATAAGCTATGGCGACTAGTCCGTATTTAGTGAACATGTCCTTATTAGGGGTGCCTTCCAGTGGAGCTGGATGGTTCATCTCTAATAGGCGGTCCGGGTTGAACCAACTACTATTCAGTGGGGAGAAGATAGGCATGACAGATTACAGAGGGGGACAAAGGTCCGCACTACCTATCTTATCACTACTTGCAAAGACTAGACAGAATATTTCTATTCTACGTTATTTGCAAACAGAGAATACCTCAAAAAGAACCAGCTTCGAACAACCAATGTTCAAACAATCAATCAATCAGTGGGGAGAAAAATAGGCACGACAGATTACAGCGGGGGACAAAGGTCCGCGTTACCTACCCTTCACTATCTGCAAAGGAAGAGAGAATATTTCTATTCTTCCCCGTTTGCAGGCAGAGAATGTCTCAAAAACAATTCAGCTTCGAACAACCAATGTTCGAACAATCAATCAGTCAGTGGGGAGAAAAATAGGCACGACAGATTACAGCGGGGGACAAAAGTCCGCGTTACCTATCCTTCACTATCTGCAAAGGAAGAGAGAATATTTCTATTCTTCCCCGTTTGTAGACAGAGAATATCTCAAAAACAATTCAGAGAGCAATACTAGTATTTTCAGACAGTCAGATAATCGTTTCGCAATTTGCCGTGTTTACACGACCTTATCCGGACCGCAAGGACAGTTTCTCGTCTTCCGCTTCCAGCGCCCGATCGTCCTCTATTCTCCGTAATCGCTGCGGCAGTCGTGATGGTTCCCAGTCAGGACCGTAGATCACTCGAGAGAGGTCTGTTCGGAACCGGTGAAGTTCGGATGATCGGCTGCCAGACGAGGGTCTATCAGGCAGGTGCACTTCCCGATCGTTGCAGTCGTTCACTCTGTCGTCAGGACCTCTCCCACTGGATCCACGTGTCGCTGATGGGCCCCACGTTTGGGTCGCCAATTGTAAAAGGTGAGGCAGATTTCGATCGATAAATACCCAAGTATTGCCCGGCGTTAATCGCTTCTCATACCACTCGAAATTATCAAACAAAGAGGCAGGCGCTGGAGACTAGAAGGCAGGAAACAGAGGTTTATTCCGACGGAGCAGAACACGTCAAATCAGACAACAGGGTATCTTCTCGAGGTGCTCTAACCGCATCTCTGAGGCCTGGCCTCTTATACACAAGTTTATGACTTTATTGCATGAAACACATTCCTGTAAATGTTTTGAAGTACGGAAGACATCCCTGAAATCCCCGCTTCATGCCCGTTCCCACACACATTGACAGTAGAAATCCCCACCCCGGTCTCAGCAGGTGATGACTGTAGCGCAGCTGGGTATTCCGTCGATTCCCGGAATGTGTGCGGCTGATCGGATCTCATGGGGTGGGAGGGGGTTTCGATTAGTCTTAGATCCTTTGAAGAGGGGCAGCTGCCTACTGTATGGGCAATAAACTGCATCCGCAGGGCTAGGTGACGGCCTGGGATCGGGCCGGACAATCGGGCACAGAGGATGGGGGTCCATCAAAGGATGTGTGCATCAAAGGGACGGAGGGAGGTGTTGGCCGGGTACGGGATATGGTTCCGAGGCAGGGTCGCGCTGAAAGAGGTGGTTTATGGCCCGAGCGTGTGAGAGCGGGGGTTGTCAATGCGCGGGGGATGTTTGCGAGGTCGAGAGAGAGAGAGACAGAAAGACGCGCTGGCTATCGGTAGTGGGCAGAGAGGCTATGGCATTCAAAATGGCTGCTGCTTACGCGCACATATGAGCCTGAAAGGGACAAGATGGCGCAGATAGTGTTTAAGTCGCAATCTAGATTTTAACAGTAGCACTTTAAATGAGTAGTGCAAGTTCTACACGAAAACATACTTTATTTTGTTTTTATGGCACAGGGACAGTGAGCTGAAATCCCAGCTTCTGCTCAACATCCTGTTATTCTGGGTGATCTCCCCGTACCATAAAAAACAACAAAACAAAGATGTTTTCATGTAAAACTTCTGCTTCTCAAGTAAAAAGCTGTAATGCCCTCTGGCCAAGTTCGCACAATATAAAACTGAAAAAAACACCAATTACAACGTGCACGTAAGAAGAAACGTGGCCGAAGGACACTGGAACGCTTTTGCATTGAATAAGAAAATGCCACCATTGGTAAATACCTGCCTCGAAGCCACGCCCCCAGGCAGTCCCCTACGAGACCCTCAAGACTCATGCCAAGACATTTGGTGAGTATGGAGTACCAGCACTTTCTTTTTGCATTGAAAGCACTGCTCATGCACGCCGTTACTCCTGGAATAATCTGAATGCATCTGGAATTGTAATAAAGCACCAACAGAACACATGTGAAGGGAGCAGCGTCTCCACAGCAGGAATCACAACACAGCATGTCAAAACGGACATCCACAAGCAACAGACATCCACAAGCATCAGCCATCCACAAGCATCAGACATCCACAAGCATCAGACATCCACAAGCATCAGACATCCTCAAACATCAGACATCCACAAGCATCAGGTATCAGACATCCCCAAGCGTCAGGCATCCACAAGCGTCAGCCATTCCCAAGCGTCAGACATCCACAAACATCAGGCATCAGACATCCACAAACGTCAGGCATCCACAAGCATCAGACATCCAAAGGCATCAGGCATCCTCAAGCGGCAGGCATCCACAAGCGTCAGGCATGCACAAGCGTCAAGCATTCACAAACGTCAGACACCCACAAGTGTCAGACATCCACAAGCGTTAGACATCCACAAGTGTCACACATCCACAAGCAACAGACATCCACAAGCATCAGACATCCACAAGCATCAGACATCCACAAGCATCAGACATCCACAAGCATCAGGCAACAGACATCCACAAGCATCAGACATCCACAAACATCCAGAAGCATCAGACGTCCACAAGCATCAGACATACACAAGCATCAGGCATCCACAAGCATCAGACATCAGACAACCAGGAGCATCAGACAACCAGGAGCATCAGACATCCACAAGCATCAGGCGTCCACAAGCATCAGGCGTCCACAAGCATCAGGCATCCACAAGCATCAGACATCCACAAGCATCAGACATCCACAAGCATCATACATCCACAAGCATCAGACATCCACAAGCATCAGGCATCCTCAAGCATCCACAAGCATCAAACATCCACAAGCAACGGACATCCACAAGCATCAGACATCCACAAGCATCAGACATCCACAAACATCAGACATCCACAAGCATCAGGCATCAGACATCCACAAGCGTCAGGCATCCACAAGCGTCAGGCATCCACAAGCGTCAGGCATCCACAAGCGTCAGACATCCACAAACATCAGGCATCAGACATCCACAAACGTCAGGCATCCACAAGCATCAGACATCCGAAGGCATCAGGCATCCTCAAGCGTCAGGCATCCACAAGCGTCAGGCATGCACAAGCGTCAAGCATTCACAAGCGTCAGACATCCACAAGCGTCAGACATCCACAAGTGTCACACATCCACAAGCAACAGACATCCACAAGCAACAGACATCAACAAGCAACAGACATCCACAAGCAACAGACATCCACAAGCATCAGACATCCACAAGCATCAGACATCCACAAGCATCAGACATCCACAAGCATCAGACATCCACAAGCATCAGGCATCAGAAATCCAGAAGCATCAGACATCCAGAAGCATCAGACATCCACAAACATTCAGAAGCATCAGACGTCCACAAGCATCAGACATACACACGCATCAGGCATCCACAAGCATCAGACATTAGACAACCAGGCGCATCAGACAACCAGTAGCATCAGACATCCACAAGCATCAGGCGTCCACAAGCATCAAGCATCCACAAGCATCAGACATCCACAAGCATCAGACATCCACAAGCAACAGACATCCAAAAGCATCAGCCATCCACAAGAGTCAGGCATCCAAAAGCATCAAGCATCCACAAGCATCAAACATCCACAAGCAACAGACCTCCGCAAGCAGCAGACATCCACAAGCAACAGACATCCAAAAGCAACAGACATCCATAAGCATCAGACATCAACAAGCATCAGACATCCACAAGCATCAGACATCCACAAGCATCAGGCATCCACAAGCATCAGGCATCCACAAGCATCACGCATCAGACATCCACAAGCATCAGGCATCGACAAGCATCACCCATCAGACATCCACAAGCGTCAGGCATCCAAAAAGGGTCTGGCATGCACAAGCATCAGGCATTCACAAGCTTCAGGCATCCACAAGCGTCAGTCATCCACAAGCGTCAGGCACAAGCGTCAGCCATCCACAAGCGTCAGGCATCCACAAGCGTCAGGCATCCACAAGCATCAGACATCCACAAACATCAGGCATCAGACATCCACAAGCGTCAGCCATCCACAAGCATCAGACATAACAGCTCTTCTGCTGGGCCTTCCTTCTCTGTCCATTCTCATCTCTGAGCCCACAGCAGAAGGCGTGCGGTGTGTTTTATTTATTTTACTGTCCATTTCAAACTGACTTTGTTGGTCAAAAAAGGATAAACGTCTAACTCGCCCCGACTGGAATCAGACCCCAGATACTTCTTGTTGCACGCAGAAATATGTGGTGTAGTTAACTTGCTGAGGTGCCTTCACTTCATGGCTGGATAGAAAAAAAACTGTAAGGAGGCAGTCAAAACAATGAGCACACTGGTAGTCTGTCTTCTCAGCACTCACTGTGCCCGCCCGCTCAGAAAGCACAAAACTGTCAGATAAGACGCTTTGCCTGTGTGCAGGAACTAAGATCTGAACTCAGGTTCTGTGCCTTTACAGCCCGAGGGCACATGTCCGCCTCCTTTTGTTTGGTTACAGTGATTAACATCTGCAAATTCATTTATATTAGTAGCATAACACAGGTGCTCGAGGGGACGCATTGAAACGGTAAAATTGCACACAGTAAATTCCTCGAATACGGGATGTTTACTTTCGCCCTCTATCTATCTGTCTATCTATCTATCTATCTATCTATCTATCTATCTATCTATCTATCTATCTATCTATCTATCCATCTATCGCCCTCACTCTATCTATCGCTCTCACTCTCTCTATCTATCGCCCTCACTTTCACTATCTATCACCCTCACTCTATCTATCTTTCCCCCTCACTCTATCGCCCTCACTCTATCGCCCTCACTCTATCTATCTATCGCCCTCACTCTATCAACTATCCACCTATCTCCCTCACTCTATCTTTCTATCTATATATCGCCCATACTCAATCTATCTATCGCCCTCTATCTATCGCCCTCACTCTATCTATCTATCGCACTCACTCTATCTATCTGTCTATCTATCAAACCCCCTCACTCTATCTGTCTATCGCCCTCACTCTATCTATCTATCTATCTATCTATCTGTCTATCTATATATCTATCGCCCTCACTCTATCTATCTATCGCCCTCACTCTATCGTCCTCACTCTATCTATCTATCGCACTCATTCTATCTATATATCGCCCTCCTTCCATCTATCTATCGCACTCACTCTGTCAATCTATCGCATCACCACAGCATCACTCAGCCCCACCACAGCATCACCACTCAGGGGCCCCACAACATCATTATGCGCTACCACAGCATCACTGTACGCCACAGCATCACTCGTCGCCACCACAACATCACTCAGCGCCACCACAGCATCAATCTGTGCAACCATTCAACAACAACTGGTTCAAATACGTCCTCTCAATATTTCAAGCTTTATTACAAATGTCAGAAAAAGATGTTAATATTTCACTTCTGTTCTTGGATTTTCGTCACAGTAAAATACACTGAACATAATCTTTACAAAAGTTATTTACAAAAGTTTAAGCTATTGCCATTATAAATTACAATAACTTTTAAGTATTAATTATTTAAAAAAAATTAAAAGCCATTGTTATTTGTAATATCAATACATCTAAGTCACGTAAATACAACACATATTGCATTACAAATGCTACAGGTGTCACATTTGCAAAAGTTAAAACTATTGGCATTGTAAATGACAAAGCTATTAATTTCGCTATTTTCAAAACCAACACATAAATAAACAAGCATTTACAATGCAATGGTCTCGGCAGCATTAAAGGTAGAGCTATTGGCATTGCACATGATTTATTTTTTTAAATCATAATAAATGGCATTTACAATGCCGATAATTATATCTTTCGCAAATGTGAAACCTATAGCATTTGTAATGCAATATGTGTTGTATATACGTGACTTACATATATGGATGTTACAAATAACAATGGCTTTTATTTTTTTTAATAACTAATACTTAAATAAAAGTGTCAGGCTTGTACTTGTCCTTTAGTGACGTAGGATAATCAATCTACCAATGCCCAATGCAATTGCCAATCATCTTACATGTCTTGTTAGTGCACATAAAAATGAAACACCATGCAGCAGCGCCATGCAGGCAGGGGGCGTATGAAGGGCAGCTTTCAAACAGACCCACACCAAAAGCCAGTATTCGTCAAGTTTTGTGCCTTCCCACAGATGTGCACCATATTACTGTTGTGTTCCGCGCCTCTCCAATGCCTGAAATCATGACAAAGTTTAGCCCTGCATAGTTTCTCTGGCGACCAGTGCCAGCGACGGACAGTCTTCAAAAAGCTATATTTTAGCAAGCTTTACTGAACCCTTTGGCGTAATCTGCTAGTCTGGTTTCCCACCCTCCTTCACTCAGTGTTTCCCCTCCATGTGAACGGTGTGTAGGTTGGGCTGGGGAAAACACAGTGATTAATCAGGGTGGCAGATGACCTCCAGTATATGGACACTATCCAGAATATTATGCAAAAAAAAAACACACACAGCATCTGGTCATTTCTGAGCAAGTTTTAGCGCCTGTTTCCTTCACGCCATCCACTGGGGAGTCTGTATTCTCGTTCAGCAGCATTTTCGTGTCTGGAAAACGACAGGCAGAGCAGAGCGCAGGAGACAGAAATCCGAAAAAAAGCCATTTCACTGGGCGCTTCAGATGTACCGAGGACAGACAGAACTTTCGCTTCACTCTGCCTGGTTTTTGTCAGTTTATCTTTCAAAGCATAAGGACACTGCATACTGTTCTTCTAGGCCCTATCATTTTTTTTATATCTAAATTGATAATTAATTTAAGGAGGACAGGTTTGCAGGATGTGGGAGATTGCACCTCTCCACAGAAGTGCAAATAGTTTCCCTGGTGTCAGTTATTGAATTCTTTGGCTTTGTTCTTCGTATAATAAATTCAATAATTCCTGCTACTCGCCGAAAAGTGCTTCAACACCTCGTCAGGAGTTGTAGGCGCTATATAAATACAGTTACAATATTTTTGTGCCTACAAAACCACTCACAAATGACGCTCTGTGCGTTTTGCGACGGCTGCTTTTTATTATGTTTTCTATTTTGTGTCTGTACACTTGGTTGGGCCTAACCCTTCCTTTACCCCATGTCAGATGATGTTTCTACGGAATCTCTCAAGTTCCCCGGTCCCACCCGAATCAAACATTAAGCGGAACCAAAACAACACATTTTTTAAATAGGAAAACACATATAAAGAACGTTTTTTTTTTTTTTTTTGCAAACTACAAAGGCAAGCATTTGGTAACGACATCCCCTGTCCGAGCGGCCTTCTGTCAAATTATCAGAGGTCGATGTGGCTGCAGAAACTAGATTTAACATATTTGTGCTTTAAATTAATTTGTGCTTTAAGTTAAACCCAGGCTGATGCCTGAGAGACAAAATGCGCGTTTTAAAAGCATAATAAAGGCAATTTATATACACTTACCCGGCATCCAGCAGTCAACGGGTGCAAGGAATTCAGAACACATCCCTGGCAGGTCTGTAAGGCGCGCCCCTACAGACACGTCTGAGTCTCTGCCTGCCTGTGCGCACACATGTGTGCCTGCGTCTTGTTAATTTTTGCCACACAGGGCAGCGGAGACGGTGAATGTGCATCTTTTAGGAGTTGAGCAGGTCTGAATATGTGTAGGTATTCGCCGTCCCTACCAGTAAAGGCTGTAAAAATGTGGCGTATAATACGTGCATAAAAAGGATGCCTGCATTTACATGAGGAGACGGGATTGTGTTCTGCAAGCTGCTTGCTCCCTCAGCTCAGGCTGGCAGATACTTTGCAATTCATAGCGCTGGTAATTTGCCGTTAGGGGCAAAACGTGGAGAGAGAAACAATCAGAGAATTGGGGGGAGGGGGGAGAAATTTGGGCAAGCGCTCGGCTAATAGACTCTGAAAGGAGAAATAAAACAAGCCTATCACGGAGAGCCATCCAATGCTGCTCTGCCGAGTGACGCTGCTGACCAGTGTAAACTTCTGTTACTTACAGGGCACACATAGCTGACGGAAAAGTAAGACTCGCTCACCAATCCGCGAAAGTCTCTGAAAGAGCAGGGCAACAGCCAGTCAGGTCAGGTGTCAAGCAGCTAGTCTGGTATTGGCGGATGTGAACTCATCTCGATTTAATTCTCCCCAGACTCGATTCCACTCCCTCAATATAGTGCCGCCTGTGGCGGACCGCCCCCCTCACCCCCCTAGCTACGCCGATATGGTGGTGAGACCGAGAGAAGGAGGAGGAGGTGCAGGGGAGTGGTGTCCTGGAAAAGGACGTCCAAATCAGGGGAGGGGGATGAGTTGTGGAGGAGGGAAGTGCGGGCCGGGAGAAGGAGGAGGAGCGGAGACCTCCGGGGTCTGAGAGAGGGATCGGAGAGTGTGCGAGCCAATGAAGGCCGAGGTCAGGGGCAGAGAGCAAAGGGCTGCAGCCGCAGAGAGGAGCCCGGAGCGCGGCGAGACCTCCGGACCAACAGGGTGTCGGGGCGGCCCCAAGGACTCCCAGATCAAGCAGCAGCGAGGAGTGCGGGGCTGCCCAGCGAAGCCGGAGGTAGCGGCCACGGACACACACTCTCTGCCAGGAGTCGCTCTGGAGAGCTACGGAGGACGGGGACCCGCAGAGGGGAGACCCGGGCGCGCTGCAGCCGGAGACCCGCGGGAAGCAGAGCAAGACCCGGAGGAGGGACGGTGAGAGGGCGCCGGGCGACCGGGCATGGATGGGTGCGAGCCGCGCCTGGATATAGGGTAAACTGCACCGCAAGGGGCATGCGCGTCACACTTCAAAGGCATCACGGTGTGGATGTGTGTACATGTGTCTCTGTATGTGTGCGTGTATGTGTGCTCGTGTGTGTGTCTGTGTGCGACGGCGGGGGGAGGGGGAGTGTCTCTGTCTGCGTGCGTGTATGTGCGCTCGTGTGTGTGTGGCCGCATGCGTGCAGGGGGAGGTGTGCCTGGGTATGTTTGTGCTTCCCAGGAAACAGCCTGGCCGAGCGCGGCGCGTGCCAGTCGGCGCGTGCCACTTTCAAATCGCCTCCAAGGCGATGCGCGCGGCCAGGATTGTCTCCTGGGAAGCACACACGCCGACAAAAGAGCCTCGGCGGAGACGCGCTTCGCGCGTTGAGCCGAGCCCTAAAAATGTGTAATTTACAATACGAGTAGCTCAAACTTTCCTAATACGAGACCTATTGCATTGCAAATGCTTGTTGAAACTCAGGAGCAGCAACATTGTCGTGATGTCACCAGGGCTTTAAGTAGAAGTTTTTTCAATATTATATTCAAGCCATAGTTGCTGCTTATTTATCTTATGCAACTAGCAACCATTGGCAAAGCCAATAGTCCTGACTTGTAGGTATGATGTCACAACACATCATGTCAAAACAACTCAACAATTACATCGCTTTCTCAAGCAAAGTGTCAACACTGTTTATATTCAACTTGTCGCCTTGCCGGGTTTGACAGTTTTTTCTAAAACACTTCTCTCATATACTTACTTCTGTTGCAGGTAATTCGGTTGAAAATGTTGACTTACCAATCAAAAGAGTTCTTAACATTATTTAAGATTGTATCATACAAGTTCCCGACTTCATGTAAGAAAATGATATATTATTTACCTCACAATTTTATAACAGGATGAAGGGGCAGACTTCTACTCATCAGCTGGAGAAGAAACAGGAGCAAATACAAGCTTCGGCCCCATTCACCCACAGAGGGACTGAAAAAATGTACGTAGAAAGTGTGTCTCGTCGTCTGTGTTTTTCACCCCAGAACACTGTACAATAATAAGGTCATGTGTTTTATGGGCCCCTATGTATTTATGTGCTTGATAAAGCATGCGACTCCACGCTCACTTAAGAGTGCTGGGACATCCCCCTAAAGATTTGAGGCAACATTTTACGGGTATATAAAATACTGCGCGCAACCAGGGCTTTCAGTGGGCCGGGTCTCACCGGTGCTGAGCACCGGCGGTTTTTTAAAGGGGGCCTCGAAACGGGTCTCTACCAGGCTCTGTTTTGTGCCCTGGCACAGGCGGTCCTTTTTTTCCCCCAGACTGCAGAGACAGCAGGCACACCGATGTACAAGTGGTGGTGTTTGTAGTGTTGGGCGCTAGGCCCGCATTATGGTGAACAAGGAGACGCAGACACAGGGTACTCAACTGGCCACGAGCACGTGCACCCGGGCCCTTTTATTTGCGGGGTCACGTGACTCTTGACACCCGTGATGGATGGGTGAGGGGTGTGTAGTGTGCCCAGCCCTCGAGGGAGTGGCTGGCAAAACAGGAAGCTGGGAAATGCTAGAACGTGTCATGCAGGACACTACATTCCTCCCCAACTTTATTGAGGAACAAACAAAAATGCTAGTCCAAACCTGTGGGGATAAAAGAAAAGTAAACTAGTTACCACAGGGTCCATCAGTCTCTAGTCAGGTGGCAGGACGACAGCAGACCTGGATTGGTGGCTTGGCTTGCGGAAGAACCTTCTCGGCGGGCACCCGTAGTTTAACCTGAGGGCCTCAGGACACGACTGCTGGCTGGGAGATGTCCTCGGCATGCCGACAGCTCGTTGATGGTGAGGTGTCTTGCTGCTTTGCCTGTTGTCCACTTTCCTGACATCCGTGATGGTCCGTGGTGGATTCGAACAGTTCATGGTGGCGGGCTGCGTCATAAAGCTGGATGGAGTCCTACAGGAGAGTCCACAGAGGTGTGGCTGGGCCGACTATCCTTGTGGGGCGGCTAGGCCGTGACCGGGAACCCGTCGGTGGAGCAGAGTCTCTATTCACTCTCCCACCTGGGGAGGCCCGTTGTCGGGGTTGCTGCGGGACTGTAGGAGGGCTGCGCTGAATGCTACTTGTGTGCCATCTGGTGGCAGCTGCAGGGCCGCTGAGGAGCCGTTACGTGGTCACACGCCCAACTCCCACGGGTGGGTGTTTCAGTTAAGACTTGCCTTCGCTGCCGTGGCTTCGGTGTAGGCTAGGTCCACATGTGGTCTCTGGTTTCTTTTTTGTCTGCCGGTGTGGCAACAATGCCGGACTCCAGTCCGCCAATCTTCTAGGAGTGGTGATGTTTGACGCAGGGGATGATGACTGGCGGTGGCCAGCCATGTGATGACTTGGGACGACCGGTGGTGGTGATTTGCTGGGAGTGTTGGATGTCCAGGTGGACTTGGCAGCCGTGTGCCTCCGCCTTGCTGAGTTGGAGTGTCTGTGGCGGCTTGACACGTAGAGTGAGGGGATCCTCCCTTGCCTGGCTTGGGGCCACTGCCGTCTCCATCTTGAGGCGGTGGGAGGACGGACGCTCTGGGCTGATCTCCACCCTTGATCCCTGAGGACAGGAGCATGGATGCTGGTCGACTCAGACTGCCGACGCTCGGGGACGGACGGTCGCCAGGGAAAACGTTGGGATGAGACGTGGACTGCGCTTGCTGCGGCTTATGTTTGGTCTATCCGTGGCGCTGCATCCAGGGACGTCTGTCCGCCTTGGTGGCTGTCTGGTGTGTTTCTTTGCTGGCTGTGAGTCCTCGGTCTTCTCCCTTTTGTGGCCTTGTTCAGCCCACCTGTGCTGGTCCGGTCTTCGGGGTGACAGAGCTGTCACTCTTCTTCATCTCTTCGAGGGCGTTGCATTTTAGACCTCGAGGCGGTGCTGTTGTGGCACCGGCTTCTGTCTTTGCTCTGGCGTGCTTGTCGGGATTAGTCACTTGGTGACGTGTTTCCTGCTTGCTGGGCGACGTGACGTCCGGTCTTGTGTCGCTGTTTGCTGGAGCACATGGTGCTGTGGTGGCCTGCCACGTGGGGTGTGCGACTCCTTTCTTGCCTGTCGTGGGTCACTGCTGACTCCATCTGGGGGCAGTGGGAGGGAGGACACTGTTGGTGGTCTTCGGCTCGCTGTAGGGTTTCGCTGTGGCTGTGGAGATGTGTGTGCTCTCCAACCTGCGGGCAGCAGTGCTTCTGTGCGGAGAGGTTTCCTGGGTGCTGACTGTGCAGTCAGGTTCACAGGCGCGACCTCCTGCGCGCTTCTGGCTTGGCGTGGCACCGGGGTGCCGGTGGTGTGGTTGGCGGTTTGCCTGTTCACCGGCAGGGGCGAGTGATGTTGACCTGATCACTGGTGGTGGTCTTGGGCGGCCACGTGTGGTGCGCGTTCTGCACTAACCTTTCTTGCCCTCTTCCTGGGGGGGGGGGGGCGCCTCCCTTGGGACATCGCAGTCTGAGCTGGTTGTCCAATCCTGCTAGTGGGGCTGTCTGCGCGCATCTCTGAGTTTTCTGTGGCTCCTTGCGGGGTTTGTCAAACTCTCCCTGGGCCTTGCAGAGGTGGCAGGCGGTGCTTTTGCTAAGTGATGTTGGTGCGATTGGGGCATCTTGGTGCTCTTGGGCGTGGTGGCTGCCAGTAGACTTTGCTGTCTTCGAAGGCGTCCTGGCCGTTCTCACTTGCAGGGCGCAGAGGGCCACTCTGTGAGCGTCTTCTCTGAGGGCACGTTTTGCTGTGCCTGGCGCAAACTGTCTCGGCCGCTGGGCATGGGCCGGTTGGTTGACCAGGTGCGGTGCCTCCGTAGGTGTGGCACCGTCGATGTGGCAAGGTCGATGCCTGGCAGTGTAAGGCTGGCTTGATGCAGTTGCAGGAGGGCTTGATGCACCCCACTGGCATTAGGTGGCAGTGCTGTGATCGCAGGTCCAGGCAGTCTCTTCTTGAGAACTGCAGGCTTTTACTGTCTGAAACTTGATGGTTTCCACCGTCCTGATCTTCTGTGCAGTGTGGAGCAGGTGGACCAGATCGTTTCCTTCACAGTAATGCTGTGCTTTGTCCAAGATGGCCGCCGGGTGGTCAACTTTTCGGGTTCCGGACTGGGGCAGCTTCAGACAGCACTCTTGCTGAGCAGGGATGCTGGTGTTGCAGGTGACCACCAGGTGGCATGGTGCTTTGCCTGTGCTCTGCAGGTAGGCGACTGCTGCGCGGTGCTGTGCCTGAGTCTGCTCTTCGCTCCTGGGCGTGAACATGCGGTCTTCCTGCTGCTCTTGGGCGCCCTTGCCGCGCATACCCTTAAGTGTCCTGTGGGGGGGTTGCTTCACGTTTCTGGCGGGTTCGTGCACTGTCCCTCGTTGTCCCTAAGGGGTGTATGGCGACTTTGGCGCCCTCCGGGCGTGTTTCTTGTGTTCTTGGCGTGGTAGCGTGCACAGGCCGTGCCACTGTGGGCCGTTGGTCACGCTGTTCTGACTGGGCTTGGTTGGGGCTTGCCTGGGTCGCGCTGTCCTGTGTTCTGACGCTTTTGCGGACACCAGGCGAGCAATCAGGTTTCTATTGTAACACTGTCTCTGGGAGGGTGTTCTCTCAGGATTTTCAGTCTTCGGGGCACACAACTTATCTGCGCCGTGGTGGGCTGACAATGCTATGGTGCGCGCTGGCATACATGGCTTGGAGCGCTACACCCTGGACGACAGTTGCGGGAAGGTCTGTTCACACATGTTCATTTTGCGTGTGTTTGCTTTCCTAAGTGCGTTGCCTCTCTTTGGCTGCTAGGTGGCGCTGCCAGACTTCTGTTCACTAGCCCCAGCGGTAGTCTTTCCTGAGACTGCGGGCTGTGAGGGGGGTGGCTGGCTTCACTGCTGCAAATGTCCCAGGGGTCAACTGGTGGCACTTCAGGCTATTTATGATGTACCAGGCTGCCTGTCCATTGGAGAACTTTAGCACGTAGGGGCTGCTTCATATTGGACATTTAAAGAGTGCGGTTCCATGGGCTACTGGTGCTTCTCTGAACCAGACGGGAGCACCATCAGGTGGGACCCCTGGTGCTGGTCACTCTGTCTCGTTTGATGTACGTGCAGTGCTCAGCCGGCAGACGGGCAGCTTGCCTTCAATGCTTGCGCAGTGAGCTCGTGGGTGCGATCTATACTGGGGGCCGCTAGGTGGTGCTAGTGTCCTTGTAGTGGCCGTTCTTGTGGCGATGTCAGCCTCACTGTGTGTTTCAGCTGCCGGTGCCGGGAGGGGGAGCTCAAACAATGTTCGTATACGGCGGGGTTTGGTCCTCGGCAGGAGCTACCTATGCCGGCTACGGTGAGCAAACCTCTTTAGTACGTTTCCTTTGATTTGTACCTTTCAATTTGTACACTCTAAACTGGCTGCTTTCTTTCTGCTGCGGGCCGGCACACGAGGCGCAGGGTGTGCTCCTGGTCACCTCGTTCTGGCGGTGAAGACTCCGGGGCTCTGCACATGCCCTGCGGGCTTTCGGGAGGCGCCTTCCTCGCAGGGGGGGGGATTGCGCTAACGTTTTTGCGGCAGATGTCACCCCTTCCGCTCACCTCCGGCTGGTGCTGCTCTCCCCGGGGCACCTCTACGCAGGAAGCGGCTTACGGCGGGTACATGAGGTGCGGGGTCCCGGTCACCTCCGGTCGCGATGCGGGCTCCGTCTTCCTCCACGTGGTGGGGGTCACTTGCGGTCGATCCGGGTGGGCTCCGGTCGACCAGCGCTGCTATCTGGGGCGCTCTCTCAGCAGGGGGCTCACTGTGGGCACGAGAGGTGCGGGGTAGGCTCTCGGTCACCTCATGTCTCGAAACAGTCCCCGGGCTTGACATATGCCCCATGGACCTCTCGTCGGCAGGCGTCGTTTCCAGGGGGTGTCCGCTAGGCGGGTAGCTCTCTCTCCCTTTTCCTCCACCAATGAGACAGTGGCTGCACACGCGGGACAAGACCCGCCTCGTCGCCAATGTAGTGTTGGGCGCTAGGCCCGCATTATGGTGAACAAGGAGACGCAGACACAGGGTGACAGGGTACTCAACTGGCCACGAGCACGTGCACCCGGGCCCTTTTATTAGCGGGGTCACGTGACTCGTGACACCCGTGATGGATGGGTGAGGGGGGTGTAGTGTGCCCAGCCCTCGAGGGAGTGGCTGGCAAAACAGGAAGCTGAGAAATGCTAGAACGTGTCATGCAGGACACTACAGTGTTGTAGAGGAAGGGATCCTTTAATGAGAGTCGTTTTCTCTCTGGGTTTCCCTTCTCTTTTTAAAACTCAGGAGCTGCAACATTATCGTGATGTCACCAGGGCTTTAAGATGAAGTTTTTTCAATATTATATTCAAGCCATAGTTGCTGCTTATTTATCTAATGCAACTAGCAACCATTGACAAAGCCAATAGTCCTGACTTGTAGGCATGATGTGACTTGTTGTATCATATATCTGGACGCAATGACAGGAACAGCAAAATGCAAGTCGGGCAGCACACTGTGCTAAACACAGATTTTTAGCTTATGTGTTTTTAAGCCACGCTCTTCATTACATTGACCACGCCCCTTTGAGAGACCCCCAGTTTTTTCATCCCACTTAAAGCCCTGCGTGCAACTATTTGAAATGTAACCCCCGTACGCCTCTCTTCCTGCCTTTCAGTCATAGGCTACTGTGACACCAGTTTAAGGGGCCACCTTCACCACAGTGATCAAGCTTTTGCACTCTGGTTCATGGCCTTACTGGTTCTCCAGAGCGAGATGGCCTCTCAAACCTGGTGTCACATCTTGTGTGAAGGGTGAATTTTGCCCAGTACAGTTATTTCAGCTAAACTGATTGAAACTCTTACAATTGGCAGTCCCCAGCTCGGGCTTTTCCTTTGAATGAACCACCTAAAATGTTTCAGATGTGTACTACAACTTGATAGCACATCTGTTTGAAAACAGAAAGGTGAAACATGCACATTCCAAAGCGACCGAAACGCGTGGATAATGTCCTTGAGTGCTGAATTTGGGTGGAGGGGGATGTGGCGCACAACGTGAATCAATTAATGAGGGGTTTGTAAAGCGCGCTACTCACCCATGAGGATCTTAAGGCGCTAGGGGGGAGGGTGGGGGAGGGGAGCGGCTCCGGATCAGTCAAAGAGCCAGGTCTTGAGGTCCTTCCTGAAGGTGTGCAGGGTCGGGGAGCGTCTGATGTTCACAGGGAGCTCGTTCCAAGTCTTGGCTGCGATGTAGGAGAAGGCTCTCCCGCCGGTTTCTGTGGTTGCCGGGGACCTCTGCCAGGGCAAGGTCGGCGGAGCGGAGGTTCCTCTTGGGTATGTGGAAGGATACTCTCTCGTTGAGGTATTTGTGTCTGATGTTGAGGGATTTGTAGGCATGGGTGAGGAGTTTGAAGGTGACCCTCTTCTCGACGTGTATTGCAGTGACAGTGTCACAGTATTCAAATGCGGTCCCTCCCCCACCCGCAAAGTGTGAAAACCAGTAGAGGGGCCTTTAGTGCTCTAGCTTAGAGGAAACTGAGAAGTAAGTAAAAAACACATTCCCGAGACAGCCATATGCATCCTGAAATTGGGGGCGTCGATGTGGTGTGACTGGAACAAGCCCTCTGCCACATGCTGTGACCCTGCTCACGTGCCATGCGAAACGCGTTGCACCCTCCAGCCAGGGTCTCCCCCCTCAGAGGGGGGAGGTTACTGTCAGCATAGGAAACACACATTTCTCCCTTTTACTTGTGAGACCCCTCTGCACCATGACCCAGCACCCTCCCTAAAAGCAAAAGGGCCTTAACCTTTGCACAGTTTTCTACCATTTAAATGTATACATTTCAAAAAGAACATTTTGCACCAGAAACACTGCGCAGCAAGAAGCCGGTGCTTAAGATCACAGGCTGCGTCCTGGGAATGAATGGGACAGCGATGACTGAGTTACATAAACGTACATTATTAACACCATGACGTTGCATTTTATATGGCGCTTGCAACATCACCCTGGCCAATATAATGCAGCACCTCTTAAAAGAAGGCAAAGCTAGCTATAAAACATTAAATATTAATACATCGGCATTTGTTAACTGTATACATTTCTTGAGACCAGCCTTTACCTGAAAAAAGGAGTCTCTTTAACGAACAATACCCCAACAAGACAAGCAGCATATAACTAAAAGGGCCACGCAAGAAGCCGCTGAGCAGTGCAAAGCCACTCTGCACACGGGACCCCACTTTGCACCCAGAGCCTGGCACTCCAGGGAATCCAGTTTCCCAAGTCCCTTGGCGTGGATCGGATAGACAGTAGAAAAATGTCTTTATCTACAAAAATGTAGGAGATTACCTCCGGCAAATGTGCAAAAGGAGCAGCTTGGAGAATGGAGCGATCTAAAGGCACATCTCAAGCAGGAGCACGTCCCCAAACTGGAGGGATGAACCAAGCTGTTAGCAGCGCATTAACCAAGAGCTGCCGCTTCGCCCATTCCACCTCGCAGCAGTAGGAGGAATGCACACAAACAACCATGCCCCTCCCCCCATACAATAGGTTTGTTAATAAAACAAAATCCGATTGCACTAAACACAACGGGCATAAAGTAAAGCGGCTGCAGTTTAAGTCGTGGCGCTCAGAAAACAGGCAAAAGAGTACTCCTGGAAAACAGATTAAGATTTCGAGTGGAAGGTAGCTGTAGTTGGTCTGTGCTGTGCTATGAAAAACGGATGTGAGGTTTCGCTGCTCGAACCAATTAGGAAGCAGCATAGAAGAGGGACAATGCATTTAAGCAATGAAAATTCAGCAGGCGCGACATAAGTCCTTTAGACTACAAGAGGTCTTCAAGACTAGGCTCGACCTAAAAAAAGGCACAGAAAGGCACAGAGGGAAAAAAGGCAACAGGAAAAGGCACAATAACAAGGCACACACAGACAAGAAAAAGCTACAGAAGGCTGGCAGAGCGAACCAGCAGAAGAGAAAGGCTCTCCCACTGGACCACCAGGGATGAGGTGCAGGCAGCAGCCTGCAGGTGGAGGAGGGCCTCGAACACTTTACCTAGAAGGCAGGAGGTGCTGGGGGGAGCGGCGCAATGGTGGAGCTGAGCGAGGGCAGAACAGTTTCCCTGACCAGGAGGTCAGAAGTCTTGCTCACCCTGTCGCGCAGCGGCAGCCATTAAGTAGAGGTCGGGAGCAGGGAGAGCAGGTGGGAGGCGGGAAGACACAGGGGGTGGGGGGTAGGGGCCATGAGGGCAGCAGGGAAGGGAGTAAAGTGGAAAACCGGGCAGTGAAAAAGGAGGCAGAGAAAGGGAAAATAGACACAAGAAATGCACAAGGGAGAAAAAAGAGAAAACAAGGCTCAATAAAGGCACAAAGAGAAAAAAAAAGGTACAGAGGGTAAAGAGGCAACAGAAAAGGCACAAAAACGAGGCACACACAGACAGCAAAGGCTGGAGAAGGCTGGCAGAGTGGACTAGCAGAAGAGCAAGGCTCTGCCACTGGACCACCAGGGATGAGGCGTATTGGAAGTTCTGAGGGGCTTGGGCGAGATATAGAGGGACTGAACTAGTACACTGCAAGCAGAGTCCCTCGTCCCTACACAGTGACATGCAACTGTCTGAGCCTCAGGTGTCTGCAGGAAGGACACGCCTCTGGGAGGGGTTGCAGGATGTGGTGGTTTGATGTGAGATTTGGCATCTGGAAAGGTGGGATATTCATACGTTTTACTGTGACGGTGTTGACCGCAGGTTTAGACTGCACTTTATGAAAGTCAATAAAAAGTGTATTTAAAAAAATCTCTTGAGCAACAAGTTTGTTCTTTTAATCTCCTGACCTGTTTGTAAGATCGTTACAGGTTTGTGATCTCACAATTTAACATCACTACAGACTCCAAGCTTCATACTGTGATATCTCTACAGTCATTTAACATCATTCTGACTCTTGCTTTTCTCATTCTTTCTCACTTGCTTCCTTGGCAGCTGCTTCCCAAATGAGCCTAATGTGTCTTCCTGGGGCGCCCCCATTGTGTGGCATGGGAACTTTAACCAGGCGCAAGAAGATGAGTTCTATCGGGCACGTGGGACAGTCATCGGATTGTCTGTCTTTGCAGTGGGCAAGTAAGTGTTGCTGTACAGCTAGTTTTAAACACCTCTTCAGGTGCACAGGTGAGTGTTTGGGGCCAGGACAGTAAACAGACCCTAAGGGTCAAGTGCAAATGTATGCATTTGGGTCAGTTGCACATGTATTTGGTGAGGACTGGTGAACTGCCGTGCCAGATGCATGGGTAGGTGGTTTGGCCAGAACTGAAGGTAGGTGGGTGGGACAGGCAGGCGGCGGGAATATAAGTGTGCTATATGACCCTCACCAATGAGTTTGTACAGATTCCTTCACAGCTCCCAGATCTAAAATTAGACCAAGGCACTCAGCGACTTATCAAAAAGTGATTCACCACAGTGCTGGAATGCTCCACATTTCTGTACTCTCAAATTATTTCCTCAGCTACCGCTCTCCATTGAAGTTCAGTCATATTTGTCCAAAATGAGGCCTTTCAATATTCATAACTCTTGGATAACTTCCCAGGCGTGTGAAGACCATCCCCAAAATGCAAAGCAGCCTGTTCAGAGGGCATACCCAAGAGAGAGGGAGAGGTCAGGAAACAATCTCCTGTGCCTCAAAATCCCTAGAGTTGCCTCCAAAACCCAGTCCTGCATGATCTCCGGTTCGCTGTTCTTCTAGAATGTGGAGAGACATTGTATTAGATGCAGGAGTGTTGAAAACCGCGGTTCTTCTGGGCTCCAGTAATTAATTCAGGTTTCAGCGCACATACCATCACTGGGTTTCCATCACAACAGATGAAGCATATGATACAGGAAATGTGCATGAAAGATCAAGGAAAAGGAGTGTATTTAAGGTCAAGAAGGGACTCATTTTAGACCTCAGGTTATTAAACCAGTACAGTGTCGAAATAAATAAATAGGGATCTTAGAGTTTATTGACCGCTTTCTCAAACAGAGAGATTTCATGGTCACTTCTGACCTCTGAGACATCTGGCTCCATATCTCAGTGCATCACATTTGCAGATGCTTTCTTTGAACTACCAATGTAAGGTACTGCCCTTCACCTTACAATCTGTGCAGAGAGTGTCCAGCAATTGCCCTGCCATTGTGTGTGCTAGTTTATCTGAGACATGAGATCCTCTGTAGCTATGCACAGTTGCTGAAAATCTCCTCAAGACAGGGATTTCTTTCAAACAGCTAAATAGCTCTTCATTTTCCTGGTATTTTCACTTCATTTCCATACAAATTCTTTTCATTCGGTCTAAGAATGACCTTTACACTCAGGACATTTAAGAGTTCTCGGTATTCCGGGCAGTAAAGGGTAGAAGGGGTCTGCTAATATATGAAAATAAAATGGAGGACAAACTTGTTGAGTTACGTAATTCTCACTGAGGTGGGAGAAATCCTTGACAAATCCTCAATAAATGAAATTTGTGGGAAATTTTTAGGACCTAAACCAATCTATTGCTCTCTACTTATCAGAGGAATTTCAGAGGATGTATGCAAATCTATAGCAAGGGACTACTTCGGGAGTCAATACATCCCACCCAATGCATAGAGAGTTTCTACATCAGGATGAACAGATGACCTCAAAAAGGACATAAGTAATCTCACTAGTGACATAACATATCTTACCAAACCATCATCAATGACGTGCATGTGGATGCTGCATGATCTCTTAGTGTATGAGCTAGTAATTTAAACATGTGGAAAAAAGTCCTCTTAGTTATTGTTAGAAATATTGTGCTGTGGTATGTGAGTTATGGTTAGCATGGAAGGTGTGTGAGTTATGGTTTGCTTAGTTGACCATGAATGGAGAATTTCAGGGTGTTTTTTGGTTTTATTTTGTAAACAAAACTGATCTTTCAATATAGTTTTATTTTTTTTAAAACAGACTTTATTGATAGATTGTACACATTCCGCAGAGCTCTGCACACCAGAGATATCTGCAGGCCAAATATGCGACATCAATTAAAGTACAATCCACTTTTCTTTCGGTTGATAAGCAAACATAAACAAAGCAATACCAGGCGCCTCCCTCCGAACTCCCCCTCCCGGATCCCGCCCACCCCAGTCGCACAATTTCCTTCGCATGTCTCCTATAAAGTATACATTTAACTGACTACATGCATGTACCCTCTACCATGGCTCCTTCATGCCGGAAGGTCTTCCCGTTCCACAGGGGGCTCAAGCCACAGGCCCCTAAAATCAGCCCAGCGTTTCCAGATTTTGTAATGCTTTCGTGGGCATCCTCGGGCAACAAAAATCGGCTGCTCCATTCCCCTACAAAAGTCTAATCCCCTTCCATGCCACAACAGAAGGGGCCCGCGGATCCTTCCATGCTCTGGCCACGTCCCTTTTGGCCAATGTGAGACCCAGCAGCAATAGATGCCTTTTGTAGACATTGCCCCCCACCCCATCCATCACATGTAATAAGCCCAACTGCGGCGGGCGGGGGAGCTCCCACCCCAGGACCTCAGACATACAATCCAGCACCCCCTTCCAGAACCGATCCAGTGAGCCACAGCTCCACACCGTGTGTAGAAATGTTCCCACTTCCTGGCCACATCGGAGACAGTCCAGGGATGCGATCAGTCCCGCCCGCCACAATCTCTCTCTCTACTAAAGTAAACTCTATGTAGGTACTTAAATTGGATCAGCCGTAGGCGCATCGCTATGGCAGCACCCCTAGGGGCTGCCAACGCCTCCCTCCAATCCTCCTCTTCCAGTTCTCCTACGTCCCTTTCCCAAGACTCCCATAGCTTCTGTAGCGAGGGGGAGCCGTGTGTGACTAATGATTGGTAAATGCGTGATACCTTTTTTGTCTCCAGGTCTCCCATAAACACCTTTGCTTCCAGTGGGCTAAACTCAGGGAGGGATTCCAGGCCCTCTAGGCTCTGGGCGAGGGCATGGCGGAGCTGCAGGTATCTAAAAAATTGAGATCGGGGCATACCATATTCCCTACTCAGATCTTGGAAAGACTTAACTGTCACTCCTGACAGCACATCACCTAGTGTCGAAATTCAATGCTGCCCGATCCCCGGAAGCCCTGCAATGTCGCCAGCCCAGGTAGGCGCCCATTGTGCCACAGAGGGGTTTCACCAGTCAAAGTGTTCCACCATCCCATGCAATGCAGAGCCTGTCTACAGATCCGAAACACCACCTGCGTGGCCAGTGGTAGCGTCTTCCGCAACTGTGCCGTATATAGAATAGTGTGTAGCATGTGGGACCCCATAAGACAGCGCTCCAGAGTATATGCCGGGTCCCTCCTATCTCCATATCACCACTCATTCAAAACTAGAAGGTGGTAGGCTTGGTAGTAAGAAAGAATATCGGAGGTCGCCAATCCACCACAATAAGAAGACAAAAAACAGGTGCGCAGCGCCACCCGTACAGTAGCCCCCGCCCAGAGGAACTGCCCCAGTGCGGAGTCTACCTGTCGGAACCAGTGAGGCGGAATGGGATAAGGGTGGTTCTGTAATTGGTATAGCAGCCTGGGGAGGGCCACCATTTTAAAAATGGCTGACCTACCATATATCGTCAGGGGCATTCAGGACCACGTCTTGATATCTGCCCGAACCCGCTCCCAGATCGGCACTAAGTTCCGCTCCCAGGAGACCGTGGAAATCTCACACAAAAACACCCCCAAGTACTTGATACCCCCCAGCGCTACCTGAAGTGTGGACGTCCAGTCCCCCACTCCTGATCTCTCCCCCAGCACCCATAGAGTTGACTTGCGAGGATTCATATAGAGCCCCGAGGCCTCTCTGAAGATTTGCATGATTCGCAGGAGGCGCGGCCCGACCGATTAAGGTCTGTGATGAAAAACAGGACATCATCTGCATAGAGCGCGATCCTATCAGACAGTCCCCATCCCCACCCGAACCCTCGCAGCTGCGCAACAATGCGCACCCACGCGGCCAGCGGCTCCATGGCTAGGGCAAAAAGATACGGCGAAAGGGGGCAGCCCTGACGGGTACCGCGCCCGATGGAAAAACTGGAGGATACGGCCTCCGGAACCCGAACCGAGGCTGTCAAATCCGTATATAAATATCGCAGATATGACAGGAAGCGAGGCCCTAAGTTAAGCCGAGGCAGGAGTGCAAACAGATATACCCAACTTAGCGAGTCGAACGCCCTGTCCATGTCCGCTAAGAGAAGTGCCGCCTGTTCCCCCGTACTCCGAACCGCCGCCACCGCCACATGCGCTCGCAGAATATTGTGTCTAGTCGCCCTCTGGGGCATGAAGCCAGCCTGGTCTGGATGGACAAGCTCTGCGATAGGGGGCAAAAGCCGGTAAGCCAATGCTTTGGCCAAGATCTTAGCCTCCACATTCAGCAGAGAAAGTGGGCGGTATGATGCGTGGTGCTCCGGGGGCCGGCCCGGCTTATGAAATACCACCACTTCGGCATGCCTCCAATCTGGAGGAAGGCTGCCTCGTTCCATGGCCTTTTCCAAGGCCACCCTGTAATGCGCACCCAACTGTAGGTGATATTTCCTATAAAATTCACTAGGGAACCCACTGGGTCGGGGAACCTTCCCTGTGTTAAGTTTGCCCAGGGCCGTGCCTAGCTCCTCCTCTGTCAGCGGGAGTTCAAGGTGCTCTCGCACCTCTTCTGACACCGCACGTGGCGGTAAGTCCGCGATAGACTTGTCCACCACATCCGCAGGAAGGCATTCGTTCGGGCTTACAGGTCTGCATAATATGCAGAAAAGCCCTCCGCTAACTCTTTGGGATCTGTAACCAGAACACCCGCTCCGTCTAGTATCGCTGGCAGGCTCTGCGCCGGGAAGGTGCCCTGGCATAGCCGGTGCAGCATCGTGCCCGATTTATCCCCCACTGGTATACCCTGCTACGCGTCGCAAGCCATATCTGCCGCGCCTCGTCTATCAGCATGGAGGCATAGGATCGCTGCGCCAGGAGTAGTTGCCCTACCACTTGACCCTCACCCTCGGCACTGCCCCGACGCTTCAATGCCTCAATCCCAGCGTAGGCCTGTACCAATTGCGCACTGCGTCTCCTCCGGGCAGCCGCACACCAGGCTATGTCCACTCCCCGTAGTATGGATTTCAGAGCCTCCCACACAGTCCCGGCATCCGCGACGGACACAACATTCTCAACTAAGTAGTGAGCTATGGCCTCGCCCATATGTTTCTGGTAGTCTTCTTGCTGCATGTGCCATACGGAGAGGCGCCATCGAAACGGCTGCCGCCCCCTGTCCAAACAAATGTCAACGTGATGGGGAAAATATCTGAGAGCCCAGGCGGCAATATATCTGCCGAGTCCACCCTACCAACCACTGCTCTGGGAACAAAAATATAATCCAGCCTCGAGAAGGATTTCTGAACAGCTGAAAGAAAGGTGTACTCCCGCTTGTTACTGTGCAGGTGCGGCCATGTATCTTTCGAGTCCAAGCCCCGAGCCATGTCACTCAATTTGGTGGAGGGGCCCACTACCTGACCACCCCCAGGCCTGTACCTATCTCTGAGGTCATCCATGATATCGTTCCAATCCCCTCCTACCACCGCTAATGAGTCAGGAATGTCGGCCCACACCGCAAATAGCTTCTCAACCATCGACCATTGCAGGAGGGGCAGGGCATATATGCTCCCCAACACCAGAGGCTCTTCCCCTACCATACCCTTAACAAAGATGTAGCGACCCTGCGTATCAACCCATTGAGCAGAGTGGACATAAGGGAGTCTGCGATGCACTAAGATGGCCACCCCCCTAAATCCCATAGTAAAACCTGCATGAAAAACCTATTGGTAACCATAGCTCTGCAGGCACAGTATCTTAGTTACTATTAGTTGAGTTTTCTGTAGCATTAACAGAACAGCTCCAGCCCTCTTTGCCTGCCGCAACACTGCCCCCTTCTTGACCTTGTCTAGAACTCCCCTCACATTCCAACTAAGGACACGGAGAGAGCCTCTGGGCCCCGGAGCCCTACCTGCAGGAATCGCCATCAGGGAACGTCCAGAGCAAACGCCCAGATGCTGGTCAATGCAGGTGCACACACAACAATCACTGAGACCCTCACGCGACCGTGTGACTCATACCCGACCAGAACAAAGCCCCCCCAAGAACAAACAACCCCCCTCCCCAACCCTCAATCCCCCACCCCATACCTCAAGAACATTGAAGTACCTGTCGCGGCATAGATGACTCTCGGCCCCCAACGCAGGACCTGAGGCCGTCCACACCAATGGATCCCCATCCAACAACCCACGAACCCTAAACCACCCCCAACAAGCCCTAAGCTAGGGGAGAATAGTCCGCCCATTAAACATCTCCCTCCACCCCGCTGCAGCTCATATTGACTCATACCCGTACACATATCAACACATCAGCTCCCTCTCGCCCGCAGTTCAGCAGTGTCAACAGCACACAATAACACAAAGCTATGCAAAGTTATATGGCAAACCATTTCCCTTCTGCCCGCTAGTTGGATCAGTCAAGGATCTACTGTTCGATGTTCAGGAGCCTCCTTCCCCTTATCCGAGGCACCGCCGGATGCAGAGCGCCGCCTGGACCTGGACCTCCAATTCCCCTTCATCTGTGTCCCCCGAGAGGTCTGCGCACCGCTCAATGATGAATCCGACTCCACACCCGGTGGTGTATGCGCCCTCACCGTCTCATCCGTCTATTTAAACATCTCCTCAGGGGTATCGAAGAAGTGGGTGTGGGACTTAAAAACCACCCGCAGGCGGGCTGGGTAGAGCAAGGCAAAAGGGAGCCGAAGATCTCTAAGGCGAGCCTTAGCCGCCGTGAATGATTGCCATTGCTGTTGCACCAAGCGTGTATAGTCCGGAAAAATCAGGATGCGCTGGTTTTCATAAAGTAGGGGTTCCTTGGCCCTGGCCTGTCGCAAGATAGTGTCGCGGTCGTGATCATTCAGCAATTTGGCTATCACAGGCCGTGGGTGAGCCCCCACCGGCGGCTTTTGCATGAGGGCCCTGTGTGCCGGCTCTATCACAAAGCATCTAGATAGAGAGTCGGGGGGAGCCAACTTTCCAGCCACTGGGCCAAGAAGCCCTCCATATTGCCCTTCTCGCAGCCTTCTGGGAGTCTGACGAAGCGCAGATTGTTCCGCCTGGCCTGCCCTTCCGCATCTTCCGCTCAGAGCGCCAGGCCCTTCTGAATGCTCTCCATACTGGCTACCTTAGACTTCAGGGCCGCGACGTCGTCCTCCACCCCTGAGATCCGGGTTTCTGCCTCTGTGATGCGGGACACGGCGTTTCGCAAGTCCTGGCGCAATAGTGTGACATCCGACCCCACTGTGCCTATCTTCAGTGTCCAACATATCCCGGGACTGCCATCAAAGCCGCGTTGTCTGGTCTGGAGTCTTGTTGACCGCCTGCAGTCCCTGCACTCCCACCAGGTCCCGTGAACTTGTCAATGGGCCCATGTTTCGTGGTCCCTCCACCGCCCTTGTCCCGCGTCATGGGCGCCAGTTGTAGAATTCCACCCAAGGGAGGCCCAGTCGTCACGTCCACAGGCGATGCCACACAAAGACCGTTAGGGCTGCAAATGTAATCCCGGGCCACCCTCAGCCGGACAGCGGGCACCCTCAGGCCAGGGCCAGCCACCCAGTCCTGTGCCCCACGTCCTCTTCACCGGACCCCAGGCTGGAAATAAGTCAGTGTCCACTCTGGGCCACGGAACCCCGGCCCAGACCTCCGCACCACCGTCTCCACCGCTGCGGCCCGTTCCGACCGCCGTAAAATGGAGCACAGGCCACCTTCCACGTCACATACCAGCGATGCCACAGGTATGCGCCCCCTCCGTGAGCGTCCAGCTCCACCCCTCAGCCCCGGGGCGCAATACAGCAAGGAACTCCTGGCTAGTCAGGGCGCAACCCCGGGCCCGCCGTCCACGGCAAAGCCAGGCCCAGCGATGGAGGGCTCTGCTTCGGTCCGGCCTCACCTCCTCCACACACTGGATGTCACCCCCGAGGGCCGAACTTCCCCCCGAACACTCTCCACGGGCACCGCCGCCGGATGCTTACCCTGGTCCGGCGCCAAACTTGAGCCCCCAGCTCCTCCAAACGGCACTAGGCCTCAACGCGCAGGAGCCCCGAGGAAGCAGGATGAAGGAGAGGGGGCCACCTTCCCTTGAAGCCCGCCACCCAGCTGGTTCTCCGGGGGGGGTCAGCCCCCAGAAGCCATCTGCTGGTCCCCCTGATGTAGGGCCCCGCTCCGCCTGCAGCCGGCCGCGGCGCCACCAGTGCTCCGGCCACCTGGATGCTTGAAACTCAAGGTCCTTTTCCCTGCTGCGCTAGGCCGCACACCGCCGAGCTCTCAACTCCGGTCCTCAGGCACCCTGGAGCGCTTAAAATGTTACCGGAGGCTCGCCGCCGGCCACCGGCATCGGATCCACCCCTCCGGGCAGTGGGGTATCAGAGGGGGACAGGATATCTGCAAGGATAATTACTGGGCTGGACGGAGCTCCGCTAAACTGCGTCCGCCATGCCAGCCCGCCTAGCCACGTCCCCTTTCAATGTAGTTTTGAGAGTGGATTTAAGAGGTTTCTCAAGGTGCTTTGACCAACGCTAACCATAATTTCCTAGCAATTGTGGTATGTATATTGAAAGGTAAGAGTGTTTCACTGGTGGTTGTGGGTATTTATGTAGTAGGTGGTGAATGATTATGTCTCCTCATGTTGTAGTCTCCCACCTGTTTTGCATGATCCAGCAAAAGGTGACTGCCTGGGCTGCCTCAGGCCTGGACTGTGTACACCTACCCTGTGACTAACCACTATTGCACATTGACTTTGGAGTTGTGCAACTACAGCTTGTCATAAATAGCAAGCATCCCATGTGATCAACAGCCAGGGGCATGTACAATTTATAAATTTATCACAATTCTGGTATCTCTACTTTTGTCTAAATCTGACAATTAATTCTAAAGTTATTAGCAAAAAAAACGTTTTGACCTCTCTCATGTCAGATCTGCAGGACGCTGAAATCCCTGCACTGCACTCAGCTTGACATACCAGCAGAAAACTAAACATGTAACTGCATGATGAATCATATTGGCATTTGCCATATACAATGCAATCCCTGTTATTTCCTTCGTAGTGTTATGGGTAATCTTCATGTACTCTCATTTGTACGACAAATTAAGACTTCTAGGACAGTTGTAATCCGTCACATCATGGATAAGGCCATTACCATTGAATTTGACGTGTGAGCCAACCAAACTCAACTTGTCAGGGCCGGCAAATCTCCAAGATGCACGGCATTTGGGCTTGCACAGTGAAGGCTGTGCGCCCAACCCCCATTAGCCATGCCCAGATTTTCCTTCTTAATTCCTTGTAGGGTTTCTGGATCGTATTGTATGTGCTGCAGTCTTCATGGCCTTGGACCATTAATCAAAGCAAGATTCACAGGCATGTGTTGAGTCTTTGTGGTCTGTGGTTCTGGGTTTGCAACCCCACAGAAAGGCCTGTGAATCTTGCATTGGTTTGCAGCCCTGGCGATGAAGCTCGCCATGAGTATACGGTTCCTTAACCAGGGTTGACTGTTGTCGAGTGGACCTCGATGTAGTTGCAAGCCTAGTCCAGCAGTCTGAGAACCCAGCAGGAAAATCTGTTTTTTATTTGTCACTCAGGGGGATACCTTTTGAAAGTCCTATCTGAGACAGGAGGTCAGGGAATCGTTTCCATAACCCCTTATGGCGCAGAACATACCTGAGCTGTAAATGTACTGCCAATGTAGAGACTGCTGATGTTTTCACTCCAGAGTAGTCGCTTGCAATGTAGTTACATATATATATATTGCATATATGTTACTGATCTAAAGAAATTGGTCAAAAATATCTTGGGGCTGACCTCTCCAAACCAAAGTACAACCATGTCACATTAGAGGGAAAATGAAAGAATCAGTGTTACATTTTTTCCTGAGAGCTCTTGGTGCAAGCTTGCTTTGTCTTGTTTGAAGCCACTCTTTAAAAAAAAACGCTCTACAAACTTGAAAGATAAATCATTTTAATGTATTGGAAATGTTCACAAAAATGTGTGTGTTTTCCAAGGACTGGCATTGCACCCAGGAATTATTCTACATTATCCAAACCTTTTTTTTAAAACGACAGTCAAAAGAAAGTAACTTTTCCTTTTGCATTCTGTTAGTTCTCTCATTCAAACTATTAACCCTTGCATTGTACACAGATATGAACTAAGAATTAGAACTCTTGCCTCAAAAAAACCCATCCCTCATCTCACAGTAGAAGTCTGCTACTCCTTTCTAATGTGGATGAGTTATTGTCATGTGTAAACACCTGAGCCACCAGTCCAAGACCTCCCATTCTCTTACATTCCTCATGGTCACCTTACCCACAATCTCACGCAAGACATGGGCATCCTTCTAACAAGGGGATCTTCCACCACTTGATATTCCATATGGAAGGCGTAGAGAACCTCCCGCAACCTGACAAAAACAATATGATTTTCAGTGTTTAGCAATAATTAATCTGGCATCCAGAATGGAAAGAAGGCAGCAGTGCATCGTTCCAATTATTATTTTGCCTAGAGAAATACACATGGATGAAAGGAATATTATATACTTGGCTGCCCTACTGGTGCCAATCAGATCTAGTGGATCCAATGTCTTTTAGCAATTTTTTAAGGAGTAAATTAAAAATCAAATATAGATTTATAATATTGTGCCTTCTTGCTAGTAGCTATGGCAATCCTATATTACTGTATCGCGGAATTGACGACAAAGCTTTAAGCTATGAATTGGAACTCTTGCCTCAAAAAAACCCATCCCTCATCTCACAGTAGAAGTCTGCTACTCCTTTCTAATGTGGATGAGTTATTGTCATGTGTAAACACCTGAGCCACCAGTCCAAGACCTACCATTCTCTTACATTCCTCATGGTCACCTTACCCACAATCTCACGCAAGACATGGGCATCCTTCTAACAAGGGGATCTTCCACCACTTGATATTCCATATGGAAGGCGGATTACTTTATATGAAGCTTAACACTCTGATATATGGCTAATTGGTACCAAACAAGGAAATCAAGGGACAGATTTTGCTGCTGAGATTGTGCTTTGGTTTTACTGAAACAAAATACCTCAGTTCAAGATACTTAAAGAACTGTGAAGGAAGTAACTGACATTGGGTAGAGATGTGATCAAAAGTCGTAAACACGAGTGCAGAAGAACGGCAAAGGACACTGTACGACAAACGTAAATCAAACTTTGACTACTACATGATTGAAGATCTTTAGAAATGGTCCTATGAATAGGGATGGTGCACCTTTTCTGAGGTGGCGTTTACTCAGACTCGGATCTGGCAGAAATAGAAATAAACCTTTTCAGAAGGGGAGAACATTACTTTTTTGGTGGTTTAGGGTTATACATGCCCTATCACACATCCACTTTACTCAAATTCAGTTCTTACCCCCAGTCTCTGTCAACTGCGCTTCGGGCACTTTGGGCCGTAGCTCTTGCTGAGAGGTGGTTACCTCTTTCTGAATAGTTGTACGACCCCAATACAGTCTATTGACTGACATATCCACGACTTTGATCCATTTCCGTATTTACATTGATCTACAACCACTGTGTGGCTCTTTTCTGCCTGGACTGCGAAGACTTCTGCCTGTTGACGCCATTTGGCTTTCGAAATTCCATTTATTACGTTTCATCTACCTATTACAAGAAGTTAACCTACCCACAACGTGGAGGCTTTGATTCAGATTTTTTGGCTGCCTTATGGGACTCCCAGAAAGTATCTAGCCCTGACGAAGTTCCGAATGGAACGAAACGCGTTGGCTGAGGCCTTTTAAAGATTGAACTAATAAAGGACTTTTTTTCAAAATACTACAACCTTTCTGGACTTCTAATTTTGGTGCACCATCTCTATTCATAGGATCTGGTATCTGCCTCGACAGTGGAGCGTCTATGTGGTTAGCTCCGGATGTTCATGTGCATAGCCGTTTTCTGATTATCCGATACTGAAATTTAAGTGCGAAACCTTGGTCAGCCACATTCTTGTTGTTTATATCTTTAGAAATAGTGGTGAGTCACAACATTTAAGACCACTCTAGTAGAGGTGAATAGAAAACAAATCTCAAAATGTATCTGCAGATAAAGATAAAATTGCCTTGACATAAACTAACGTTGAAAGCAAATGAAAGACATTTTAGAACTGAGGCACATTTAATGTAAATATCAAACATGAAAAAATCTCAGTGAAAGTCTGAAAAAGTAGGATTACTCAACTGCCCATTGCTGCCCAATACCACATATCCTATTCAGGAATGGCAGTTGATTCTTCCCGCTCTCTCTCCCGTTCCCATCCAGAGCCGTGCCCTCAAGTTCCAACCTGCAGGGAGGGCCCCTCATCACCTCTCTAGGGTCCATCCTCCTCGATCCAAGCAAAACATATAGTTTGCGTGGGGTTTTTATGCTCCTCACCCCAAGATTAAATTAAAACAAGATATTAAAAAAATAACTCAAGACCTGAAATAATAAAGCATTTTTGGAAGGGTCATTACTGACCAGACCAATAAAGATGTACAAAAGGTGGTGGTGATGGACGTGAGTGTTTGATTGGTTCAGATGCTCCATCCATCACCACCCCCTTTTGTACCGCTTTGGCCGCCATAAGTGTGGCAGGGTATGCTCAGACTTGAGTCCCTTGCTCACTTTGCCACTGGATTCAAGCAAGCCGGGCTGAAGACGGCTGTAATGCCAGAAACCGGTCCTCGGAAGCTTGTTTCCGGTCCAGGGAAGGCATGGCTTGGCAGTTCGGGCTGGACTGTTCCCATGAGGCACAGGGTCAGACTGATTTGCATATAGCCATGTCTGAACTGGGGTGGCAGAGTGGGCTAAAGAACGGTGATGGATCAAACACAGATCTTTTGACTGGGTGTGAGTGTTTGATTGGTTCAGATGCTCCGTCCATCACCACCCCCTTTTGTACCGCTCAGACCAATCAAGATAGCAGCAGATTTTCCTTTTTTCTGAGGGTCTCCGTCCACTTAGCACTGCATTCTCGTATGCCGTCAAGAAGGTCGTGAAAATGGTTAAGAGATTAACCCTAAGATATCCTGCATGGTCAACACATATGGAATCATCTACGGTAAGATCCTTACTACAGCACTACATGGGCTTTTCCTGCTTTTGTTCAACTTGCTACCTGCTTATACCCAAAAATCTAAAACAAGTGTTTTGTTTGCTGGAAAGGCAAGGACTGACGATGCAGCATAAAGGGCTAAATCATTAGCAAAAACTGAGTCTAATAGTAGCTTGTCTGTATATGGACATTATTAGGAACGCCATGAAACATGGATATAATAAGGTAGGGAGCGGGAATTCCTGGAATGATCCTCTTCATATGGAAAAGGAGGAAGAAGTGAGATTATTACAGCACATGCCACACAAGGTTGTTTGAGTTCATAGTCTAAGCATCCTTCCAACACCTGAGAGATCAGTTGTAACAAGGAACTGAACAGTGTGGATTGGCAGAATCCAATGGGTACTCATACTGGCAACACTTGAGTGAAACTCTCTGGTGGATTACAGGGCTACCTTCGCTGGTTAGGTTGTTTTGAGGGAAGTTCATTAACTAAGATATGTTGTGAAAAGGGCAGATTAAAGCCACAGTCCATGTCATTAGTAAACTCTGGACCCCATAAGCTTACCACTATAGTGAATGCTGTTCTTGGTGTATCTGGATAAGGAGTCTCTAAGTTTTTCTCAAATATGAGTTTCTTATTTTCAATAAAAATACTTTCAAGCTACTAATATTATTTGAGATGTATTAGTAACCACATGAGACAATATTACACTGTGGAAACCGTATTCAATATTACCAGCAGAGATCACCTCAGTGCATCAGGCACAGTTATTAGAAATGATGTAAAAAAAAGCTTTGTCAATGTAGAGTGACTCTCCATGTGAAACACATAACAGCCATAGCTGCAATGCTGATAGCACCTACTTAATAATATTGAAATAAGTCTCCGACAGAGTTTGATTTCTATCACTCAAATATAAGTTGCAAATATATTTTGGAAAGTCAACCATTTTTTCCCAAACATCAACTTATGAGTTCAGAAAATACACACATTTTCATCTCGAATTACCTGCTTTTCAATTTTGGCATACATATATTAATTCAACCGGGCAATTGGAGAGCCTACAGGGGTAGAGCTTATTGGACATACAAATGGTTATTCCTATGGTAAAAGAAAACTAGGTGTACTTTGCAAATTTAATCGAATGGCCATAGAAGCGCCTAACCTATAAGTCTGGACTATGTGACAAATGGGGTTGGGTGGCACCAAGGCGAATAAACGTGTTATAATCTCATTATACCACTGCAGAATGATTTGTGACGCCTACTGTTTTGTTTATCAATAAAAAGATTGTTTTATAACATATTAATTCATCCAAGCAAAAGCTTCTAATTTAGCTCACTAAGCTGCCCCAGGAAAGCTACTCACAGGCAGCAGGAGAGCTACCAGTAGCTCACGAGCTACTATTTGGCGAACCTTGGTCTGGATACTACAAGGACGTCACACAGCACTTTAGTTCTTTAGCAGCACCTCCCTTCTGGACTGCTAAAAAATGTCAAACCCATGATGATGACCTGTACTTGATACTATGAATCTTCTTGAAGGACATGCTAAAGGGATCAGAATTCTGAGCTGTGATAATTATCATACCGCCACTATTTTCACGTGAAAGATTTTTCCAATAAATAAACTGTTGAAATTTACAAGGGAAAGTCCTGGGAAAAGGAAGGACCTGTGGCAATCAATGTTGTAAAAATGTTTCTGCAAGTTATGCCTCCTTTTTCCCTCCAAAATGAGGACTAGGAGAATTTTATCACACCCACAGTGACAGTATTTACCAGATGTGGTAAATAACACACCCATTCCTAGCCAACGCAATGGTGAATCTTCTTGAACTCTAAGTGTGAGATAGTATTCCCATTTCAGGATTGGTGTGAGGAACAGCCACGGGAATGCAGGGCCAGTATGCATCTTCCACCTGCATTCTTGGCTTTGACTGTACATGAATTGTGTTTGTTCGTTGGATCATGGTTGGAAGCCTCCTTAAAGAAAGTGATCTTACCTAGTACCCAGGTACTGGTAAACTTGACTGTTTCTTCAGGTGAGCTCTGTGGATGGTAGTCTCCCACAGTGCATTTCACATTAACCTTGAACATCTATAGGCATTGTCATGGGTTACAACACAGATGGTCTGGTCAAACATGTAGCTGATGGCTCGTGATGTACTGGCAGTGCTGTGACCACACTTCATGCAAACTTAGTGGAACCTTGTGCTTTGGGAGTGAAAGGCCAAGAGGTTTAGATTAGTACTGAAGATAGGTGCATGGGTGGGCAAGTATGTGATCGGAAAAGATCTTTTAATGGTCTGTCTCCTGTCTCCTGTCTTGCCACATTTTTCTCTCTCTGTCACCTTTTCTGGTTAGCCCTCAATTAATTATCATCCTTATCTCTCCTATCCAGGTACATCCAAAGATATCTTGGGCACTTTCTGGAAACTGCAGAGCTTTACTTCATGCCAGGATATCCTGTCGTCTACTATGTGATGGTAGACGACCCCTCCCTGGTTCCCAAAATCTACTTGCTGCCCAACAGGTCTATGGAGGTGATTAAAGTCAAGAAACATGCCCGCTGGCAAGACATTAGCATGATGCGCATGAGAGATATTGCTGAGTTGGTGGTCCCACGTGCTAAGCGTGAGGTTAACTTTCTCTTCTGCATGGACGTGGACCAAGAGTTCACATCTCTCTACGGGGTTGAAACTTTGAGTGACTTGGTGGCCCAGAGCCACTCCTACCACTATCTCCGGCCCAAGTTCATACAGTCATTTGAAACCAATCCTGCATCTGCTGCCTTTGTTGACCCCTGCAAGAGTGACTACTACTACCACGCAGCCGCCTTTGCTGGAACAGTCTCTGAGATCTTAAAGCTTGCAAGGGCCTGCCAGGAGGGCCTCCGGAGGGACAAAGACAAAGGGATTGAGGCAGTCTGGCAGGAGGAGAGTCATCTCAATCATTACCTGCTGCACACAAAGCCCACCAAGCTCCTGTCACCTGAGTACAACTGGGATGGAAGGCTGAATGTCAAGTACCACACATTGCGCTGGATGCCCAAAGACTACGCAAATCTGCGCAAAAATACAGAATGACCCGCACAATATAATATTCATGATTTACGTGAAGCCACCACAGTCTCATAATTTCTATTGTTTTCCTGGCACTATCCTTGGAATAGGACATTAAGCAGAAGGCGCAGCCGTGTTTGGGGATGACGATCAAGACAGTCCATTGGATATACTTTAATTCGTTGATCCATGACCTCTCCAAAGGTCCCACACTAGGCCAACCATGAAGTTTATGTCCATATTTAGCAAAGGAATCTTAACTATATTCCTGTATGTTCTGGTATTTTGTTTCCCGAGGTGTTTGGGGGTTGGAGGAAGAGGATGGGAAATGAGGCACACAAAAGACTCCCACCTGAACAACCCAAAACAATAAAACAATTCTTGGCCAGAGAAGTCGGATGAATGGTATGAACCCACTTGGCTTTCCCCTCCGTCTCAGTTTTCTCAAATTGTTATACAAAAATACTACTCTACTCTGCACATTTTCTGCATAGATGAAAGAAATGATGCTTCTATGAATCAGAGTTGCCCCCTTATATGCTCCACCCTTCTTTGCCTCACTCTCACTGTGCCTGACAAACAGATCTTTATCTCACCCATAGGCAGCTGAAGATACAGCTGATGGTTGTAAGTTTAACAAATAACATAAAATGTACCTATTGTGATCAGTGTATCTAGTGAGCATCGCTTCTTTTATTAAGGTACTGGTTTGATTTGAACTTCACACAGATTAATAATTTGGGCTTGCAAGACAATTTATTTTGAAAGAAGCATTACCAAAGTGCCTAGAGCTGTTTTTTTTTGTTTACAATCAAAAGCTTTGATCGGATGAGAACAAAGATATGTTTAGAGTTTTTCTAAGGTTGCATAACTGATAAGGGTATGTTACTTTGTTGGTTGCCTCAACAATGAGGTTAGGAAATAGGGATAAAAACAAGCATTTGCTATGCAATCGGTCTTGCCTATGAGACGTTTTATGTATTTAGCTATGCAGCACATTAGCCTGAGTGCTAAATCATCTATTGTTCTTTAACATTTAGGGAAAGATAGCACCAAACTGCGTGGCACGCTTGGTATGGGAAAACATAGAGAGAAATATTGCCTTTCAGAAGGAAATGGTATAGTTCAAAGCTCTGTTTCTCATGTAAAATCAGGGCCTTCGGTGGTCATATCACTGAAAATACAAGATTTGAAAAGATTATTGTCTACGGGTGCTCGTGGGACAATTTCTATGGACTGGAATCTAGAAAATGCTAAAGTGATTCTGGTATTTTACTGACCTCTGCTGGTCATTTTCTATCAAAAAAGTTAAATAGAGGCAGTTGCCAGAAGAATAAAAAAAAGAAAGTCCATCAGCAGAAAGCAATTCTGGTATTTTACTGACCTCTACTGGTCGTTTTCTATCAAGACAGTTAAACAGAGGCAGTTGAACAGAAAAAGAGTCCCTAGGCGGAAGCAAACAAGTCCTAGGGCTGATCTCCAGAGCCCATAAAGTACATACACATATATTAAAGAATATCCAAGAGGTCTAGAATGCTCGGCCTAATGAATGGGGTCTGAAATTCATGTTACGATTAGGGGTGGGCAGAAAACTCTGCTCTGACAGCTTGGTGGATGAAGCCAGCCACACCTGCTCCCTGGGCCCGGTCCCACCTTCCGAACCCTAGCCAGGCTGGGGAGAGCCTCCCCGGGCCCCAGTGGGGACCCGTCCCCAGTGCCCGAACCCTCTGGTAGCTTGCGGGACGGGGGGCTCACGCACCCCGGGGCTGGCCGGACGGAGCTCAATCCCCGGGCCCGGTCCCACCTTCCGAACCCTAGCCAGGCCAGGGAGAGCCTCCCCGGGCCCCGGTGGAGCGCCGTCCCCAGCGCCCGGACCCTCTGGTGGCTTGCAGGACGGGGGCTCACGCACCCCGGGGCCGGCCGGACGGAGCTCAAGCCCCAGGCCCGGTCCCACCTTCTGAACCCTAGCCAGGCCAGGGAGAGCCTCCCCGGGCCCCGGTGGAGCCCGGACCCTCTGGTGGCTTGCAGGACGGGGGGCTCACGCACCCCAGTGCCGGCCGGAAGGAGCTCAGGCCCTGGGCCCGGTCCCACCTTCTGAACCCTAGCCAGGCCGGGGAGAGCCTCCCTGGGAGCCCCGTCCCCAGCGCACAGACCCTTGGCCGGACCCAAGGAGGGTTAAGCCCAGGCCACGTAACACGGGTCCGTGGGAGGCTGCCTCCACCACGTGCCCTTCGGCACGGGGGCCTCCCCCTCCTGTCCCTGCCCCACCAGGGTGCGGGGACGGGGGCCACCATCCCTTGCAGGTCAGCAGGGTGACCAGATGGCCCGCTGCTCCCAAGCAGGGAGGTGAGCAGCAGCCACCCGGGGGAAGGAAGCTCCAGAGCGGCTGGGTACGACAGCCTCCCAGGCCATCTGGGCGCTGGGTCGTCCCGGGCCATCTGGTCACCTGGCTGCGCGACCAGATGGCCCTGCGGGCTGGGTGACCAGATGGCCCTGCGGGCTGGGTGACCAGATGGCCCTGCGGGCTGGGTGACCAGATGGCCCTGCGGGCTGGGTGACCAGATGGCCCTGTGGGCTGGGCGACCAGATGGCCCTGTGGGCTGGGCGACCAGATGGCCCTGTGGGCTGCGCGACCAGATGGCCCTGCGGGCTGCGCGACCAGATGGCCCTGCGGGCTGCGCGACCAGATGGCTGCGCGACCAGATGGCTGCGTGACCAGATGGCCCTGCAGGCTGCGCGACCAGATGGCCCTGCGGGCTGGCGGCCGGGCTAACTTCAACTTTTGTCCTTCCCCAGAGTTCTGTAAACCCCCACTACGTGGGGGCTTAATAGTCAAGAAAAATGGGCTCTCCGGGCAGGCCGTCGGGGAGTGGACGTGGCCTGGGCTTAACCATCCTTGGGTCCAGCCAAGGGTCCATGTGCTGGGGACGGTGCTTCCAAGGTAGGCTCTCCCTGGCCTGGGTAGGGTTCGGAAGGTGGGACCGGGCCCAGGGCTTGAGCTCCGTCCGGCCGGCCGGCCCCGGGGTGTGTGAGCCCCCCGTCCTGCAAGCCACCAGAGGGTCCGGGCGCTGGGAACGGGGCTCCACTGGGGCCCGGGGAGGCTCTCCCCGGCCTCGCTAGGGTTCGGAAGGTGGGACCGGGCCCGGGGCTTGAGCTCCGTCCGGCCGGCCCCGGGGTGCATGAGCCCCCCGTCCCGCAAGCCACCAGACGGTCCGGGTGCTGGGGACGGGGCTCCACTGGGGCCTGGGGAGGCTCTCCCTGGCCTGGCTAGGGTTCGGAAGGTGGGACCGGTCCCGGGGCTTGAGCTCCATCCGGCTGGCCCCAGGGGTGCGTGAGCCCCCGTCCTGCAAGCTACCAGAGGGGCCGGGCGCTGGGGACGGGGCTCCACCGGGGCCCAGGGAGGCTCTCCCCGGCCTGGCTAGGGTTCGGATGGTGGGACCGGGCCCGGGGAGCAGGTGTGGCTGGCTTCATCCACCACGCTGTCAGAGCGGAGTTTCCTGCCCACCCCTTAAGGACCCTGTGGTGCGGGAGCCCCCATCCTGCAGCCTAGCGAGTGTCTGGGTGCCTGTGATGGGGTCCATCGGGCCAAGGGAGGCTCCCCCAACCTGGCTGGGATCAGAAGCAGGGACCGGGCCAGGTGGGGGGGTGGCTGGCTAAGTCCTTTCCACTCCGTAGTAAGAGTTTGGGTAGGGCTGGGCGTAATTTGCATAGTTCCACTACGCACACTACGCAGAATTTTGGAAAAAAAATCGTGGAAGATGGGGCGCGTCCTGAGGGTCCGTGTGCCCGGGAAAGGGGTCCCTCATACCTGGGCAGACTCCCTGATCTCCCCGGCCTGGTTGGAGCCCGGGAGCCCTGCAGCCCGGGAGCCCCGGAGCCCCGGAGCCCTGGAGCCCCGGAGCCCTGGAGCCCTGCAAGGGCAGGCTGGAGCCCTCCCGTGGAGGCTCGAGGCAGGCAGATTGGTGTGATTTCGGTCCCGGCCATCTGGTCGCCCCTCTCGCCTCGGCCATCTGGTCGCGCCCAATGCTTTCCTATGGGGCGACCAGATGGCCGGGCTTCCATGGAAGTCCCGATGAGGTGCCATTCGCCTCCCGGATCCCAGGCAGGGCTCCAGGAGGTCGGGCATGTTTGCGCCCTGGGCCCCTCTGTCACCTTGAGTGCACGGATTACATGAAAGGGGGTAATTTTCCTCCGGATTACTAGGGGCAAGGGTATGCCCAGACACCCTCCCATGCGGGCGGTTCCCTTCCAGGGACCAGATGGGCTGTGTTCCTGGGCAACACCTCCCAGGCGTCCGGGGCTCTCTCCTCCAGCCTGCGGAGTGGCAAAGTATCCGGGACGGGCTCCATGGGTCCCCGGCCCTGCAGCCCGGCAGCCCTGCAGCCCGGGAGCCCCGGAGCCCGGGAGCCCCGGAGCCCCGGAGCCCCGGAGCCCTGGAGCCTCGGAGACCTGGAGCCCTGGAGCCCCGGAGCCCTGGAGCCCCGGAGCCCTGCAGCCCCGGAGCCCTGCAGCCCCGGAGCCCTGCAGCCCCGGAGCCCTGGAGCCTCGGAGCCCTGGAGCCTTGGAGCCCTGCGGCCCCGGAGCCCTGGAAGGGCAGGTGGGTGCCCTCCCGCGGAGGCTCGGGGCTGGCAGATTGGCGTCATTTCAGTCCCGGCCATCTGGTCGCCCCTCTCGCCTCGGCCATCTGGTCGCGCCCAATGCTTTCCTATGGGGTGACCAGATGGCCGAGCTTCCCTGGAAGTCCCGATAAGGTGCCATTCGCCTCCCGGATCCCAGCCAGGGCTCCAGGAGGTCGGGCACGTTTGTGCCTAGGGTCCCCTGAGCCGTGCGGTGCGTACTTGTTCCCAGAAAGAGGGGTAGCCTTCCTCCGGATTACTAGGGACAAGGTACTCTGGGACCCCTCCCGGGCCGGCGGTTCCCTGCCGGGGATCAGATGGGCTTTGTTGCCGGGCAACACCTCCCAGGCGTCCGGGGCTCCCTCCTCCGGCCTGCGGAGTGGCAAAGTACCCAGGACGGGCTCCATGGGTCCCGGGCCCTGCAGCCCCAGAGCCCTGCAGCCCCTGGAGCCCCAGAGCCCTGCAGCCCGGGAGCCCTGGAGCCCTGCAGCCCTGCAGCCCCGGAGCCCTGCAACCCCGGAGCCCTGGAGCCCTGCGGCCCCGGAGCCCTGGAAGGGCAGGCGGGTGCCCTCCCGCGGAGGCTCGGGGCAGGCAGATTGGCGTCAATTCGGTCCCGGCGATCTGGTCGCCCCTCTCGCTTCGGCCATCTGGTCGCACCCAATGCTTCCCAATGGGGCGACCAGATGGCCGGGTTTCCCTGGAAGTCCCGATGAGGTGCCATTCGCCTCCCAGATCCCAGCCAGGGCTCCAGGAGGTCGGGCACGTTCGCGCCTAGGGTCCCCTGAGCCGTGCGGTGAGCACTTGTTCCCAGAAAGAGGGGTAGCCTTCCTCCGGATTACTAGGGACAAGGTACTCTGAGACCCCTCCCGGGCCGGCGGTTCCCTGCCGGGGATCAGATGGGCTTTGTTGCCGGGCAACACCTCCCAGGCGTCCGGGGCTCCCTCCTCCGGCCTGCGGAGTGGTAAAGTACCCGGGACGGGCTCCATGGGTCCCGGGCCCTGCAGCCCGGGAGCCCCGGAGCCCTGCAGCCCCGGAGCCCTGCAGCCCCGGAGCCCTGGAGCCCTGCAGCCCCGGAGCCCTGCAGCCCCGGAGCCCTGGAAGGGCAGGCGGATGCCCTCCCTCCGAGGCTCGGGGCAGGCAGATTGACGTCAATTTGGTCCCGGCGATCTGGTCGCCCCTCTCGCTTCGGCCATCTGGTCGCACCCAATGCTTCCCAATGGGGCGACCAGATGGCCGGGTTTCCCTGGAAGTCCCGATGAGGTGCCATTCGCCTCCGGGATCCCAGCCAGGGCTCCAGGAGGTCGGGCACGTTCACACCTAGGGTCCCCTGAGCCTCGTGGTGTGCACTTGTTCCCAGAAAGAGGGATAGCCTTCCTCCGGATTACTAGGGACAAGGTACTCTGGGACCCCTCTCGGCCTAGCGGTCATCAGCCGGCAGCTGGGCGGGCCAGGATGCCGCCCCAGCCCCGGGTCCGACCCTGGGCCTGCCGCGTGGCAGGGTGCCTGGGACGGGGTCCAGAGGGCCCGGGGAAGGCTTCCCCTGCGCCTCCAGGCCTGGGAGCCCCGGCTGGGTCCAGTGGTCCCACCAGGGCCCCGATTCGGGTGCCAGGGCCCTGGGCCCTGTCCCCCGGCCTGCCGCACTGCCAAAGGCCTGGGACGGGGTTCCGTGGTTCCCGGGAAGCCTCCCCATGTTTGACTGGCTTCAGGAGCTCCGTCCGGGGCCCCTGAGGACCCCGGTGATGGTGGCCTCCCCACCCGGGGATCCGTCCTGGGTCCTGCCGTGTGGTAGGGTGCCCAGGGCGGTGTCAGGCAGGCCCGGGGAAGGCTTCCCCTGCGCCTCGGGCCTGGGAGCTCCGGCTGGGTCCAGGGGGCCTGCCGGGCCCTGGGTTGGGTGCTCGGGCCCTGGGCCCTGTCCCCTGGCCTGCTGCACTGCCAAGGGCCCTGGTTGGGGTTCCGTTGTGCCCGGGCAGGCCTCCCCTGCTTGTCAAGGTACCCGGGGGGCCCGGGTCGGAGGGCCTGTCGGGGCCCCCTGGGAGCCTCCATGACTGGGGCCCAGCTGGGGCTCTGGGCCTCCGGTCCGTGGTGCCCCGGAGCCCGCTCACTCCTTCGTTGGGGCACAGGGTGTCCAGGCGGCTCCCCTTTCATGCCCGGCCATCTGGTCGCCCAGATCCCCTCGGCCATCTGGTCACCCGCAATGCTTTCCTATGGGGCGACCAGATGGCCGAACTTCCCTGGAAGTCCCGATGAGGTGCCATTCGCCTCCCGGATCCCAGCCAGGGCTCCAGGAGGTCGGGCACGTTCGTGCCTTGGATCCCCTCTGTCACCTCGAGTGCATGGATTACAAGAAAGGGGGGTAATTTTCCTCCGGATTACTAGGGAGAGGGTCAGTCAGACCTCCGTGAGGTCCGGAGATTCAGAATCAGGGGAAGGCAGTCCTGGGGCCCGCCCGCCGGGGGCCCCAGGGCCCGGGGTCACTCCTGCCTCTCAGTCCCTTGCCGATGGTCCTTTTTCTCCGAGTTTACTCAGGCAGACCTCCGTGCTGAGAGAGGGAAGGCAGTCCCGAGGCCCGCCCGGCAGGGCCCCCAGGGGTCCGGGGACGCTCCTGCCTCTCAGCCCCTTGCCGATGGTCCTTTTTTTCCGAGTTTTCTCAGGCAGTCCTCCGTGAGGACCGGCCATGCTGAGAGGGGGTAGGCAGTCCCGGGGCCCACCCGCCGGGGTCCCCAGGGGCCCGGGGACGCTCCTGCCTCTCAGCCCCTTGCCGATGGTCCTTTTTCTCTGAGTTTGCTCATGCAGACCTCCGTGAGGTCTGGCCATGCTGAGAGGGGGAAGGCAGTCCTGGGGCCCGCCCACCGGGGCCCGGGGAAGCTCCTGCCTCTCAGCCGCTTGCCAATGATCCTTTTTCTCCGAGTTTGCTCAGGCAGACCTCAGGGAGGTCTGGCCATGCTGAGAGGGGGAAGGCAGTCCTCGAGCCCGCCCGCCGGGGGCCCCCAGGGGCCCAGGGACGCTCCTGCCTCTCAGCCTCTTGCTGATGGTACTTTTTCTCCGAGTTTTCTCAGGCAGTCCTCCGTGAGGTCCGGTCATGCTGAGAAGGGGAAGGCAGTCCCGGGGCCCGCCTGCCGGGGCCCCCAGGTGCCCCGGGGACGCTCCTGTCTCTCGGCCCCTTGCCGATGGTCGTTTTTCTCCGAGTTTGCTCAGGCAAACCTCGGTGAGGTCCGGCCATGCTGAGAGGGGGAAGGCAGCCCCGGGGCCTGCCTGCCGGGGCCCCCAGGGGCCCGGGATGCTCCTGCCTCTCAGCCCTTTGCCGATGGTCCTTTTTCTCCGAGTTTGCTCAGGCAGACCTCCGTGAGGTCTGGCCATGCTGAGAGGGGGAAGGCAGTCCCGGGGCCCACCTGCCAGGGCCCCCAGGGGCCCGGGGACGCTCCTGCCTCAACAGCCCCTGGGAGCCTCCATGGCTGTGGCCCAGCTGGGGCTCTGGGCCTCCAGTCCGCCGTGCCCCGGAGCCCGCTCACTCCTTCGTTGGGGCACAGGGTGTCCAAGCGGCTACCCTTTCGTGCCCGCCAATCTGGTCGCCCAGATCCCCTCGGCCATCTGGTCGCCCGGATCCCCTCAGCCATCTGGTCGCCCGGATACCCTCGGCCATCTGGTCGCCCGCAATGCTTTCCTATGGGGTGACCAGATGGGCGAACTTCCCTGGAAGTCCTGATGAGGTGCCATTCGCCTCCCGGATCCCAGCCAGGGCTCCAGGAGGTCGGGCACGTTCGTGCCTTGGAACCCCTCTGTCACCTCGAGTGCACGGATTACAAGAAAGGGGGGTAATTTTCCTCTGGAATACTAGGGAGAGGGTCAGTCAGATCTCCGTGAGGTCCGGAGATTCAGAGTCAGGGGAAGGCAGTCCTGGGGTCCGCCCGCCGGGGTCTCCAGGGGCCTGGGGACACTCCTGCCTCTTAGCCCCTTGCCGATGGTCCTTTTTCTCCGAGTTTGCTCAGGCAGACCTCTGTGCTGAGAGGGGGAAGGCAGTCCCGGGGCCCGCCCGGCAGGGCCCCCAGGGGCCGGGGACGCTCCTGCCTCTCAGCCCCTTGCCGATGGTCCTTTTCCTCCGAGTTTTCTCAGGCAGTCCTCCGTGAGGTCCGGCCATGCTGAGAGGGGGAAGGCAGTCCCAGGGCCCGCCCGCCGGGGTCCCCAGGGGCCCAGGGACGCTCCTGCCTCTCAGCCCCTTGCCGATGGTCATTTTTCTCCAAGTCTGCGTGCCCTGGCAGCAGGCATGCAGGGGATGCTAAGCCAGCGTACCCCCCCTGTGCAGGGTGGCCTGCCAGGGGATGCCCCGGCTGTACTCTGATCGATTGGGCACTCTCGGTCCATTTAGGGATGGACTGCTTGGCCAGCCTCAGCTGTTGTTTCAAGCAAAGAGCTTCCACCCTGCATGGACTGTCCGACTCGAGGGAGGGCCTGCCGCATGGTGGTTAGGTCGTTCACCCTAACCAGCAGAGCGAAGGCTGAGCGGCCCTGCAGCTCGTGGCCCCCAGTGGTCTGACTCGAGCGGAAGGGGCCAGGTGGTGCCAGGCCAGGCCCTCGGATGCTGCCTGGCCGGCAGGTCTGTGGGCCCTGTGTGCCATGCCGTTGCCCCTCTCTGCCCAGCACGTTTCCACAGCAGCTCTGAACGACCGTTCCGAGGGGTGCCGCCGCCGCCAGGCTCCGGCACCCCTGCGTCTCGCTCAGGCTGTGCCTTGGCCCGCCTCTCCCTCCCGGGGAAGACGGCTGGGCCTGCCGGTGCCCATGTGACCGGTGCACCTCTCTACACCCCTCCAGTGAGCCCTCCTGCCCAGGTGGATGGGCTCCTTCCCCTGACAGGCTTCCGAGAGATGGAGGGTTGTGTGAAGGTTGCCGGTCGGGGAGATGGGCACGTGGCTCCCACCCTGTCGTCTGATGCGGCTACCTGATTGATCCTGCCAGTGGCATATGCTTGTCTCAAAGACGAACGGATCCATCGACCCCTCGCAGTCCGGCTTCCGAGCCAACCACAGCACCGAGACCGCCCTCATCGCAGCCACAGACGACATCAGATCCCTGCTCAACAACGGGCAAACTGCGGCCCTCATCCTCCTGGACCTCTCCGCAGCATTCGACACTGTCTGCCACCGGACCGTAGTAAAGTGCCTTAGGAACATCGGAATCCAAGAGAAGGCACTGGAATGGATCATCTCGTACCTCTCGGGAAGAACACAGAGAGTCCGCCTCCCTCAGTTCAGTTCCAAGGCCTCCGAAGTCATCTGCGGCGTACCCCAAGGATCATCACTCAGCCCCACCCTCTTCAATGTCTACATGAGCCCCCTCGCAGCCATCGCACGCCAACACAACTTCAACATCATCTCCTACGCCACCCAGCTGATCCCCTCCCTCACAAACGACCCCGCCACAGCCAGCCTACGCGAAGGGATAAAAGACGTCGCCGAGTGGATGAAGAGCAGCCGCCTGAAACTGAACTCAGACAAGATGGCAGTCCTCATCCTAGGATCATCGCCCTCTGCCTGGGACGACTCCTGGTGGCCCCCTGCCCTGGGCACCGCTCCCAAGCCAACGGACCACGCACGCAACCTGGGCTTCATACTGGACTCCTCCCTCTCGATGACCAGACAAGTCAACGCCGTCTCGTCATCGTGCTTCAACACCCTGCGTATGCTCCGAAAGATCTTCCGGTGGACCCCCACCGAAACCAGGAAGACGGTCACCCAGGCACTCATCACCAGCCTACTGGACTACGGAAACACCTCGGAACCACAGCCAAACTTCAGAAAAGACTCCAACGCATCCAGAACGCCTCCGCACGGCTCATCCTGAACATCCCCCGACACAGCCACATCTCCGGACACCTGAGAGACCTGCACTGTCTCCCCGTCAGCAAGAGGATCACGTTTAGACTCCTCACCCACGCACACAAGGCCCTCCACGACCTGGGGGAGGGTAAACACCCATTATTCTGCAACTTTCTTCTGCATACCATCACTCCGCAAGCTTTCATTACGAAAGTACCATGACCCCGCAATGCCATTATAACGCATGGCATTACATTTTATATGCTTTTACCACGCATATATTTACAACGAAATTCGTTGTAAATGCATGAATGGTAAAAGCATGTTTTTTTTAATGTTTGGATAAGGTAAGTATTGGTATAGGGGTATATGTTTTGGGGTGTTTGGGTATTTTAAGGGTTCAGATATTGTTTTGGGTTATGGGGTACAGAGGTAGTTTTAGGGTTTAGGGATAGGTATGGGTTTTGGGGTACAGGGGTATTCTAAGGGTTTAGGGCTAGGTTTGGGTTTTGGGGTACAGGGGTATTTTTAGGGTTCAGGGCTAGGTTTGGGTTTTGGGGTACAGGGGTATTTTAGGGTTCAGGGGTAGGTTTGGGTTTTGGGGTACAGGGTTATTTTTAGAGTTCAGGGCTAGGTTTGGGTTTTGGGGTACAGGGTTATTTTTAGGGTCAGGGGTAGGTTTGGGTTTTGGGGTACAGGGGTATTTTAAGGGTTCAGGGCTAGGTTTGGGTTTTGGGGTACAGGGGTATATTAGGGTTCAGGGGTAGGTTTGGGTTTTGGTGTACAGTGGTATTTTTAGGGTTCAGGGCTAGGTTTGGGTTTTGGGGTACATGGGTATTTTTAGGGTTTAGGGGTAGGTTTGGGTTTTGAGGTACAGGGGTATTTATAGGGTGCAGGGCTAGGTTTGGGTTTTGGGGTACAGGGGTATTTTTAGGGTTTAGGGATAGGTTTGGGTTTAGGGGTACAGGGTATATTTATAGGGTTAAGATGGGTTTAAGGGTGTTGGGGTATATTAAGGAGTAAGGGTGGGTTATGATTATGGGGTGCAGGGGTATTTAAAGGGAGCAGGGTGGGATTAGCATACAATATGAGACATGGCATGAAGGGCGGAACATACTACTTTGCAGGCACGGTTGTTTTACCTTTTAAATGTATATGGTGGGTGGCTGCATAGCCTATGTCCTTCTGCTGCAACTGCCCTTTCCAATGCTGTATTGGGTGTTGTGATTGGTGCTGTGGTTCCTGAGATTACCCGCCTCAGAGGTTTGGGCTCTCTCTTTATTATATTAATATGGATATGCATTGCAGTGTGATGTTTGCGATATTTACTTAACTTTGGGGCTTTTTGGTGATCTGCGCGCTCTGCTCAGACGCGCTGTCTCCTTATCTTCCCCCATTCAGAGCGCGGCTCCCCTGTCCGTTCCGCTCCTTAATTATCCCCCTTTCTTCAGCCCTGCTTCCCTTAGCTAAGAAGTTAGAGTTGTTGGTCCCTGCTAAGCCCATACCTCGCTCCTCCACTAATCCCGACCCGGCCCTTCCCCCCCGCCAGTGCTCCTGCCGGTTCAACTTGGCCCCATGTACATTCTTATGCCAAATTGTACAAATCTAAAGAAGATTCCAAGGGTGAAGCTCCCAACCCCATCCTTCCTCAGTCATCTCCCATTCCAGTACATGATACCACTACTGACACGGATAGCGACACTGATTCTTCTCACGGTTCCAAGCCTCGTAAGTGCGTCAAAAAGCGTAAACACGCTTCCTCCCCAGTTACTCCTTCTCCCTTCCTATTTGACCCCTCGGACATTGTTCACCCGAGATCCTCTGATTGGGTTCCCTCACCCGCGGTGGCCGAATACCTTGAGGTCCACCTGTGCAAAGGTTTTGACAAAGAGGTTATGGCCCATTTGAAGTCAGAATGTCCACGTCCGGACCTAGCCCACAAGGAAGCCCTTCCCCCCCGACATAGATACCTCCATGACTACCTTTCTAAAAAAATATAAAAAAAAGATCCCAAGAAGGGAATTGACCGCGCCCTCCGGGCGTGCCAGGATAAGGTCCTCGACTTTGCTGGCCCGTTGGCTAAGATTTTGGAGTTGGCCCTGCAGGCTCAGGAGACGGGTGCGGCAATCCACCCTGAAGTCCTGGCGGGTTGGGCTCAAAGAGCGATCTGTATGCTTGGAAATGCTAACTGCGCAGTGGCCTCGGAGAGACGTAAATCCGTCTTGCTCAGGATCGATCCACAATTGGTGAAATTGGCTTCATCGGAACCAGGCCCTTTGGCGGAGGGCTAGCTCTTTGGTGACAAATTCGTGAAAGATGTCACCAAGTTCGTTAGCACTTTTGCTTCCCTAGACAAATCCCAAGCTTCATTGAAAAGAGTGCTACACCAGGTCTCTGGTAGGGCCGGACGTGGAAGAGGACACTCGACCTGCCGCTACTCGAATACAAGTCCTCAACGAGGATATGCCCCTAGACGTGGCAGAGGTTACACCCAGGAACCTGAGCCAGCTGGTTTCTACCCTTCCAGATCACGCGGCTACAGAGGCCGTTTCAACCGGGGTGTTAACCGAGGGTACAAGAATTTCTACACCCAAGTCCTGTGTTTCCGTTGATCCCCCCTAGGGGGCAGATTGCTACATTTTGTGGTCAGTTGAATGAGTCTCACCTCAGATGTGTGGGTTCTTCAAACAGTTCAGTGTTACAAGATAGAACTGTTAGATTGTCCCCGTCAAGCTTTCCAGCCCCACCCTCTCCTTTTTTCCCTTCAAGATCAGAGTTTTATAGGCTCAGAACTAGAAGAGCTTTTGGCCAAACAGGCCATTGCCGTAGGACCCTTCATTCCCGAAGGATTTTGCAGCAACGTCTTTTTGGTTCAAAAGAAGGGCGGAGGCCAGCGCCTGGTGTTGAATTTGAGAGATTTCAATCCGTATGTCATTTATCGGCACTGCAAGATGGAAGGCATCCATCTTTTGAGGGATCTCCTGCTGGAAGGAGACTGGATGGTCCGGCTGGACTTGAAGGATGCAGTTTGCCCCTCTCTTCAAAAATTCTTGCAGTTTCAATGGAAAGGGCAGTGGTACTGATATCAAACTCTCCCCTTTTGCCTGTCGTCAGCCCCGTGGGTCTTCACCAAACTCTTGAAACCTGTGGTCTCCCGCCTTCGAGAAATGGGGGTGCGTCTAATTGTGTATTTAGACGACATGTTGATTCTGGCATAGGATCGGACTCTCCTTCTCACTCACTTAGGGTGGACGACATTCCTGCTACAGAACCTGGGTTTTGTTCTCAACTCCAAAAAATCAGTGCTGATTCCGAGTCAACAGATGGAGTTCTTGGGTTTTCTGATAGATTCAATTTCAGCCCAACTCCTGTTTCCGATAACCAAAATCAGATCCATAAAGAGAAAGATCAGATCCACCCTGTCCTAACAGTTAATTTCTCAGAGAGTTCTAGCAAGAATAGTAGGGTTTCTTGCATCATCCATTCAAGCCATTTTTCCGGGTCCCTTACATTACAGGGCCCTTCAGAGATTAAAGATTTACTATTTTCAAAAGATGTTTCAGGCTTCACCCCTCGCTGTTTGCTCAGATCATGGATATGCGAGGTCCTTGCCAGACAGATCTGTTTGCCTCTCGCCTCAATGCCCAACTTCCCCTGTTCTTCAGTTGGAGACCGGATCCGATGGCGATGGGAACGGACGCGTTCATTCACCATTGGGGGCATCAGAGGAATTATGCTTTTCCTCCGATTGTCCTGATCCCGAGAGTGGCGGCCTTTGTCCGCCGACAAAGAGCTTCATTAGTGTTGGTGACACCTTTGTGGAAGACTCAGTTGTCGTTTCCCACACTATTGGAGTTATCTGCGGCTCTTCCGTTCCGTCTTCCGGTGTTCCCGACTCTCCTCCAGGACCCAGTGGGGTCAGCCCATCCATTGGTCCTCCAGAATCAATTAATACGGATGGTATGGACGCTCTCAGGAGACATGAGAGCATTGCAGGACTTTCATAGGCTGCTGCCAGCTTTATGCGACAAGCGACTTTAAAAGTCAGCATTTCGGACGGGATGGAGCAGCAACCCCGGCCTTGCCCCTCACCCCGCCTCTCCTCTGAACGTGCGGGATGTGGCTAACGAGGCGCTCATTGCCTCAGACCCGGCTGAGATTGCAGCTGCACCTGGGCCAAGGCTGAGCCAAAAACATGCTCCAGCCATCCAGTAACATGACTGCAGCCAGCCAGAGACTCCAAAGACACACACAGCAGAGAAGCCAGCCATAGCCTTCCGGGGAAGATGCCTGCAGACTGTGCATATCACATCCTGCCTGTTCGCGTTACCGGGAGCTTTTTTTGTAAGATGAGAGGGGCTGGGTGGAGCAGCCAGCACAGACAGATTTTTGTTTCCCTATTTTGTCCTGGCAGTCCGTTTACCTGTTAAAAGAGCAGCTTCTGTGAAAGCCGCTGACCCCAAAACATGCTGGAAATTATATCTGTGAAAAGACTTCCATGCGCCAGCTAGACAATCACATGGCTGGAGCAACAATAACAAACAAGACTTCAACAAGCCCAGTCCCCTTAAAAGCAAGGCCAAAACCAAATGTTAATCCGACCAAAAGAAGCCTAAGTGACGATGGACGTATAAAAGTCCAAAGAAATGACTGAAAAATAGAAGCACTCAGCCGGAGCTCCGGCGCGAAAGGCAACACAGCTGTGGCATTAAGAGGAGGTGGGAGGGAGGAATGCAATATTAACATGTAAGTAGCTATGGCATTGAAGCTGAAAACATTCACAGAGCAGGAATTCAAGAAAAAATAGTACCCTCAAGAACACATAAAGAGCCATAGCGGAATGAGACAGTACTTAGTCCCTGCTGCATGGGAGGAACAGAAGGGAGAAAGGATGAACAAAGAGGCAGGGCTGACCACTAGCAAGCAAGGATTTCTAAAGGACACTGCAATAAGCAAATCAAAAGCAGGGGGATGGCTTTAAACCTGCATGAGAAATTACAACAGGTCTCGAATGCTCGACCTAAAAAGTGCAATGTGCAATACAGAAGCCCAATGAAAATCACACGCTTAGGCACCTCAATATCTCTCGTTGTTGCATACAATTTGGAGATTGTTGCTAGTTCCATGGGGGCCAAAAACATGTAGTTATTGTAGACGGCTTACTTGCAGTTTCATAGGCTATGTTGCTGAAATATTGGCCTTAAAAAGAAACGCCTATGGGGCAATAATACTGACCAGCAGCATTGTAAATGTATCACTGTTTCCAGGGCTTGAGCACACAGTCTGCAATGCTGCAATGTGGGCAAGTGTGTTTTCCAATGCGCTCTAAATTCGTAAATGGGCAGTGTCAGTTGCCTAGTGTGTAAGATATTCTAAAAGCCCGCTTCCCTAGGGCAGCTTCCAAGTGTGGCTGACAAGCCACATCTAAATGTGAATTATGGAGTCCCAGGGCATCCAGCATCTGCCTGATTATGGACAAATCTTGTTCTTTTGAAAGATACTTGCCTGGCTTCTTTAGAATGATCTTTATATGTGGAAGAGTCCTGGCTTGAGGTTTCAGATTTTCTGTGGTGAGGTTTAGCGCTGTGGAGGCACTGTGAAAGTACTTGCCCAAGGGCCTCACGCATTATTAAAAATTATCTGCAGAGTGCCTTTCATCGACCCAGCTTAAGCCCAAATACTAGATGGTAATACTTCACCATGTTCTTTTTACATTCCACATCCATGTTCACAGCCCAAACTTCAACCTTATTGAGGTGCGCCTTGTTGTTTTGGGAAACTCAAAGATCTTTCTACAGGCCGCAGTGTAAAACTCTCTTGAGAGAAGTTTGCGTGGGGTCCTACAACAAGCATTTCCCGGATCAAGCCATAGTTCCGGCCTTCCTAGAGTCTCACATGTTTGTTTAACGTATCTCAGCCAAGGTATTAGAGTAGCATTTGGTAAGCGTAGGATCTCCTCGAGCTCAGCCCTATAGTTCGATAATTCAGGGGTGCTCCAGATTCTACGCCAAAAGGTTATAGGTTTTAGTCCAAGTTCTTCAGTGATGGGTCTAAGACCCAGATCTAATCTAAGCGGGAGGAGGAGGGTGCCAGGTGATAGAGCTGCCAGCTGCCTTATAAAGTTGTTCTCACTAATCTGCAGTTTCTGGGCGATTGTATGACCCGACAGTTCTCCGCCGTAGGTGACGGCCCCTCTTGCCTGCATTTTGTAGATATGAAGAAGGGGTCCAAAAGGCTTGTAGGTCGACCTACTTGCCATCCCACAGATGCCACCTGTTAGCTGGACCAGTTTCATATTGGCCTTGGTGCAATGTGAGTCCCATGTCATGTTCTGGTTGATGGTTAGCCCCAGGTATTCGAAGGTGTAGACCCTCTCTAGTCTCATCGGCCCTATGGTAGGATTTGGGCGAGTTGAGGAGGGAGGGTTAAAGATCATAAATTTTGTTTTCAGGGCATTAATCTCCAGCCCTCGCTCCACGCAAAAAGTCAAAAACCCGTACAAGACCCGCTGTATACCCCTGGGGGACTTAGATAGCAGCAGGGTATCGTCCGCAAACATAATAGCGGGCACCCTGCTGCCATTAAGCTTAGGAGCGTCGATATCAACCAACCTATTCAAGTGGTCGATCACCCCGTTGACAAAGAGGCAAAACAGGGTCGGTGCTAGCACACAGCCCTGTCTTACCCCCATGTCAACGGGGAAACTACCCGAGAGTGCACCACTTCTGCCACACCTAACCCGGGCGAAATTCCCCTGGTGTAATCTTATCAAGATTGACAAAATGTCCGCCGGTATCCCCAACTCCGCCAAGACGATCCACAGTCTATATCTCGGCACTAAGTCGAAGGCTGCTCGCAAGTCCACGAATACCGTGTACAAGCTGCCGCCCTCGATTGCCACAGTCTTCCAAAACAAAAGATTCAAACGGAAGATCTGGTCCGTCGTTGAAACCCCCCTTCTGAACCCAGCCTGGTAGGGACTCAGATTAGCAAGTTCCTCAATCCAATGTTGGAGGCGATCAAGTATCAGCCTACCAAAGATTTTCTGAGTTACATCAATAAGGCTGATAGGCCTGTAGTTGGCTGGGAGCAGAGGTGACCCCTTCTTATATATAGGGACAATCTCTGCGTCCAGCCAAGTACCCGGTACCTCCATACCCCTCAAAACAGCGTTGAATAACGTCATCAGATAAGGTGCCCAAACATCGGGCTCCTGTTTGAATAGGTCTCCCAGTAGACTGTCCAAACCAGGCGCCTTACCTGGTATCAACCCTGCGATGGCTACTTGCACCTCCTTTTCAGTAAAGGGATCCCCCTCTTGTACAATGCTGATGGGCGATAAAGGATTGTTAAGGGCGCCATCGTCAACCCCATAGAGGGACTGAAAGTGATCTTGCCAGGCTTTGGCTGAGATGTTAGGTTCAATTGCCGAGGCTAACTCCTCAGGCCCCGTATTAACAATGCGCCAGAATTTGCGTGAATCCCTACAAGATAATGAAATGGTGAGATTTTCCCATTTCTCCTGTTTCCATTCGCTTTTAGCATGGGAAATCAGGGACTTGTAGAACCTTCTCCTGGCCCTAATCACAGATCTGTCTCTGCCTTCCTTGATCGAAGTCAGCAGGTCAGATTTAGCCTTACGGCATGCAACATTATACCAGGTGTGTCGGGTGTGACGACCGCCACCACTCTTTCCTGTCGACAAGAAAACTTCAGCCACAGACTTAATCAAGTCCTTGTGCAACGACCACAGTTGCTCGTTAGTACCCAGCATGCTTGGTTGCTCCGTTAGTGTACAAACCTTTTCAAGTGTGGGAATGACCCGGGCATAAAGCCCTGAGACCTTCTCTGGATTAGAGGCAAGCTTCTCCCACCTAACTCTCCGTCTGTTATTCGTCAGTACTAGCCCATTTCCAGGGGGGTCCGCCACCTGCCCTCTGTCGTCTAGGCCAGGGAGGGCATATTCCAATTCCAATGCATTGTGGTCGCTGTCCTTCCTAGGTATCACCCGGAAGTCATTAATGTAGGACCACAAGGAAAGTGGGACTAGGATGTAGTCTAGTCTCGACTCCCTACCTATTCTATTGTAAGTACATTTAGGAGGAATATCAGAATTTGTGCGTCCATTGCAGGCCTGCACACCATGTTTCAAGGTCATAGCAGTAATTTGAACGGCCAGCGGATTCCATGCTCTGGGTGCAGTCGCTGCCGTTGGGGGTACGGACCATAGTGCATCCTCCTCCTGGGAAAGTCCATCCACTAAGCCTAAGAGGGGTTCAAAGTGGCAGTTTAGATCCCCTCCAATCAGGAGGGGAGTGCCCTGAGAAATGTCGCTAAGGGCGAACGAGAGTTCGTCGATGGTGCGTGACTCTTGTGTAATACCAACCGGCCTACAGTAGACATTTATCACCACAAGTCTACTCGAGTTCGGCCACTCCAACAAAAGACCAAGAATGTCCTCTGTGGCTAGGGGAAGTACGGTGACCGTGCATCCCAAGTCAACCGCCACCCAGGTCGCGAGACCGCCTGAGGGGCGCCCCCTACCCCCCCACTTTGCGGGGGCGGAATATGCTGTAAAACCTGTGCGAGAGACTTCCTCTCTCGCCCAGGATTCTTGGAACAAGCATATATCCCTACCCTCAATGAATGAGCTCCAATCCGGGGAATTTAATTTGTTTCCCAGGCCAGCCACATTCCAAGATAGTATGTTTAGGAGGGGCGGTCTGGGGTTCAGGGTCAAAAGGGGAGGGGTGCCCATGTCAGGGGGAGTTATTAGTAGCGTGTTACTATGGGGTCTTTCCCCTTGTTCGATTATGGTTTCACTCAGGCTGGGCGGAATCCCGGCTATGTTTGTGTGAGCCTCTCTGTTGGAATATTGCTCCTCGCAACGAACTGACCCGCTAGAGTTGTCAGAACAAGGTGTAGAGGGAGTGACTTTCCTTTCCTTAAAGCCCCTAGGTCGCTCGACAGCCTCCCTCCTCGTGGACCCACTCTGTCAGTCGACTATATCCAAAGTACTGTACCTATTAAAGGTTGGGATATAAACCGGATGGTTGGGGTCCGGGACGAAGTGTGGCTCCTCTCTCTCTGTCGCCCCAGCTTCCTTCCCTCCTATGGATAGTCTCCCATCCCTCCTCATCTCGCACATGGGTCACTGGTGGGTAAAAAAATGATAAAGGTAGGGGCTGGATAGATGTCCCAAAGTCAGGATAAGATCATCTGCAAATATGTGCGACGGTCGAGGGGTCCCTGAAATTAATTAGGACACAATCCCCATTAATCGATTTTCGTGTGTTGCCTAACCATGGGACCCTCCTCACCATGAGGACATCACTCAAAATTCCTTGAGGGAGGGGCCTGTTGATGGAAAGCCAATTGACCACCTTGTTTTTGAGAGCAACAGCGGGTTCTTTGGAGGAGGATTTTAACTCTGGACCCCCCGCTAAGATAACTATATATGGGCTCGCCTCCGGCGGTAAATTTACTACCCTATGTTTTTTGTTAGTGCCCTGGAATCCTTGCGTAGCTGCCGCTGTCCTTTCTGGGGGATGAGAAGTTATGGCACCCTCAGTCAACTGAGGGGGCTCAGTGTGAGGTGCGGGCGGTTAGGATTGTGATGGCTTGGAGGCCGGGGCCACCTCCTTCGCTAGTGGCGTGGGTGTAGGCTTTTTGTTCCTAAGCCCCCCCCACCTCTGGCAATATTGCTATCTTTTTTAGAGGTGTCTGCTAATTGGACCGTAGCTTTTTCGATGGTCGCTAGTCTGGCTTCCATCTTAGTTAAGCGAGCTTCTAAGGGGCTTAGTAGTGACTTCGGAAGAGCGCCGATATCAGAGAGGGTGATATCTTCGTCACCTGGAGTTACACTGTGGCGAAGTGGTGTCTGGGCTGGTATTTGTGGAAGGGGATTCGGCGGGGGTAATGGCATATTTTTCCTCAGGGGTGTATGTCCCTTACCACTTGATCTCAGATTGGTTCCCTCTGCTACGGGGTTATGTTTTGCTGCCTTAACCTTGCGTCCCCCAGGGTTTTGTGCCCCTCTTTTCCTTTTTGGAACGGCTCCTTCCCTTTCCCCCTGCGTAGGACAGCTAACTATATCAGTGGTGTCATCCGTGTTAGCCAGGTTGACGATGACAGTAAATGGGGGAGGAGGGGGCTGAGGTAGGGGTAGTAAGCTTAACTCTACAGGGGCGCTAGTATCGATATCGTTGTTTAAAAAGGTAGAATTGGTTAGGTCAGGTATATCTGGCGTGCCACTGACCCCATTCTCCCCATTGTCAGACACTATACGCTCCAGTCTCTTTTCCGGGGTCCTAGCCTGCGCTATTGTGGAGTGGTGTGGCTCACTGGTTAGAGGCGGCAGACCCGGAAGCAGAGGATGGCCCGGGACCAGGGTTCAATTCCCGACGCGGCAACTTTAGACCCATTTCCAGACTCCCCTTCCTGGCTATAGTTCTTGAACAACACATACTCTGAGTCCACTCGTCTTTCGTTGAACAACATCAGCTGTTACAGACACGGCAATCCGGTTTCAGGGCGCACAACAGCACTGAGTTGGTGATGCTCTCAGTGATGGATGACCTGCGGCTTGCAGCTGACAAGAAGACCCCCTCAGCTCTAATCCTATTGGACCTCTCAGCCGCATTCGACACGGTGAACCACATGCAGCTGTTAGCTCGTGTCCAGCGGCTGGAAGTCACTGGGATGGTCCACTAATAGATTAACTCTTTCCTGGAGGATCGGTCCCAAAGAGTCCAATTAGGAGACTGTACATCTAGGCAGGGTACCCTACAATGGGGGGTCGTACAGGGCTCCACGCTGTCCACTCTACTTTTTAACATTTACCTCCAGCCTTTGATAGATGCACTAGCCAAAACAGATTGTCAGGTGTTTAACTATGCTGACGATACCCAGTTAATTGTGCAAATTGACAACTCTCCCGCCTCAGTGTAACGTCCAGAATATCCCCCGGTTCACTATGAACTGGATGACCTCTAACTCACTGAAGGTAAATACAGATATAACAGAAGTACTTGCTCTTACTTCAGGGGTCTCACCCTGGTCCACTCTTTTTTGCCTCAAGAGCTGGGCACCACCCCTACTCCGGTGCCAGCAGTGAAGAGCATAGGTATAAAGTTGGACACTGAACTAACCCTAAATAGCCAGGTATCTGCTGTTGTGGCAACTTCAGAAACTGGTGGCCTTGCTGTCTTTCTCCACCGTGCAGACGGTTGTGACGGCACTAATCTTGTCACGCTTAGATTATGGCAACGCAGTCTACACTGGGCTTCCTGAAAAACTTCTGGGGAACCTCCAAGTGATGATGAATGATGCGGCAAGGTTGATTTATGATTTGCCAAGAAGAGCCCACACCACTCCTCTGTTGCAGCAGTTACACTGGCTTCCCATCAAGCAAAGGGGTAAATTCAAGGGGCTGTGCATTGCACATAAGTCTCAGTTTGGAGAGGCACCCAAATACTTCAAATATTGCCTGAGGCCTTATGTGCCAGGATGCTTTCTTCGGTCATCAGAGTCTTTGTTCTTGGGGGCCGAGCATTTTCAGTCACCATCCCCCAGATCTGGACTAAACTACCAGACGATATGCGTAAGGAAGCCAGGCTATTATCATTCCGGAGACTTAGAACCCTTCCGTTTATGCATTTGGATAAGCTCACTCCGCTGTGTGTTGTGTATAGTTGCGTGAAAGGATTCTAGACATCTGATTTATGTTATAGCGCTTAGAGACCTTCCGATGATTGGCGCTCTATAAATACAATTTAACATAGCATAACATCTAGGTTGGAGCACTATTTTAGATTACTTTCCTTTGCCTCTAGTGGCGAGGGTACAGAAAGAGGATTTTCTAGATCAAATGGAGGTAGCAGAGGTAGCCAAAACACTCAAAAATATGGCGTACCCAAAAACCTGTAGTAATAACGGCATTCCCACTAAGGTATGCAAGAATTTTGCAAAGGAGTGCTCTCTTTTCTAACTGATTTATTCAATCAAATCAGTGAGGAAATGGATATTCTCAAATCCTTTAAATAATCGACTATAGTTCGCTTTCTTAAAAAGGTAAATCACCTATAAATATTAATTCTTACAGACCAATCAGTCCTCTGAACTCCAATTATAAACTATTCACTAACATTTGGGCAATACAAATCATTCCCATAGCTCACTCTATGAGACATAAGGATCAGATGTGCTTTGTGCCCAATAGATAAATCACTGCAAATACAAATTTTTTGGTACAAGACTATTCAGAAAAAGAACCTATCCTGATGATGGACGCCAATTAGGCTTCTGACCTGGTGAACTGGGAGACCTTATTTTTTATTTTAACCAAATTCAGATTCCCTCAGCAATTCCTCAAGAAGCTTAAGAATCTTTATCAAAATGCTGAAGCTAAAATCATATATTTTTATTAATTCTTTTTTAGTTTATTAAATACATTGATGCATAACACAATAGTACAAACACAGTTCAATTTGTTCATCCATTTAGTCCATACCTGGGACACGGTTACTGCTACTCCCTGAGGTTTGTATAGTTCTCTTCTAGATCTGTTGATAGTCCACTAAAATCATATTTAATTCAAACGATACAGGCTTGATGAGAATTAATAGAGGCACTTGAAAAGAGTGCCCAATGCCCCCAATTTTCTTTATGTTTTTTAACACAACCCTTGGCAATGAGAATATGTAATAGAAACTCAATAGTTCCATCGATCTAATGGATGGCAAAAATTAATCTCTTCGCCGATTACATTATATTCTACCTAAAGGCTGATACAACTAATATTCAAGAGCTGCTGAATGAAATTTTAGACTACAGAACAATAGGAGACTACAAAGTGTACCAAGCAAAAACAGACCTTTTATGTTAAATGCCACATTAACTGATCTCCCCCAAGGTCTACAGCACTAGTTGGCACCCCAGCGTCCTATCAATTATTTAGGAGTATATGGTACAAAAAATTACTTGCAACTATTTCAAAAAAATAATTAATTCATGTTTATCAAAGTTGAAAGCTTATTAGATACATGGAGTGTGCTTCCTTTATCGTTGATTGAAAGTCACTTTAATAAAAATTACTATTTTACTTTCATTTTTCCAACCTCCTGATACGAATTAATATTGCATATTTTAGAGAATTAGATCAGCTCAAAAAAAAATTTATATGGAATATTACACATCCAAGTGTAAAGTTTTCTATTCTACAACTGTATAAATTACAAGGATGTCTTGTGTTACTTCATTTTCAGACCTATTATTGGGCGGTTCTTCTGGATTAAGTAGTCCAATTTTCCTTAGCGACAGAAGAGTTACATCATTTTTTATTAACCTGTATGGCCAAAGAGTCTGTAATTGAGTTACTAGCTTTTTTAAAGACAGCAAAACTTCCCAATATGACCACATATATGGTGTTTCAGTCATTTAAAGTTGCATTATAGACATCTACAATGCCTGGCAGGTCCCTGTTTATCATGCGTTCACTTTAATGCAGGAAGGCAAATTTCAAGGACTCACTTTGCCCAAATCAATTATGGAACTTTGGAAGGCAAAGGGGTTTACTAGAGAGGGAGACTTTTTTATTAGTCAAAAGCTTACAGCATAGGATGAAATTATTGCACACCATGGGATACGGAGCAGCCCCTTATGTTTAGTTTCAGACAGATAGCAGGCTTATTAACTGCAAATTATCATGTACTGAGTGAAGAGACACATACCGTAACCCATCTTTTACCAAAGAATAAACTGACCGGCGTTGGTAATTGGTTTTGAGTGTTGTGTAAATATTCTAAATTGACTGTGATTCCTGAATTCTTAGATAAAATGTATAGAACGACCCAGTGTAGGAAAACAACAGCACAATGGCAATGCATGTCAGAGTTATGTTACAAATCCTTGAGGGCTGCGAATTTTGAAAGGATGTCCTTTCTGTCTAGATGGATGGCATAATATACTCCTCATTTGTTGCACAATGTGTTTAAATATATTCCTGATTAATGCTTTCGCTGTTGATCTAATGATTCAGGGGACTGGTTATATATTTTCTTTACAAATTTTGGAACAAGTTCCTCCAAGAATTGAGCATTTGCAAGCAATTTGTGATTGTGCTCAAACCCACTTTAGTTTTATTTGGCTCAGCATAGGCCATTGGAAGGGTCAATAAAAGTGTGCAATATTTTACTTCTATTGCTATAGCGGTGGCTCGTAGCCTGCTATTGCAGAATTGGAGACAGCAAATGATCAAACTTTTGAACAGTGGTATGTGCAAATGGTGAGGACTAGAGCATTTGAGGAGGCATATGTCTGACATGCAGGAAGTTTGCCAAGAGATTTAGCTTCTTGGTCTTTGCTTGAACTTTGTGACCACAATCCATAGCTATGACACATTTCTGATCTCCTACATTTTGTAGTTTTCTGGTTTTTTTTTTAATTGCACATTCATGTCTGGGCTAGTTTATCCACAACACCAGAGACCAGGAATCTGGGTTTTGACCTATATAGATGTAGAATCAGCAGATGAAGGATGTTTTTCACCAATCAGTTAAATAGTTTGCACTATGCACTTATGTACTTTTCTTATTAACCATGATTTCAAGAATCTATGTGTATTTGTTCTAATGTTATTGCATTATAGTACTGAGTTTGTTCATTGACTGGGGCCAGCTAAGTGCAGATTGAATCATATTTTAGATCTTATGCTTGTTTATGATGTAGCACTTTAGCAACGCAGCACTTTAATGTCTTAAAGTTTTGTGTCTGTTTTATTTACTGATAATATTAATAATGGCATGTGTTAACATTTGGATGAGTATTATCGGGTGATGTATTTGTATTCACTGGTATTTTTCATGCTAGTTTGTCTTGATATTCTGCTCAATAAAAAAAGTAAATAAAAGCATTTTAATTTAGGTGGGACTTTCAAAATGAATTTTTATTTATTGTATTTAAACTAATTAAACATTTAGTCCAAAATTAAGATGCGAGTGTTTTAGTATTTTATTATGTTCTACATTTTTAAATAAATTAATTAATTTACATTAATATGTTTTTATTTTGCCTTTATTGATTTTACGGGGAAAAATTCAGGTCACTGACATAGGTCACCCAAGGTAACCTTATGTCCATTGTTTCTGCCATGTGTGGAAATGTTGTTTGAAGTTACATTAATATTTGACAGAAAAATATTTGTACTATTTTTTTTTCAAGTTTAATAAACGTTTTACATGTTCCCTATATTTTTCTTTAGGAAGAGCAAGGGGCAATGGGGCCAGAACCTCAACTGGAGATCCCGTCCAGCATTGCTTACGGATTATGTAACTGAAAGTGTGATTAAACTTCTGTATATTTTTATAAATATATATTTGCTACCTAAGGGGTTGTTATGATTTACATTTCCGGTGGGTATATTTTTTATGGCACAGAATAGGTGTATGACATAATATCAATAATAAAAAAGTTTGACATACGTATTGTGCCCTAAATATTGTTCACAAAGATAATGCTCCATCAGTGTAGATTCTTTATTACTAACTGCAGGGGGCAGCTATTTTTGTAAATGATATTTATACCATGATATTTTGTCATGTGGTATTGAGAACACAATATTCTGGTACCATCCCAGTAAAGGTTATGGGCTTATGTTCGAAAACCTCTATTGGGTGTCAAAGGCAGTCTCAAGTATAGTTCTAGGCATATTGAATACATCTATCTACTTTCTCTCTAGTTCTATAGTTTCGTCTCCATGCAAGAAATGTTTATTTTCAACTTAATGCCATAAAACATGCACATATCATTTGCATAACACATTTTGATAAATGACGAATTCAGCATCCTTACAGTGGTATTTAGTAAATAGGTGGCAAAAAACTCAAAAAGTGGGAGTTTGTACAAGAAAGTGGAAAGGTGCTAAATACATATTCCTACTTGCACTTTACCATTGCTTCCAACTTATCACTGTACACCAAAACATGGCCACAAAGAGGGGTGTCAATTCTAGGGTTATGTGGCATCTGCAGTATCAATGCTAAATGGGCAAGTTACCTTTTTACAAGTTAGCGAGGGGTGGTCTGAGGCACATTTGGTAGCTGCTGTCTTCTGGTTGTAGCCAGTGCTTTAAATGAACTATTACTCCCATGTACTTTTTCATTTTCTCCCTTTGAGTACCCGCACTTTTCCTAAAATTTAGAGAGTACCTGTCCTCATGGGGGCCTTGCATCGCTCCAGCCAGCGCTCACCTCATCAATCAACTGGTACCCCGGCGGCACCTTCCGCAAGTACTGCACGGATTTAGTCATGTTGGAAGCCTGGGACAGTTGTCTTCAAACTTTTTTATGCAGCGTCTCCCCTCCTTATCGGGCCGCCTCTAGATTTTTCACAATTATTCTATTAAATGGGCAAAGTTTAAATATGTCTAGATTTATTCAAACATTGCAGATAAGTTCTGTTGCGAGACCGTTTATAAGTATCGCCTAGCGATGCAGCACATGTGCTGCTCGCTTGCGAGATCTATTGTTGTCGGTTTTGCCTCTGAAGCGGGGTAGAAGCTCCAACCATGCTTTGAGTTGGTGCGCGTCAAAAATGCGCACTTTTTATTGTAAGGGAGGCATGTTTGTTCCCTCCCTGTCTCCTGTTTGCTGTGCCTGCCCGGACAGGAGATGTGCAAGCATATACGGCATCTCTTTTGCTCGCGGCGTATCAGCACAACGTGCGAATGGCACGCTTTCTCTTTCTTTGTGTGGCGCGCTTTCACTTTCTTTTGTGTGGTATTCTTTCATCCCGAGTTTCGCAGACGTCTCTTTTGCTTGCAGCGTTTCAGCACAATGCGTGCATGGCATGCTTTCACTTTCCCTCCCACCCCCATCGGGCCCCTCCTTCTTCCATTGATTGCCAGTACTGGTCAGAGCCCGGCATGGCTATGGACAGACACTGTACAGGTTATAAGCCGCTGCTGGAAGTGTCCCCGGCTGGCAGAGGAGGTGACCGGCGCGAGCGACGCAGACATTAAGCATTTTATTGTCTCAGCATGACATGTGCTCAGCTGATGACGTTTTCAGTTTCCAACCAGAAGGTAGCGTGTGTAAACCAACTTGGTTTAAATATATGTTTTTGAAGCCCACGCGGCTTTTGTTTTATCAGCACGGCCCCCACTTTATGGACGCCACACTTCATGATTGATATTCATGTTTTTTTTTACACAGGTGGTAGCGTGTGTACTTTTGGAGGGGGAGCGGATTTTAGGGGGTTTGGTTATTTACTATTGAAGACCGTGCACCTTTTATTGGATCGGTACAGCGATCGCTTCACAGCCACCATGGTTAAGGTTTCAGCATAGCTGGCACTTCAAGAGGCTGTCTGGCTAACTTTTAACTACACTCTGCTTTCCAGTTTCACCATCGCAGACACATCATAGCTGGTGCAGGTACATGAAGACACCGATCTTTCGGAATTAATGGAGAGGAGCCTTTTGTGTTTACTGCTTGTTGAGTATTGTCAGCGGGGCACATCATGATTCCTGGGCTCATGAGCATGTCCTGATGGTAAAGTTTTGAATGCCTCCCCTTGAGCCTGCGCTTGTGGCATCAGGGGCTCACTTAACTTGGTGAAGGGATGTAAGATGTGCCAGCTAGATTCAAATGGTACTTAGGTGACACTACTCTTTTGTTTGGCGATGCATTTCCCCCTTCTGATCAGGGAGTTAGACGAGGTCCCTGGTAGTCGGTGAATAACCTGCTATTGTTTAAATATGTCTGGCAGGGTGTTTTACTATAGTCCTATGGTCGTATGTAATCTCCTTGGCTGTAGAACCAGTGCTGCTTTGATGGTGAGTGGAAGGGCATACAATATCGCCTGAATGTTTTACGTGTAGTAACACGGTCAGCTGTGCATGTTAACCATTTCTGAAATAAGGATGCTGAATACTACACCGCAAGAATACTTTTACGAAACATTGTCCTGTGTCATTGTTCTGGTCCTGTTTACATTGCGCTTAAAGCTGGGCCCGTGTAGACAGGGCTCAATTAACAACCTTGTTAGCGTTCCACCCCAGGTCACTTCACGCTTGTTGAAATTCCAATTTTGTTTTTACCACACATTATCATTGTTGCCCACCCACCGCCAGTTGTTCTTGTACACCCTGGGTTTTGTTTTACTGCTACCCAGGTTTGATTTTATAGTTATGTTTTTTACTGATGGAACATAACCTATGTTGTCTGTTCCTCATTTTCATTCTTGACATTAGGGTGTATTTTGGAATTAAGTACGAGTCCTTAATATAATTGTGTTGAATGCTGTAACTTGTGGGTTATTGCCTAATGTAATGTAATGTCAACACTGCCATAATTAAATTGTAATATTTTCAGTCCGTTAATACTTTATGAATGGGGAAAAACAGTCAATTTCATGCCTCATTCTTTCCATTGTATTACTTAAAAAAAGAACAAGCATTTGCAATGCAACAGGTCTCGCATTTTAAAAACGTTGACCTATTGGTATTGTAAGTGACAATGCCTTTTATTATTGCAGGTTTTTTAAACACGTAAATAAAAGGCATTGCCATTTACAATGCCAATACCTCAAAATCTCGCAATTGCGAGACCTATTGCATTGCAAATGCTTGTTTTAAAAATACAGTTAAATACATGATTGCCAAACATCCTATTCTGGTCAGGCAGGTCTCACTAAAATGTCAAAGTATCCACAGTGTGGTTATTAGAAATGGGGATGGGGGGAGGGAGTTTGGAGAATATTTGGAGTCCCTTTCCTTTTTACATATAATCCCAGCCAGGATATAAATGACAAAAGATGTTTGCGATGGCCCATTACGACAGAGCAGCTACCTGCCGCTCATTTTTTTATGCTTAAAACAAAGCACTGTTATCAGCATAATGCTTCTTTTTACCAGAGCCTTGTGCCTCCACTGTATCAGTTGAGGCCCTCTATGGCCTGCCCCCGAGTTTAAAGACCCCTGGCCTGAGCTGGCACAAGAGCGCCAGAACAGCTGCTCTTGTCACCAGGACACAGCGCGTGCATCTCTGGAAGTCATTAGGGCAGGGGTGTGGCTGCAGGGTGATTACCTTAACCTTTGATCTTTCACAGCGGGCCGAGAGAGGGCTGTAAAATCTAAGGGGCGTGGCTGTGGGACTCACGCTTCATGATAGTGTCAATATGCTGTGGACAGAACAAAAGGAAATTTACTATTGCTTTCACCGTCTCTAATCTTTGATCCACAATTGAATTGCCTATTTGCATGTGTAAATAATAAGGGATCTCATTACCAAATGTACTGATCCCTATTTTGTTGACTTTAGACGGAACAGAAGGTAAGTCCAATGAAAAATGTGATATGCTCTTGGAGCAGATATGTTTGAAGCCAGCGCCAGACCGCCTGGGTTTACATGCCACATGGATGTACATGGCTGCATTTTTATCATTGGCCAACAAATGCGTTACAAGGCTAGACATGTGTGTGTTATTCACACTCATGGTTGCAATTTATTGCACACTGTGATCGAATTCCAAAAGCAGGAAACAGAAATTTTTCATCTATTTTGTGCTCCCAGGTGATTATTGTTACAACGTATTTTGTTATAAGCACACAAAATATACTTAGTTTGTAATAAGCCCCATTTCATGTCAGTGGTCATATTTTTATTCAGAAAGACCATCTTGCCGTTTGTAACGTGTCTTGAAAGCATGTTACCTTTCGTGTTATTGTTTATTGCATCAGCACTTGCAAATGCTAGAATATATTTGACGTTTAGTATAGTACGTATATGAGGCATGTAATAATATACATTATTAGCAGAATTAACTCACGTGGGATCATGGTGTGTGTTTTTATTAGACAGAGGGCAATCACAAGAAAAGAAGTATGCAGTTCCTGAGGTTGGTTGGTGTAGCACAGCTGGGTCACGTGGAGGTAGGCCGCAGCACAGCTATTATTAACGGACACCACACAGTAATATGGTCACTGGCAGGAAGACCCCGAGTGGTTTCTGGCTGTTTATTTATCCCCTCAGGTCGTGCCCGCCCAGAGGGGTGTATGGATGCATGAGCAAATGCAACATTGTAGAGGAGAGCCCGGGTGACTCTCTACATTCCTCTTTTCTTTTAGTGATAGAGTCTTAGGCAGTCCAACCTCACGGGGAGGTACACACAAAGTCCTTCAGTTGTTGACTAGGAGCCTCTGGCTCCGGCAGCAGGAACTGACCACGGCGTCTGCTGGGGAACCTAGCGTTGGCCCAGTCGACACATCTGGATGACGTCGATCATTTTCAGAGCTGGCTTCCTCCCGATCCCCGAGTGATCTCTCCAGTGACTGACCCAGCGAACCTGGTGAGCCAGGAGGTGTAAGACATGGGAAGTCTTCGAGATGTTCAGTCTCTTAACTCGAACCCGGCCTGATGATCTTCTTGAAGTTGGACACGTTTCTCATGACAGACTGCTGGCCATATTGGGCAGTGACCATGGTGCCTTGGACGTCTACAACAGTCCACTCTTCCGGTTCATAAGGTGTCCTGAATTTCCAACCAGAGTGCCTGTCTTTAAAGACTACACGATCTCCCGCGCTCAACTGCGACTCTTCTCTAGCCTTTTGGTTTGTCACAGCTCTTCTCGCCTGGACAGCAGCATTATTTTGTTCCAGGGGCACCCATGATGGATCAGTTGGAATGCTGTCGCAAGGTGGTCTCTGGAAGAGCAGATGTGAAGGGGCATACTTGGTCGTGCTGTGTGGCGTTTGATGATAGGCATCCAGAAACTGATCCAGCGTGACCTCTGCATCTTCTCCTTAGTCAACTGCAATGCGCAGCGCTCGGTTGAGGATCCGCATGAGCCGCTCTACTTCCCCAGTGTCTTGGGGTCATAGTGGAGTGATTTTCCGGTGACGAATTGCTTTTCGCTCGAGGTATTCTTGGAATTCCCATCCTTGGAAGGGTGTGCCGTTATCTGTTCGTACCTCTTCTGGTAGGCCCATGAGTGCGAATACCTTGATGAGGACTCTGTGGACATGATTGAATGCCATGGATGCCACAATCTCTTCTATGGGGAACTTTGAGAAAGAATCGACCATCACCAGCATGTTGCGCCCATCCGGGAAACTCCCGAAGTCAAGGCTGTTCTTGGTCCACCAGGGGGGTGACAGGGTACCTCGGTGATCACGGGCGCTGGGTCTCCCCCCTTGATGGTACAGGCATCTCACTGTCTTACCATTTCGTCCACCATGGAGTCCATTGCTGGAAACCACACTTTGTTCCTCAGTCTGGCTTTTGTCTTGGCCATCCCTTGGTGCCCATCATGCGCCAATGAGAGTATTCTCTTCCGTAGCTTTTCCGGTATTACGATCACATGTCCACGTAGGATGACTCCCTGTTCTCCCACACTGAGTTCGTACCTCACCTGCCAGATCTGTTGCCTTGCTTGGCTAACTTCTTCCCTGAGAGTTCACATACCGTCCAAGAAGCGGGCCCATCCATTGCCTGCCAGTGCGGTCTTCACTCTCGTCAGCGTCTCATCTTCGGAAGTGGTTCGGCCAATTTCCTCCTGTGTCATAGCTGCGAGGCACGCTCCCTGTGAGACCATCTTCACGAATGCCTCCGACTGAGACACATCCGCCGATGACTCTCGAGACTCGGCTGAGTCCGGGTGGCGGGACAAGTAGTTGGCGGTGTTGTAGGCCCCAGGACGGAAGGTAACCTTGAAGTTGTACAACTGCAGCTGTACCGCCCATCTCTCTATCCTTGGGGGTGCCAACCTGGATGACCCTGCAAACAGAGGTAATAAGGGCTTGTGGTCTGTCGCAACTTGGAACGCCTGGCCGCACAGGTATAGGTGAGTGTTGACTCTCCCGTTTTATTGCTAGGACCTCCCTCTCAATTTGGACATACCTTGTTTCGGTGTCGGTGAGGGCCTTGCTGGTGTACGCCACCGGCTTCCAGACCTCTGGGCTATGTTCTTGAAGAAGGACCACTCCAAGGCCCACTGGGATGGTGTCTACGATCAGTTCAGTGCGCCTTCCCAGATGAAAGTAAGCCATCACTGTTTTGTCTAGCAGCGCCGCCTTGATGTTGTGGAGCGCCTTGTTGGCGGTCACGGTCCATTCCCACTTGTGGTCATTGCGTGTGAGAGTGTGAAGTGGTTCCGACAGGGCAGCTAGGTTTGAAGCTTCCGCAATATGTAGCCATGCCAAAAAAACTTCTCACTTCTGTGGGGTTTTTTGGCATACTGGCTGCTCGTATGGCTGCGGCTTTCTTAGGGTCTACTTGGAGCCCTTCCCTGGTGAAGGTGTACCCAAAGAAGTCTACGCATTCCTGATAAAACAGACATTTGGCCTTGTGAAGGATTTGCCCACATTCCTCCAGTCTCTTCAGGGTGGCTCTGAGGTGGGCGTGGCGGTCTTCTAGGGTGGTTGAGAACACTAAGATGGCTCGTCCTGCAATAATCACACCCTGCAGGCCCGACAGCGCTTCCTCGATTGCAGTTTGGAAGACTTTGGCTGCCGTCGACACCCCAAAGCTGAGCCTCTTGTATCTCCAGAGGCCTACATGCATTGAGAATGTCGTGATATATCTGCCCTCAGGTTCAAGTTCTAACTGGTGGTAGCCTGCGTTCAGGTGCAATTTCGAGAACCATTTGGCTCCGTTCAAGGCCGCCTCTATGTCGTCCATAGTGGGCGTGATATGGCGCTCCCTTTTGACTGCCACATTCGGTAACCTCATATCCACACAGAGCCTGATGGCTCTGGGCTGCTTGGGCTTGAGCGCCACGACCAGCGGGTACACCCACGGAGTGGGGCCTGAGACCTTCTCGATCACGTCGAGGTCTCCAAGCTTCTTCAGCTCCTCATTCACCTGCGGGCGGAGATTGAACGGCACTCTCCTATGCCTAAGGGCAACCGGTTTCACAGTAGGGTCGATGTGGAGTTTAAACCTCTTCCCCTTGAGCTTTCCTAGACCTGTGAACAGGGTCGGGAACTCTTTCAGAATTGCTTCAGCATGGGAGTCATGGATCTGGTGGGCAAAAAAGACTAGCCCCAGGTCTTCTGCTGTATGGCAGCTGAGCAGCATGCCTTTCTTTCCTTCCGTGATGTGAAACTTGATGTCTATGGAGTGTGTGCCACTGACGACCTGGACGTTGATGACTCCTCGAAGGGGTAGTGGGTTTGTCCCTCCATACGTGTAGATCCTAGCCTTTGAGGATGTGAGCGTGGCCCGTGGTGACAGACGATCGTTCTGTTCGAAATCCATCACATTGACGGAGGCCCCAGTGTCAATGAGGGCCTGGACAGTTGTCCCTCCTACCGAGATGGAGCACATGGGCGGCGGCCTCCGTCAGTGCTGCCGACATACGATTTGACAAGCACCTCATAGTCTTCATCGTCATCTTCAAGTGTAAGGCAGCGTTCCTGCTGCGGAGTCTCGCTTATCGAGGGTGGGTCATCGATGGAGACCTGGTGAAGGCTTTGGGCCATGCCCCTTGGCCTCGGCTTTGCTTGCCTCGACCGACCACTGCGACACACCTTTGCGAAGTGGTTGATTTTTCCACATCGGGCGCACGTCTTCCCTCTTGCCCCACAGACGGCCATTGCGGAGTGTTCTTTAACACAGTAAGTTCAAGTTCAAAAGACCTTTATTCGAATTCCTTAAAATTCATAAAAGTACCGAACATAATCATCAACAAACCATAATAATATATATACATACAAATAATGAATAAAATAAACACGACATTCCATTCCATACAGTGACAATGCAATATATATCAAAACAATATGCTAGATTTCCATGATGACACAAATAAAACTGATTTACTATGCTCAGGGGTTTTCCATCATCTTACGTGCTCGTATAGCCAGTCTTAGAAAGGAACTGACACGGAAAGTTAATTCATCACTATCCAGAGCAATCAACATGTTATATGAATCTTTAAGTGTCCGTGGTCTGGATTTTTTAAAATACGGAGTTAAAAACCATTTGATGTACACAAGATAAAATTTACAGAAAAATAAAAAGTGCAAGTCATCCTGAATACTCACGCCATCACAGGGGCATGAAATAGAATCGGCACTGTGACAATGCCCTAGTGGAAAGGACAGCATAAATTTTATCGTTCCTGCCCTTAAGCGAAACAACAATGATCTCTCCCAGCTAGTCATGGGCAGGGAGAGATAGGGCGGCAGAGTCTGTCCACACAATCCATTGCCTATGTATTTCATTACAGTTGATTTTTGTGATTCGCTTCTAAGCCTTTCACTGTTGTAAAGTGCATATAGCGCATTCTTAACCTCAACTTTGTCCTTTAATTCTATACTCGTAGGATCAGTAAACAAAGTACCTCTACCAACTTCATTCAGTGATTTTAAAACTTCAGACAACCATGGAATTCTCATTCCATGGTCGCTGCTTAAACAGTCCTTTATGATATTCTGAGTAAGAGTAGCAGCATCATTCCTCCAGATTCTAATCCAGAAAAGTGCCGGTCTTGCTCTAATAAAATCACTAATATGTGGAAGGCTTAATTCACTGTGACAAATGAAGTTGGATGAGGAGATTGGTGCACCCAATACTTTCCTACAGAAGCGATTTTCCTCCCTTTGGATGCAGGGGCTGTTTCTCGATCCCCATACCTCTGCTCCATACGTGGCAACAGGTGCGCACTGTAGTTTAAAAATCTTTAAAATAGCCCTAGTGGCACCTATTTTCTTTGGGCGTGGGAGACTCAAAACAGAGTTGTTGGCTTTCGAGAACTTGCTCGTGGCGTGGGCCAAATGCCCACTCCACGAGCCGTTCGCAGCGAAAACCAACCCTAAATATGGGAATTTAGGAACAGATCCCAGTTTGTCTGTGCCTAACTGTATAGTATTGAGTTTCCTTTTGCCAGGGCCACAGGACATGATAAAAGATTTTTTTAAATTTACCTTTAGATCCAGATCCTCCATGAACTTAACAAAACTATGTACAAGCAGATGAAGAGCGTTAGGAGTGCGGGCCATAAGCACCGCATCGTCTGCATATAAAAGCACTGGAAGTGGTTTCCCTAAAATGAATGGGATATCTGTGGTAACTTTTTTCAGGCAGGTGGATAAGCCGTTAATATAAATGATGAACAACAGGGGTGCTAAAACGCACCCCTGTCTCACCCCCCTCCCTATCTCAATGGATCCTGATACCTCTCCGCCCATCCCGATACGTACCCGTGCTTTCAGGTCAGTATGGAGATAGGCTAAAAAATTTACAAGAGTGTTATCAAGACCGTTGGTTGAAAGAATGGACCAGAGCTTTGATCTATTAACGAGATCAAAAGCGGATGAGAGATCCATAAATGCGAGATAGGTGGGGGAGGAGCGGGCAACACTATATTTGTCAATTATCAGTTTTAAGTTTAGGCATTGCTCCACTGTTCCTACCCCACTACGGAACCCCATCTGACACGGGTCTAAAAAGTCAGTGTCATTTGCCCAGTCCAGTATTCTGTGGAAAATTATGCGACCCAATACTTTTAAAGTATTGTCCAAAAGGGAGATAGTAGCCACACTGCCCCCCAGGCTGCGTCCTTGGTGGCTGGAGAGTAGTGTTGGGGCAGGGTTGGATTGCTTCGATCTTTTCTTCCTTGACGGACACATGCCTGGGTGCGCGTGGCGCAGCGACTTGGGTGTGAAGGGCAGTCTCCATTTCCTCTGCCCGAACATCCGACAGCTCGTGTGACCGAGCCAGGACGAGGATTTCGTCCAGCGAGATCCCTGGTTGGTGCAGGATCAGCTTCCGCAGGAGTTTGCCGCATGCTAGTATTATTAACCCTCGATTCACTTCTCTGTGATCCGGGAATGCACATGTGATGACTAGCCGGCGTAGCCGAGCGTAGAATATGTCGACCGACTCTGTGTCCGACTGCAACACCAGTTTGAATTTCAACCTCTCGAAGTCAGGGTTAAGTTGAGGGTCGAAGTGTCTGTTAAGGGCGGTGACCGCGGCCTCGTAGTCATCATCTTCACCTGTATTGGGGAGTGTCTCAAAGAGGTCGTAGATCTCGGAGCCTCCGTAGTAGATGAGTAATGACCGATTCACCGTGCCATCTGTTTCCCTGGTGCATTTAAAATAGTGATTGAAGCGACCGTCCCACGCTTTCCATCGTGGGGCCGCTGTGGCGTGATCCCCCGTCTCGTTGAACGGTGGTAGTGGAGCAACGGCCGTGTGGCCGTGTCCTGGGGGTGGTGCATTAGCACCCCTGACTGGATTGTTCACTCCGGCTGGTAGAGCCACTGCGGCATCTGGAGCTGGGTTGCTCATTGCAGCTGGTTGCCGGGGTGATGGCGCAGTCTTGGCGCGAACAGCATGTGGAGTGTGTGCGCGTGGGTCTGTTGCCACATGCGGTCACCAGGCTCCGGCTGGTAAGCCTAGTGAGGTAGGCGAGGAGGCTGTGTCCTTGTGTGTGGTGTGCTTTAGGACGACCCTTCTGCGTGCTGACTGAGGAGTCTGAGTGGGGGGAAACGGGCCTGTGGCCTCAGCTGTAGTGCGTTCCCTTATCACCACTTTTCTCTTTTCTTTTCTGCTCCCTCTGCAATATGGCTGCATGCGCAGGTGCCCTTGTCTGTGTCTTCCCACTCGGTGGTGATGCCTCCCTCGCAAGTACAGGCAGTTTGCTGGACAGCAGTGTGGACAGGGGCCTTGAGGCCAGGCAGGGTCCAAACAGATGCAGGGCCTCCAGCGCGAGGAGCAGGCGTCGCGTCAGCAGCACGTGGTAGAGGCTGCAAGGGAGACGTCTTGGCTGGATCGGGCTGAAGATCAACCCTCCAGGGAAAGAGGAGGGGCCACAGTCCCGTAGAGTGCAACAGCGCGGAAAGGCGCAGATCAGCCTGGTACTTACTGGAGATGACGCCGGTCCTCGTGCATCCCGCCAGCTGAACACGCTCCCTTGGCACAGAGGAGACGTGTGGGCAGGTGCAGGGACCGGCAGTGAGGGCCGCAGGACGTACTGTGCTAACGTCAGCGGGTGCAGCGGCAGGGGCAGGAGGCGAGCCTAGCCTGGCTCCAGCTACGCAGGACGACGGGGCAGCAGCGCTTCAGGCGGCAGCGGAGCGTCTTGGGTGGGCTCCGGTGGCGCTCCGTCGAACACCAACTTCGAGGCAGGCACACGTGGATCACGACTGGCCTCATTGCCAATGTAGCGCGGCAGGGCCACGTGGAGGTAGGCCGCAGCTGCGCTATTATTAACGGACACCACACAGTAATATGGTCACTGGCTGGATGACTCCGGGTGGTCTACGGCCATTTATTTATCCCCTCAGTTCGAACCCGCCCCGAGGGGTGTATGGATGCATGGGCAAAAGCAACATTGTAGAGGAGAGCCCGGGTGGCTCTCTACAGTTGGGAAGGGAGGGGGAAAAATGTTAGCCCAGTAGATACCTTATTCTTTCTGATATCACATCTACAGCGTGTTTACTCCACCTACCACTCCTCTTCAACCACATATAATAGATGTTGAAAGGCTGAGTCACCAACAGCAATATCACCAGTGACTCTGTGACAGCATTTCTCATCCAGTGGCAGTGAGAGAGAAAGAATATGGTACTCAATAAAGTTATGCAAAGTATTTATCTTGCAAAACAAATCCAGTGTCCAGGTTTGACAGAAACACCCACCAGTGCCGACAATTGCTCGCTTTTTGGGGCTGCGCATTAAATAAATGTGAGAAAGCTGGGGCCTTTCTCTTAAGTAAGTTAGCTCGGGCAACATAAATAGCAATAAAGTGGATAGCTCTGGTGGTTAATGCACTTGCTAGAAAGATCTGGGTACATTCTTTTCAAAGGTTCAACTCACCTTAATTTGCATAGAGGATTATTGTGTCTGCTGGAAAGGACAGCAGGCTTCATGCAAATCCCAGATTTCTTTTTATGTAAATAGCTCAGGCGACTGCTGTTTTTGTTGCACAGAGCCTTACATGCAGGTCAAAAGTTAACATCCTTGTAATATACCTTAGTGAGTTATGACCCTGCAGCAGGCTTATATTTAGACCCTCGCTGTTTCTTCCTTAATATTTTCTTATTTTAAGGTTACTAAGAAGGGTTACTGTGGGTAGTAATGAACACCTATTAGTAAGTGCTACAAAAATGGTTATTAGTGTTGTAGCTAATGATAATATTATGAACTGCAACTACCAGAATGCAATGGGGTATGTATTGTTCAAGCTTTTCCTGGAGTGATAAGGCGGACGAGACTTGGGGTGCCCCTGAGCACCCCAAATCTGAACAGATGGAGAAAAGAAGAGAATTATCAGAACTACAGGGCAGGTAAGCCCACCAATATACCAGCAATGGCTGACCAGCTGATGTTAACACTTCCTTACTTGCGAGTAGGGCTTTAAGTGGGATGAAAAACTGGAGGCTCTCGGAGGGGCGTGGCCGATGTAATGAAGGGCGTGGCTTAAAAACACATAGGCTAAAAATCTGTGCTTGGCATAGTTAGTGTGCCGCCCGACTGTTATTTTGCTGATTCTGTCAGTGCACCCAGAAATATAATACAAGAAGTAACATTACACCTACAATAAGCCAGGACTATTGGCATTGCCAATGGTTGTTAATTGCATAAGCTAAATAAGCAACAACTAGGGCTTCGTTGTATATCATATTGAACATGCTTCAGTTGTGAAATGATGAGACAGTGAAACAAGTATTACGAGTCTCTTTGACATTACATCAAAGGCAGTAAAGGATGTTCCCGCTGCAGAGGGAAGATTGTTTTTCTTTACCCTGAGGGTGAGGGCAAAAGTGGACCCGTCTCAGCACCTGCTTTTTGGAATTCAGGACCCGGCGCACTTAAAGCCTTGATTGTGAGTTACTGAAACTATCTTGAACTGCATTCGCCGGAATGGAATGGCAACTTTCGCTAGAATTCTCCTGGCCGCCGGGAATGAAGACTCTTCCGAGCGCTGGAATGGACGTCTCGTACCTGTTACAGCTTGCCACCGTGACGGACACGTGGTTCAGTAATGTACACAGCCGAGCCAGACGGTGAGAGTGAGACGCTATCTTTCTTGTAACTTAATGAAACCACTACAAACTGCAATTATCCCAGTGCTCTGGCTGGGGAGCACGCGCAGCGTCAAGTAGTTTCAGAGCAGCGAGACGCACGCGCCTGTGATCCTGCGCTTTTCTGGAAAATCTGTAGAGATCGATTTTGCTTCGTCAGTTAGAATTGGGAAACGCGAATGCAATGGTGAAATACTTGTGGATTTTCTAGGTGAAATAACACAACTAAACGCACAAAACATTATCGCAGAAGAACCGGGAAGAAACCGTGATGTCCCCCAGCTGCCTTCCCTGCGCTTCACTCGGCGTCTCTCCCCCTCTTTAAGGCGCTCGCTGCCCCGTGGACGTAAAATAAGATTCACGCAAAGCCACTGTGATGCCGAGAGGGAAAAATGAAGACACAGACTCACCAAGGTAAATATATGCAAATAATGACGGGGGAGGGGGGGCAGAGAGACAGGAAAGAGAAGGCTGGAGCGACAGGGAAGACAGGTCCGACAGAAAGACAAAGGGACACATGATTTTTAACAATAGGTACATCACGGGCTGCGTCTGTCAGTCCAGACTCAAAACTAACAGGCAACTCGTGTCTTGCTGTGAATACATAATTAGGGGTGGAGTCTCATCATAGCTGCTGTGAATACATAATTAAGGGTGGAGTCTCATCATAGCTGCTGTGAATACATAATTAAGGGTGGAGTCTCATAGCTCTGCTGAACAGTAACATTTGAGGAAGAGGCGTCGCGGGCACAGTTCGAGAACGGATGGAGTGTGGAGGGAGCATGCAGTGAGTCTCTAGTGAAGTAAGTCACGCTGTGCGCGCGTGAGGGTAGCTCCTACGCACAGCTGCACCGGCAGATAGCGCACGCTGGAGCAAAACTAAACAGCAATGCGCTGCGACTCGGATAGCGCCTTGGACACGTACGTTTTTTTTTAAAAATCCCCTCTTTTCAATTGCAATGGCTTGGGAATTGTAGGTAGCAGCGATGAAAATGTTTCCCTAATAGGTGATAATGGGCCTGATAGCAGTCTGTGCCAGGTCGGGGATGGGCTGCTGCAGGCCACGGATCACAGCAGGCGCGTGAGATGGTCCCTGCAGCGTTACAGGCTGCTTGCAGCGGGCAGCTCAGGCCAATGTCTGAAATTGCGGACAAAAGGCGTCCATGGAAGAAACCCTTACAGACCAGTGACAAGAGGCCCACATTTCGGGCAGTCCATGAAATTTACGGACAGTCGGTCACCCTGGGTCTGACAGGGCTGTTTATTTTTATTTATTTATTAAATGCAATTTTATATAGCGCAGACTTTACCCAAAGGTGTCAGAGAGCTTCACAATAGAAACAAGTACGTTACACAAGGACATTTACATACTTACACGTTACAGATACAAACGAGATAGATGAAAAAGTAAAATAAAACAATAGGTGACAGTCACACAAAACTCAAAGACACATTAGGATCGATCGTAAAGGCATAGATTACATATTTACAAAATGTTTAAGTGCTTGTGTTTTTCATGGTTTTAGTAAAGCTTTACTGTTGGGGAGCTGGGGGAGCTGCGAAGCCCTCGCCAATTTGCAAAACATACATTGGTTAAAAACGAACATTTTCATTTTGATTTCCAAAAGCACACATTGCATTACTAGAGCCTGGCACTGGAAGGAACTACTTTGTGTGTGATTGCGCTTCTTTTGAAAGAGCAGAATGTGCTACTCACACTGAAATTACCTGCTTAAACTGCTTGCCAGCCCAGGGAGAAACGCTGCCACATCTGACCGAGAGCCCCAGCTAAAACGCTGTCATTGCTGACCTCGACCCTGCTCCAAACCGCTGCCTGTCCCCTCCCCCCGCCGCAGCCTTCCACCATCAGCGCTGCCGCCGAGTGGGGGAGTGAGAAAACTACAACTCCCAGCGGCCTCCGCGACCGGAAGTCGCGTTGAGGCGGAGCGCGCCAGGAGGGGAATAAAAGCGGACTTCAACTCCCGCGTCGCGGGAGCGCGCGGGGCCGCGCCGGGCTAAGCCCGGGCAAAGGGCGGGCCCTCTGTGGCCCTCAGTGGCGCGAAGTGGCCGGGTCGGGCCACCCACCTAAAGCACTTTTGTCAGAACCCTTAAGCCACATCCACTATAATCCTTTCTCGGAGGTCGGGGCATCATTCACTGACTAAGGATGACTAAAACGCCAAAAACACCGATGGCTACAAGATCTACTAGCAGACTAAAAACAGTGAGTACACCTTTGCCCACTATAACCGCTATAGATAAAATGCTCCAAAAAACCATAAATGTTGTAGCGGATGCTATTCAGAACACTGAGAGGCGTCTCTCTTTGACACCAAATTTATGCTTCCCAGATTTGTCTACGCACACTACTAATGGTGACCAAAACATGGATGACTCTGCCTCATCGCAGGAGTCTCTACTGTTGCAATCATTCTCGGAATTACCAAGATCACATGTCAAAGAAATAACGTCTAAATCTCTGCCCACTGAGTTAATGGAGAATAGCTTGGACAATAGTCTTATGATTTTAACTAACACTGCAAATAATGACCAACAGGAAAAGGACACATCTTTAGTTTTGGATGCTCATCCTGAGGAGAGCGCTCTATCGGTCTCTGCCCTAATAGAATCACAATCACTCAAACAACCTAATCTTCTCAAGGGCAAACGGAAAAAGCGTAAAATTAAACCTCCTATGAGGAAAACCCATCTCCTCTCAGGCAAACACAAACGTACAATTAAAGACATGTGGCAGAAAACAAGCTTGGAGAAATCCACTGAATCAACACACGGGAGGTCCTCATTAACTGCCCTACAGGACCATGATGCGCATGGAAACACTAAGACCAACACGGGTAGTTCTCTGGTCAACGAGGAAACAGGACACATTAATAAGAAGTGTAGTTCCAACATACCATCCTTGAGAGTGATCGAAACTCTAATTAAATCCCTCCTACAACCTATTAGTCACCAGATTGCTAATATTGAGAAGGCTTTGAGTAAATTCGAGAGGGCTCAAAATGACATATCATCCAGTATTCTTAGTTCACTTAAAACAGCTAATCCACCAACTACCTTTGTTCCAGCCTCTACAACTCTAAATGTAACAAACTCAAAAACTGTAAACAAACTATGTGATTCTTCAAAGAACACAGGAAAACCACAAAATTCACAGCATCAGAGTCTCCCTACAACTGACCTGATGACAAGCACTCAAACAGTTCATCCTACTGTTGTGCCCACAACGATACCCTTAGTCAATACGCTAAACACCCAAGTAGGTGAGGACGATGATGATAGTGAGTGGGCAACAGAGGGTCACCCACCTAATATAAACATAGGAATAAATGAGAACATAAGATATGTGGCTCCTCCAAATGTTAATACCCACACAAAAGTAACTGGAGCACAGACACCCAGACCCACTACAACACGATCAGCATCATACATAAACTTACCTCCACAGTCTAATCCCTACACAATAGTTATGATTGGGGTACCGAAAGTAGATGAAAATAGAGAGGAATCACGGGAGGAACTGAAGAACAAAGTAATGCAATGGCTAACTACACACAGGCCTCTTCCTCCCTATATAACAGGAACCATCCAACACGTTAAAAGAGTAGAGTGGGTGGGTACCCGTTTCAAATCCACAGAGGGGGACTGCATTGTGGTCACCTTCAAATACATAGGTGCGGCGAAATTTATTGCAGACTGGAGGAGCCCCGTGACAAATAGCCTGATCCGTACTAGGGGTCTAAGCTATTTCTATCCAGTTCGCTCAGATACCCAAAGGAATAAATTTAAATTTAATTACACTCAAGAAGGTCCTTTTATGTCCCAGCTAAACTGTCAACCCTGGTCGGACCCTGTCTTACCTTATCAAGGCATACCAGAGGGTCTAGAGCTGTACCCCTACGCTCACCCCTGCGTAAACAAAACGTACAATTACCAACCAACAGTAACTGCCGATAGACAAGGGCATAGTTTGCATCGAGCATATAATCACCCTAACATACAGTATGACTATGGATTCCCAACGGCCAATAGATATGATGCACTCTAAAACCACGACCAACTGGACGAGGTTGATTGACTGTCATCTGTCCCGCCCCGTGTTTCATGCCCTGATAGGCTAGATAACTTTGTAGAATGTAAGGCCAATTTATTAACAACCTCGATCACCCCTGAGGTCAGCTTAGCTAATACTCCTAATCTGACGAGACCTAGTTATTTAGCTAGCCCCCCAGTAGTTCATAATCCTGCCCCTCCGCCATCTGAAATATGTAGTCTCTCTATCTCTACAGCCTCTCAATACTCATCTACCCTCACATATCATAGGATGAACTCAGTAACAGATGTTAACTCACAATCACATCATCTTACTATCACAATCCCTGCAATAACTCCAGATCATAATGATGCCAACCTAATTAACATACTGTCATGGAACATTGCAGGGCTGGCCTCTAAAATTAATGACCCGATGTGGGTATCCTTTGTCAAGAAGTTTACCATCCTATGTTTTCAGGAAACCTGGCTAGTAGAGAGTAATATCTTTATTGAGGGATTTCATAGTTTCTTTGTCCATGCATCACCATCGCCTAGTGGCAGGGCAAAGGGGGGTTTAGCAATATTTATTAGTCTGTCTCTTATATTGGAGATTAAATGTGTGCAGCTGGATAGTAAGAACATCCAGATTTTGGTCCTCAGAAAAGGGAAGAAAGGAATAACCCTGGTCAACTTCTACAATTCTGTTTCTGTTCCGAGTGAATGTAACATCGACTCTCTTCTAAACCACCTAAATGATAATCGAAAAAAATTGACTCAGGACAAAATACTCCTTGGTGACTTTAACACGCACATTTGTGGAAACCCTCTTAAAGCATCTCTGGCCTCCTTGGGCTGTGGACTTGAAATAGGTCCCCACTTTACTCATTGCCATCGTGGAACAAAACTGAATACCTTAATGGACACCATGAATCTGACTATGGCATTATCCTTGAAAGACGACTCTTTTACCTTTAAAAATCCCACCTATAAAGGATCTGAGTCAGGTTCTTTCATAGATCACATCCTTCTCACAGCTGGTGTGGTCCAACAGGTTCTAAACTTTGACGTCCTTGAAAGTATTCACAGTGACCACAACCCTTTATACCTTGAGTTACAACGCGGCCCTTTTGTACTCCGAAAAAACATCAAGGACCCAGGGGTACTTAAGCCGGTCAACAATAACCGACGCCTGAAGTGGAATCTGATAAACAGTGACAAAATGTATGAGTCTGTTGTTATGCACTGTGAAACCGAACTCAAGCTTTGTGCCTCAAATTCCGCCCCTCCGGAATCTATCTTATCTGCCTTTGCAGTAGTGGCGAAAAGGATTGATCAACTGCTGACCGTACCTGTTAGGGGAACAACTGTCCAACACCCTCGATGGTTTGATCATGCCTGTTCCTTAGCTAATCGAAAACTAAAAGCTGCCCTCAAGAACAAGCCAAGAGACTCTGCACTCATCAAGACTCTCCGTGCGGAATATAAAAACGCCCTTGCATCTTGTAAAAAGTCCATAAAATCTAAAACTTGGGAGTCTCTGCTTGATCCTTCAACCTTGGGCAACAGCTCGAAATTCTGGAGTATAATCAATAAACCACTCTTTGATGACCCGAATGTAGAGTGCCTTGGAACAGTCATACCCGAGAATGACTGGATCTCCCATTTCAGCTCCATTTTTAAGAGTGACGTTCCACAGACTCTGCAACCACTTCATCTTCCCGAAAGTACTCCTTTACAATTTACCACCCAAGAAGTTGAATTAGGGATTTATGGTCTTTCTAGTAACAAAGCTCCGGGCCCAGACGGTCTCCCACCGGACTTATTCAAATATAACATCTTTTTCTGGGCCCCAATTCTCACAGCTGTCATTAATGCCGGGGCCGCAGTGGGTTCTCCTAAGTCCTGGGGAGCATCCACCATCATCCCTGTATATAAAAAGGGTGACAGAACAAAAGCGGCCTGTTACAGACCAATCTCTCTGATAAATTCAGTTGCAAAGGTAGTGGGGGGGATCCTTCTCAACCGGTTGAATGCGTGGGCCAAACATAACAATATAATGACCCCCGTCCAGTATGGATTCAGACCAGGACATGCTACAACCACTCAATGTCTGAATTTATATTTAATCAGTGGCAAATACACTCAAGCCAGAGAAGGAACATTATACATGGCCTTCATGGACCTTTCCTCGGCCTTTGATTGTGTCGACAGGAGTAAACTCTGGGAAGTATTGCAGGACATGGGTGTTGAAAATAATTTGATCAATTTTCTGGCTGACCTCCACAACGACACTCGTGCCAATGTCCGTTACACAAAAGACCTGAAAGTAACGAGAGATTTTAAAATCAACCGGGGGGTTAGGCAGGGCTGTATTTTAGCACCTTTTCTTTTTAACTTATATATAAATGGACTCGAAGAACACCTTTTAAAAACTGACACGGATTATCCTCGTATTGGGAAAAAGGGCGTGCCGGTTCTGCTCTACGCGGACGATGCCGTTCTTATATCTAGAACTGCACTCGGACTGCAAAAGCTACTGGATTCCTTCCTTCAATTTATGACCTCACGTGACCTGAACATCAACAACTCTAAATCTTTTACTATGACGGTAGGCTTAGCTCCAAAAAAACGATACCCCTTCTCAGTTAACGGGGAGAACATTCCATCAACAAAAACCTTTTCCTACCTAGGAGTACTGTTTGATCACAAACTCTCTTGGGGCCCTGCCATAATTAAAAAGAAAAGTGAAATCCTAAGGACCAACACTGGAATAATGGATTTTGCACGCAAAATGGGTAATACTCCAGTGTCCGCCGTATTGAAGCTTTATCAAGCAAAAAGCGTTGCGGTTGCCTGTTACGGAAGTGAACTATGGGGCTTCTTACCAGCTGACGCCCTTGTAACTCTTGAAAATAACTTCCTGAAACAGGTCCTGAGTCTACCAAAAAGCACCGCTAACTTCTCCGTTCATGAGGAATTAGGAATATCGCACCTAGGAGATAAAATTGCTGTAAGTCCTCTGCTCTGTTGGTTGAACTGTTGGCTCAATGTCTCAATACCACTGACCCATAACATTCTCGCCGAAGCCCTTACTTGGGAAGGGCAATTCAAGATACCCTGGCTGAAATACATCAGAAATCTTTGTAAAGATCTGGGCAGGTTGGACCTTTACATAACTCCTCAGCATATTACTAAGAAAGATGTTAACTCTGTAAAGGATATCTTTCTATTAAACCGACATCTTGATAGGGAAGTAACTGAGTTGAAGAAGGCCAGCGTAAGGAGCCATATTCTAACCAAGACTTGTGTGCGCTCTGAACCATATCTATCGTGGAACATATCTAGACATGAGCGTTTCCTGCTGAGCAGATTCCGTTTTGGTATTTATCATCTGTTGTTAGCTGTACCGAGTGGAGCCCATAAAGGTCAAGTGTTGCCACCTTGCGGCTGCGACAATAAGTCTCCGCAAGACCTGGCTCACTTTTTATTCCTGTGCACTTTTTATTCGAGACCACGAAGTATGTTTTTAAAACCTTTGCTTAAAAAGTTGAACTTTGTGCAAATTAAGCCAGCTCTTTTATATCTCCAAATGTTGCACTGCGAGAGCACTTTTTTTACTTGTACGTTTTTAAAAACAGCCCTGAAGTTCAGACTAAATATGGAAGGTTGAGCCCAAGATGAATTGTATTATATAAGCAACTATGTCCTAAATAAGTATACTTATATCGGACCACAGCATCTTTTAATTTTTTTTTTGTGATTGCCCTTTTCTATATGTCTGTTGCATTTTTATTACTGAATTGCTTGTAAACTTATTTTATGTGCTTTTATGACTGCACTTGTTGACAGTCGAATAAAGATAATTTTGATTTGATTTGACACTGAAATTACCCAGGCTCAAGAGGGCTGTCCCGTGCTGCATATTAGGGGAATGGGAGAGAATGTAAATGATACAACAGAGAACTGGGCGAAAGCCCCAAAAGTTTCACTGAAAAAAACAAATGATAAAGTGGAGCCGTATACATAAGGAAAGTAGTAATATTTTAAATTGCATAAAAAAACCTTTGAAATTCACTCCAAAAACAAACTTTCTATGTAACTGATGCATGTATAACTTGCAGTGCTGTAGATTTAATCAGAGATGTAATATTTGAGGGTATAGGCAGTGCGTCATACATAAAGGTGCAAGTTATCCTTATGTCAGTTACGTATAACTGTCGAATTTCATTTTTTAAAATCTAATAATGGATTTCTTATTATTAGAAGACCTACGTTTAACTCCACTTCATCCTATGTTTATTTCAAAGAATTTCTAAGATTTTTTAAAATGTTATTTAAAATCTTATTACCTTACGTATAACTCTACTTTAACCTTTCTTTTGTAAATTAATTTCTATTTATTTTAATGTGCAGCCAACCTCCTGCCAAGCCCTGCGACCAATCCCACAGGCAGTTAATGCCCCACGGCATTTGACCTTGTGCATTATGACCTAGCCTCAGGACAAAGTCCTATAATGTCAGCTGCCACATTTTTCTTCATTTGCAAACAGCCAATCACATTGTTTGTTCCAGCATGACTAGCCAATCGGTATTCTTTTGTCTGTCCCGCAGCCCTATGTATTGTTAACATTTCAATATTTTTACACCTTTAATTTCTCCAAAACAGCTAAAGAGATTTACACCAAATCACAAAAAGAATATTTTCTGGATAAATAGCTAGCTTTGTGCCAAATTTGGTGTACATTTTTTTTGTGAACATTTCATGATGATTCATAAATTGCGCCAACGTTATTAACCAAACAAAAAAACGCTCTTCCTATGGAAACTCTGAGTCATATGAAATTATGAAATTACTATTTCCATTGTGTTGTGTGTGTGTGTGTGTGTGTGTGTGTGTGTGTGTGTGTATATATATATATATATATATATATATATATATATATATATATATATTACCTACTGGCGGTCGCCAGTAGGTATATATAGTTAGGATTTTTTCTCTATGGGATTTTTGAAAATTCTATGTCTAATAACTTTGGCGTTTGTGGACGGAATTGGCTGAAATTTTCAGGAAAATGGCACATTTTGTTTCTGAGCAGCCCTTGAAAATTTGGGGGGGGGTTCGTCAAGGGGGGGCCGAGAAAAAAGGGGGGTCCCAAAACGTGTTTTTAACATTGAGTTTTCCATAGGGCGGTTGGCCTCACTTTTAGCCCGAACGGCTGAATGGATTTGCACGAAACTTGGCAAAATTGTAGGGACTGGTAGCCCGATGTGCCTTTTGTAGGTCTCAATATATGTGCTCCAGTGGATTTTGAGAAATTAACGTTTAAAAAAAGATATATATCTGTAACAGCGGACCTGGCAGCGTCCCAGGACGCGTACTTTACGCGCAACGGAGCTTTGTGAAGCGAAGCTGATTGGTTCTCCGGCGTCTGTCAACATTCCAAAAAGTCCGTAGCGGCCGCCATCTTGTCTCTCGGTAGGATCGAGAGACAAGAGGAGGTCAAAACAAAGGGGGAAATAACTATAAGGGGGCATAGTAGATCCTCGCTGACCCCCTAGGTTTGATGTGGAGGTTTTAAAAGGGCCCCACGGGGCAAAAAAAAATAATAATAATAATAATCGAACGGCTGAATGGATTTGCACGAAACTTGGCAAAATATTAGGGACTGGTAGCCCGATGTGCCTTTGCTAGGTCTCAATATATGTGCTCCAGTGGATTTTGAGAAATTAACGTTCAAAAAAAGATATATATCTGTAACAGCGCTCCGCTTCGCGTAACGGAGGTTTGCGAAGCTGATTGGTCATTCTGTCACTGGGCTATAGTTGGGCTACATCTGGCTGATATTTGGGCTACATTTGTTTTTTTGTGTGTCTGGCGGCCATCTTTGGGCTACATTGGGCTACCTTGGGCTTCATTGGGCTACATTGGGCTACATTTGGGCTCCAACATATATATAGGCCAATGTAGCCCAATATATATTTTTCAAAGTTAATTTTCGTAAAAACCACTGGAGCATATATCTTGAGACATAGCAAAGGCACATCGGGCTACCAGTCCCTACAATTTTGCCAAGTTTCGTGGAAATCCATTCAGCCGTTCGAGCTAAAAGTGAGTCCAACCGCCCTATGGAAATGAAGGAAATGAATGGGTAATTTGTAATTAGCAAATAGCTAATCGCAAACTAGGAATGGTAAAGAATCGCTATTTATTCCTTAAAGTTCGCTATTTAGGAAATGCAAAAAACTTTGATGATACATATGGCGGTTCATCTCTAACAAGATAAGAAGCATAGGGATACATTTATGATGACTGGCGCATCACCAGGGATGTGTTAGTCATTCTGTGCCGCTGTTCCGTCACCTATGGTGTGCTGCATTTACAATGCGGCGCATCATGGGGCAAAAACAGCACAGATGCGTGATGTATCTGTGCCGTAAAGGTGGCGCATTGCTGGAGTTGTATCGCAAGTGTGATGAAGCTCCAGCAAGGGTCGGGGGTGCCCCTGTCGCAGGGTTTCTGTTCTCACACAGAACTGTGGACAGAGGATTGGAACCTCGGCGAATTAGGGTGTCCCAAAACTCACGTTAGTAATCAAAAACTCCTTAGCAAGCTAGGTACAGTGTCACATTGGATATAACAAACTCTCAATGTTTAGACAATCCAGAATATGAACTTATAGTACCTCAGGATACGTGGAACTCATGAACAGTCGGTCGTTATATATTTCTTAGAAACCAGAACATGGAGTTAAGAAGAACACATGTGTATTTGAAATGTTTATTTACTAATGCCGTCTTCTCAGGCGTAGTATCTTAGATAATACAAGTACACATATTATCAGTAGCAAAATTACCAGCATAGTTACTAGTACATAAAAAGCGAATGGTGATAGTATGTTAACATGCTGTAAATGAATAAGAGTTAGCAACACTTATAAGCAGCCGCGGGCCGTGGAGGGAGTTACGGTGAGGCAGGGAGGCGGGGAGGGGGAGAAGCAGGGTGGAGAATACAAGTACACATATTATCAGTAGCAAAATTACCAGCATAGTTACTAGTACATAAAAAGCGAATGGTGACAGTATGTTAACATGCTGTAAATGAATAAGAGTTAGCAACACTTATAAGCAGCCGCGGGCCGTGGAGGGAGTTACGGTGGGGCAGGGAGGCGGGGAGGGGGAGGGGCAAGGTAGAGAGGGCTCCACCCTGCTTCTCCCCCTCCCCGCCTCCCTGCCTCACCGTAACTCCCTCCACGGCCCGCGGCTGCTTATATCTCACCCTCCCTAATACACATATTATATTATTTGCTAAGAAGGTCTCTTTGTGTTGGTTTAGGGCGTGCCCATACTTTAGTGTCTTAGATTTGAAGGAATCACATCAGCATACACCAGCTCTCTCTTCATGTGAACCGCATCAACTGTTGTGTATGTGTGTTCGGCAAAGCAATATAAAACCCGCCTCATGCCCAGAATTGGCAGAAGTTGCACTTATGTTATGAGTATGAAGTCGTGGAGATCAGACCTCATAACAATTCTGTATCGTGTTGTTCTTGAAACTTTAGCACTCGCTGTACAGATATAGTTTAACAAGCAAAGCAGATAGTAGAGCAATAACATATTATTCTCATGTAAACCACGATGAACTACTAGGTGGAAAGCTAAAGCAACAACTAAGTGTCGTGTGCAGAAGTTGCAAAAAAGGAAAAATGGCGTTTAAACCGGTAATGAGCCCATGCTAACTTAACACGGTGTAAAGATATCCAGGACCTAGATGACACCTCCCCATGATCCGGAAACGAACTGAATAAGATAATAGAAGTGCCATCTCATGAGAGCAGATTGCAAGTTTATATGTGGACGGTCCGCAAGGTAAAGCATTAAAAACTAGGAAAATTTAATGCTAAAGAAAAATAAAACAGCCAAGTACTTTATCGAGTCTTAAGCCAATAGGCAAGGTAAATAATAAAAACTTGACAAATAAGTCAATGAATTGTCAATGAAATGCTAGTACTCAGCATATCAAACATGAAAAAGGTCTATGACATAACTGTGTATGCAAAATAAGCTGCAACAGCCTCCAATAGGAAGTCACCGTCTTCATCCGAAAACAGTTCAGCCATCCAATTTAAAAGCGGAAAAGAACATACGTGCTCTCCCAGCACCGGATCCTCTATCACCATCAGAGGACAGCTCGGTGGGTTTTCAAGAAAGCTCTGTTCCAAGAAAGACTGTGCTGCCGCCAGTAAATTCCAGGGACCAAGTAGTCCATGCATCAATGCCACAGCCATAATCCTTTCGCCAGGACAAACCAACTCGTGAGTAATGATAGGAGTCATCAGCTGATTAAAGTCGACGTCAGGAGAAACCGGTCCGCAGAGACACAAATCAATGGCCCAATCGAAATCACAGGTCAGGCAGTGAAATACAGGCTGGACACAGGTGAAGTAGGAGAATCGAAAAGATAATCCATATGCCGTGCTTAATATCGCCAACGGCATTGTGCCATAATATTCTAGCATGCGATTGCGGAACAGTGTCAGCAGCTGCAGGGTGGGAGGTTGCATAGGAGGGACATCCATATTTAAAAATGTAAAAAAGCACAAGAGCGTCCGCTGGTAATGCAAGTAAAAATGCCAATCCACGAACCAGAGTGGTGAAAATAGAATGAAAGGAAGCAGGGATGACTCCAAAGATTTTCTCAAATGAAGTCACGAGACCACTGGTAACAACTTTAAAAAAGTGCGCCAGGGTCTTTGTGGAGGATGCGTTAAAGATAGTCGGAACCATCTTGCTGAAATTGAAAGGCAAATCTGAATTGAAAAGGGTCTGCACCTCTGTACGGGTGTTCGCTATGTGAAGCACGAAAGTTTCACGGGCCGAACTCAAGGCCACCTCTCTCTGAGACAAAAGAGCTCTTATTCTTGCCATGCCGTTGAAATCTGTCCCAAGGTTGGTATTTGTGGCCAGATTGAAAACTCCCTATGTTCATGTGTGGGAGGAAATAGAACATTTCTGCAGCAAATAACCCGTTCACTTACTGTTACGATAAAAGGAATACTTTTAATTAACTCAGAACAATCTTCATTATTGAGCATCAAATAACTACCATTTTCCAACAACTTGAACGTGTGGGATGATAGCAGGAACTGGCGTGCCTTGCAACACGCAAGCCATATTTGGTCGGTGTTTGTTGCATGAACCGTGTAACTGTATGTGCCTACACATTAGTGAATGATCTGGCGTCTCAGTGCATTCCTCTCCATTCAGATAAACTTCTTGATCATCTTTGAAACATCTGTATGTGTATGGAAGCGACCAGACCTCATGAAGAAAAGCACTACCTAAAGGTTCATAACGACCTATTGGTATATATTTCATACAATTTGAAAACTTATATAAAGCAAAAGGCAGCGTTATTAAACCGTGGATAAGGCACGTTGCCAAAAAACCCGCAATCCTCTGCTGATGATGTCACTGAGCATGTCATGAATGATGTAATATGTGACATCATCAGCAGTGGATTACGGGTAATAGTATCTCTAGTTTACTCCCCTATAGCTGTCTTTCTTTTAACATAAGTGTATGTTTCCTTCCCTTATACTTACTGTTTTTGGTTCGCTTCTGGTTCGCGTACCGGCGAGCGAACTGGGAAGCGAACTAAGAGAAATAGAGGTTGGCACAGTTCCAAATATTGTACCAATTTTTTAATAACGGGGAGGTAGTTCTGAAAATAACTTTTTTTTTAATTGTTTTTGTTGTTTTATATTTTTTTTATTATTTTTCGGAACATTTTTTTACTTTTTTTGAATTTTTCTGAACAGTTTTATATTTTTTTTGGTTTTTCTTGGAGGGGGCAATGAAAACGATTCATTGTAAAGGGCTCAACAGGAGCAACAAAACAAAAAAAGAAGTATTTATTATTTTGGGCGTTTCGTACAAACTTGCATATGATAGTCAATAGCTCTGTTGATCAGAGTGATGCTTTTTTCTCCGTAGTAAATGAATCCATCGCAAAATACGCAGATGTGTTTTACTTCACCAAATTTCATTTGTATATTTGGCACCATCTCCCTGCCCTCTGGTCCCGTTACTTCCGGTACAACAGATCTTCTGGCCATAATAGGGAGATTATCTAGGTCGTTCCGAAACTGTGCAGCACTGTAGTTGTTAGGATGCCACCTAGTCATATGGCGATGCATTGTGTAGTTTCCGAAACTGTATTTTTTCTCGGTTCCTCTGGACAGTCTATCTTGACATATAAGGCAAGTTACGTATCTTGCATTTACTTTTTTCTGACCTTTGGGAATTTTAAAAAATTGCCAAATGAAGTTTTCTTTCCGGTGAGACGTCCTGGGCTGCTCAGGCAAAAACTGCCTCTCTTTGTGCTCGTCGTCCTGTTCCTCTTCTTCTTCTTCTTGTTGAATTATAACTTGAGCAGGTGGTCCACTCTTCCTTGGATGTGGTGGAGGTGGTGGGGAAGCACCAGCTGAAGCTACTAAAGAAGCCATTGCTCAGTGATCACAAAGGGTCTTTCTCTCACAATGATGAAAGTCAGAGTGAGGAAAGAAGGAGGGATTTTCATCATTTGGGAAAAACAAGAGTTCTCAACCAATCAAGTGTTCATTTTAGATTATATGACCTAGTCTTACATCATTAGGAAACCAAAAGTGAAATGAACCAATGAAAAGTGTTATTACCAAGTCACATGACTTGCTGTGTTTACGTTAAGCGCTTTGCAGGGCCTCCCGGTTTGCTTCCAGAAACCTGCGCTTTGCGACTCGCTTCGCGTACCAGTTCGCTAACGTAGCACGTCATATGACGTATCACGCGACAACGTGAAACGTCATGCGGACGGGAGGCGTCACGATGTTGTTTTCTAACGCGGCACTTGCGGTAAAGAAACGTTTACCGGCTCGCGGTCTATTTCGCGGCATCAAGGTCAGCTAACGGGAAGCTTCCCGATTCGCGAAGCGGGAACGAAGAAAAAAAAATATTTAAAAAAAAAATTATTCATAAACATATAAAATATATTTTTGGATTTAAAGAAGAATACATTTTACAGCTACAGATATTAGCTGTTAAAAAACCAATGAAATTCACAGAAAAAACCATAGGTTATAGACCATATATAGTTAGGAATTAGCATTTACAAAACCTTGAAAATTCACTGAAAAAACCATAGGTTATAGACCATATATAGTTAGGAATTAGCATTTAGAAAACCTTATTTTACTCACACAAAACCATTGAAATTCCATATATAGTTAGTTGCACTAACTATATATCGCGCACCCGCAATCCACTGCTGATGATGTCACATATTACATCATTCATGACATGGTCAGTGACATCACTGATGACATCACTGATGACATCTCAAATGACATCACTGATGACATCACTGATGACATCTCATTTGACATCAATGACCACATCACTGATGATATCATTCATGTGACAATACAATGCATCTCCTCACATTTTAATATAACCTCTGTTTCACCCAGTGTTAAAAAGAGAGTATAATTTTTGAAACCATTGACACACCAATACTAGTTACTACATACGCACTCACTGATTGCTACGTCTACACACACCTTCACTCATTCACCCATACAATCATTCATACATACAATCACTCATCTTTACAACACTATCATATGCACTCATACACCTATACAGACACTCACAGTCTGCCACTCATCCATGGAGTTACTCACACACCTAGTCAGTCCTGTAAAGAATCAATGACACTTCCATTTTCTTGTCTATACAGTTAAACATAGAGCACCTTACATTTTCAAACATATACTAACACATACTTACCTTCTTATACAATCATTGATACAAGTACAGATTGATCTGCACAGAGTCACACACCTCCCAGCTAGCCACACACACACTCAGTCTCCCATACAAATACTTGGGCAATCAATCAATAACCCATATAGTTACTCATATAGCTACTGATCAACACATGCAGCAGTTTACAGAACAACAGACATAATGATGCACAAATTAAGACAGTTTAGTCACTAACCCATGCAGTCAGTGAGACACATTTAATCACTCACTCATACAGTCAGTCATGCACCTACTAAATCCTTCGTCCAGACACTTACACATCCACTCATTCTTCAATATGTAAGACATATTTAAACTTTATAGAAACAAAAAATCACTGGATGTTGTTAGCAGTGATGTCATCAGTGATGTCATTTGAGATGTCATCAGTGATGTCATCAGTGATGTCACTGACCATGTCATGAATGATGTAATATGTGACATCATCAGCAGTGGATTGCGGGTGCGCGATATATAGTTAGTGCAACTAACTATATATGGAATTTCAATGGTTTTGTGTGAGTAAAATAAGGTTTTCTAAATGCTAATTCCTAACTATATATGGTCTATAACCTATGGTTTTTTCAGTGAATATATATATATATATATATATATATATATATATATATATATATATATACATACACAGAAGACACTCTTTCCAGGAAAAGAGAGAAGCCACAAAGGGGGAACAGGTTGGAGGCAGCTTTATTGTGTACACTCGGCAGATGCATTTCGGCATGGTCGCCTTCTTCAGTGCCAGGTGAGTGTTTCAGGAGGCGTGTCCCGTATTCCTTTATCATGATGATTCATAAAATTGCGCCAACGTTATTAACCCAAAAAAAAACGCTCTTCCTATGGAAACTCTGAGTCATATGAAATTATGAAATTACTATTTCCATTGTGTTGTGTGTGTTTGTGTGTGTGTGTGTGTGTGTGTGTATATATATATATCATGTGATCAAGGTACGTCAGTACCGAAACGCGTAATGGCCGACTGAGTAGCAGCTAATAAACCAACGATTTTTCTACTAACCTGGGTCTGTGCTCCATGTGTCTCTTCGGGAGAAGAGAGCGCCTGCGTCTTTGCTTGCGAAGTGGAGTGGCGGTAATATATATATATATATCTATATATTCAGGTAACCTTCCTCGAAGAAAAAGGCAGAGGCCACGTAATGGGGACAAATGAAGTCTCTTTAATCTGGAAAGGCAATTTCAGCGGGCGTATGCATTTCGGCCGTGTGGCCTCGTCAGCGCCCAGAATGTAATGGGAGGGTGAGTAGAAATGCTGCTGCAAGTTGATGCCCCAGTTAAATGCTAGTTGGCTCCACCTGCTGTTAGTTTTTACATGGTGGAGTGCACTTCAGGTCCCAGCATGCAATGTTCCTGCAGGGACCACCGCGGAGCAGCGGAACCAGGAGACCCCTAGAGCAGCTCTCACCCGGTGTCCCAAGCTGCCATCTTGTCTATGGGCGTTTCTTTTCCTTTATGCCGACGCGTTTCAGGGCATCAAGCCCCTTCTTCCTGGGCAGGTTGAACAAAACACACGAGCCCCACAGGTTCTTCTTCTGGTTTTATTTAGCCATATCCGCCCACCATGAGAGTGTGGGTTTTACTCCATCCCTTGGTGCATTATGGGACATGGTGTTTTACCAGTAGGTACGAAAAAAAATTGTCCTTTCGTAAGTTCGTGCGTTTGTTCACATTTATTGTCCATTAAGACTCTGAGTGAGTTACACATTTCAAAGCTGGCTCAATTAGCATATAGAACATCGTGCCGCTTTCAATCCTGATAAGTTCAGAATGTCCGGCCTCGATCTGCTGGTACATTTGTAAGTCCCAACTGTCGATGTTGCTACCGGATCTGCAACGCAATGAAGCCACATGGACCTTACATTTCCATAATTTCCCACGCAGCACTTACCCAGAGAAGTTGCATTCTGGGAGATGTAGGACTGACAGAACTACATCAGGTGAGCGATCACATGGCTGGGGAGGTGTGCCTCCCTAATCAAGGGAGGATTGCAGAGACATTTAAAAACGGCAGCGTGAATGAGATTCAGTGTAGCACAGGCATCTGAAGAAGACAATCAAGTCGAAATGCATTATGCCGAACTGCTTTCCAATTAAAGACCTTTTCCTGGATTCCCTGCGTGTGGCCCCTTCCTTCTGCTTGCTGGAGGTTGTGTGTGGATATATATATATAATATATATATAATATATATATATATATATATATATATATATGTATATATATATATATATATATATATATATATATATATATATATATATATATATATATTCTAAAAGTCTTGGTTAATGACAGGCCTAAAAAGAATGTAATGCTAATAGTCTCTATAGTAGACCAGGAAACCGATGCACAGGTAGCATGCCACTGTTGCTTAGTATTATGGCACCGATACGTTCCCAGCTACAAGCTTACTTCCTTTTAGTGGCCAGAAGAGGCGTCTTCTGATCGGTGTGGACGGGAGTCGGGTCAGAGATAGTGCGCACACGAAAGCACTCGTATCTGGAGTCAACTACCATATTGACCAGGTATCTTACCATGGATTACTGAAATACTCACGTTCACCTGTGTACGTTAACTTCATACGTGTAAAGTGTATCGGATTAGTGGAACAGACGAGAACCATCGTACTACTAGTAAAGCACTAAACTACAGGGTACGAATTGCGGAGAACTAATAAACAAGTCGTGAGGGGTACTAGAATTATTCCATCCTCTGAATTCGAATTTTATTAATTCTGCCCTGAGGAAGCCCCCTGTGGGGCGAAACGCATTGGCTGTTTGTGCTGTTGGGCTTGTAACATCGCCTTTGACTACAAGAAAAGATTTAAAGAAGTGCATTAAAAAAACGAAGAAGAAACCCGGACTTTTCTTTACTACATGTGCATTGATTCTCTATAACTCTATTTTGTTGCGTCTCTATGTGTTACATAACACCAGTGTACAATTGGTCAGCAATGGTGCAATTTATGTGAACTGGTGGTCCTGTGATGAGGTTTAAAATTAGAAGAGCAGATGTATCCGCGCTGAAGCTAACGGGCAAGTGGAATGTTTCTACTGAGTTATAAAGGAGGACATTCAGATTGCTGCGAATGATGCAATCATTTGTAATAAAGCAATGCAAACTACATTGTTAGCTTGTAGAACCACACCTAGAGGCAGATAAATCAGATTTTTTCCCATTCTGTTTTTAAGGGGAAATGCATTAATGCTTATTGGCCTCAATACAAATTGATTGGGGAAGGAAGCCAGGCCTTCGCCTTGCACCCTGGTGGCCTAAAGAGAAGGTGAGGGGTTCTGGAGCATCTGAATCCCTTTGACATGTTATGTTATGTGTATTTGTAGAGCACACCAACACCCGCTGGATGCAGTTGTGTGAATGTTGGACAGAAGGTGGAATGATGATTTTGATCTTGGGAGATGTTCCACCTTGGAGCGTGCTGGTAGTTGCATTGTGGTAGAAGGTTCAAGATGTTAATGTAGTTAAGTGCACTTGTAGGAATAGAGACGTTCAGCTGAAGTTCAAGAATTTATTGTGATGTGGGGTGTTATTGTGTTCTCTGTCGACCTGTTTGTTGCCTATTTTTCTCTCTCCGTTTTTATTGTGTTTCTTTGTTGTATTAGGGATCTACGTCCATCTTTGTTGCGAGGAAGCTTGTTTGTTTGGTTTGGGGGCGGTGTCTGGTATGCTGTTTTATTAAGTTGCTTGGAGGGGGGCCTATAGAATGGATACGTATGAGTGTGTAGGCAAGATACAAGGATTGAGAGGTTGTTGGGGTGATAACCTGAGAGAGTCGGTTGGTGCTGGAGTCGGCCTATTCAAAACAGCCCCTCACTGCAGGAGGCCATGACTAGAATTAGTCTACAGGGGCATTGGGAGGTCCTGGCAGGCCACCCTGCTCTAGGAAAAGACCCCTTGGTATATCAGCCCACTGGGAAAATGCCAGCGGCGTGGCACAGAGGTCAGGACAGAAGCCTGACGTGGTCCAGCTCAGCAGGTGCTTCGATTTTACTCGCCAAAACTCTGGTATAAATGTTTACTTTTTTGCCCAAAGGTTAAGAGTGCGCTGTGTTTCATTCCTAAACACTTTAAGTTGTTGCCAAACTGATTGTAACAGCGGCACAGTGTCCATGGTTTCAAAGCACTTTGTGCCAAAATTTGTATTTTGCGACATTGGAGCATTCTCAATTGCATCACATGAGGAATGGCTTGCAGAGTTGTACAAAACTGCATCATAGGAAAAAATCATTAGCAATTTAATGGACAAAGCAGATATTTTTCTTCTTATATGGTCCCCCTTTTTGCAAGATACCACGCCTTCCCCCATAGTTCGCTTAGAACCTTGCTACGTCCTCAGTGTCATCATTGTACTCACTACCCCTCCCTCTTACTCCCCTCTCTTTCTTCCCTGCTTTGTATTATCTGTCTTTTTTCCCTTTTTCTCTCTGCCCTTCTTCCCTTCCTCTCTTTACTTTATTCATTTTATAGATCATTCTCTCACTCCTCACTTCCCTTTTATATCCCTCTTAAATATTATATAGAAGTATTGTTTGCTATAGGTGCATATATCATTCATAATCAACCTATATATCTCTATATGGGTATAAGCTGGACTTGCGTGTCACTGAATTTGCTGTTATTTCTCAATTCTTAATTCTACCAATAAAATAATTGATGCAAAGCGTTTAGTATATGTCACATGCTTGTTAAAACGGTCTGAACTGTGGCAGTGCCATAAGCCTGAATATTTAGGCCACTTTGTGTGAGGTTTGCCAGTCTCTGGAGTGATGGACAGGTCCTGCTGCATCATAATCCATCGTTGTTTTCCTCTCCCTCACATTTTATATAACCTTCATGTTTTATCTTCTTCGCCACAGTCTTTACTTTATGAGCGATGTGATGAAATTTCCGAGCAAGACAAATCCCTTAGTTTAAAAAGTCTTTTGTCTAAGAACCTATCAGCTTTGTCCTTTCTTTCTCTTTATTCTCAATAATCCCTTTCCCTACCCATAAATATTCAGCTGCCTCCATACGCGTCCTCTAATACTAACTCTTTAAAATAGTAACTACTGGATAGGAAGAGGAGGGATTCTTAGACTGTTATGAGGAACACTTGAACAAGTAGTAAATTATTGCTCTGTATCTAAAAATATTAATTGTGCTACATATTTTGCAAAAGGTAATACGCCCTCTGATTGACATTTATAATCCTAATTTGGTAATTGTATGCAAAAGTGATTAATAAATGCATGTAGGGAGGACCGTATAGCTGCCTTACATATTTCTTGTATATAAATAAATGTTGCTTCTACTATGAGTAAAAGAACCTAATGACATTTCTTGTGTTGTGGCTTCATGTACTGAGATAATAGCAAATTTAACTGAAAGGCTAATAGTAGGGGTTGAAGGCATTGCTAGAGTTTCCCCATAGTTGTGACAAGCTCCTGCGTTACTTATCTTGTACTTTCTCTCTGCCCTACTAAGTTTTGTTTCAAGTGCAGTTGAAGTCATTTGAAGAGCTGAGATCATGCAGGTCACCGTGGTGGCTAGTGAGCATTAAAATGATGGAACGTCCTTGTTTTGTCGCAATCAACATCTAAAGATAGTATGTACAGTGATCACCATCGCCGTTTGAGCTTTTCAAATGTGCTGAATACCTGAGCACTTCCTGAAATATTTAATTGTTATCATGTCATCAACCCCTCCTGAAGAAGCCCTCGGTGGACACCACTGACCTCAAAAACTACAGACCCATCTCCCTGCTCTCGTTCCCAGTAAAAGTAATTGAGAAAGCCACCAACAGCCAACTCCTCACCTTCATCGAAAAGCACAACATCCTCGACCCCTCCCAATTCGGCTTCAGGAAAAAACAACAGCACAGAAACCGCCCTCCTCGCTGCAACAGACAACATCCGCTCCCTCCTGTACAGACGAGAAACAGTAGCCCTCATCCTTCTCCCCCTATCAGCGGCCTTCATCGCAGTGTCTCACCGCACCCTAACACACAGACTCCACGACACAGAGATCCGCGACAAGGCCCTCGACTGGATCCACTCTTTCCTCTCCGGCAGAACGCAGTGGGTCAGACTCCCTCCTCTCTTCTCGGACCCTAAACCTACCACCTGCGGAGTCCCCCTGGGAGCCTCCCTCAGCCCCACTCTCTTCAACGTCTACATGGCTCCGCTCGTGCCAATCGTCACAACCCATGGACTCAACATTGTTTCATAGGCAGACGGCACCCTATCCAACGAACCCAACGCAGCCAAACACAACTTTCAAGAAGGCATGGAAGCTGTCGCCAAATGGATGAAAAGCAGCTGCCTACCACTCGACACTGACAAAACAGAAGTACTCATCATGGGCCCACACCTCAGCACCTAGAACGACACCTGGTGGCCCCCCGCCCTCGGAAGCTCACCCACCCCCACGGACCACGCAGGCAACCTTAGAATCACCCTGGACTTCGAGCTCAAAATGGACTGCCAGATCAACTCCTTCGCATCCTCCTGCTTCCACACCCTCTGCCTCCTACGAAAGACCTTCAAATATACCCCATCAAGCACAGAAAGACCATCACTCACGCCCTCGTCACCAGCAGACTTGACTATGGCAACGCACTCTACGCCGGAAGCAACAAAAACCTCACCTGCAAACTATAAAACATCCAGAATGCCGCTGCAAGACTGGTCCCCAACCTGCCAAGACACTGCCATATCTCCCAGCACCTGCGCACACTCCACTGGCTCCCCATTGAGGCCAGAATCATCCTCAAGATTCTCACCCATGCACGCAGAGCCCTCCACAACACCGGACCAGCATATCTGAACAGCCGACTCGAATTCCACGCACCCCAAAGGACCCTACGATCAGCCCAGCTCTCCTACGCCGTGGTCCCCTGCACCAGAAATACCAGATCAGGAGGCTGCTCCTTCTCCTTCCTCGCGGCCAGAGCCTGGAACACCCTACCGCACCACCTCAGACAGACAGCATCACTCCCCAGCTTCACGAGAAACCTCAAAACCTGGCTCCTCGATAGACCTCCTCCTTGATAGACTGGAACCCGCACTTCCCCTCCTCCCCAGTGCCTTGAGACCCTTACGGGTGAGTAGTCGCGCTTAACAAACACGTGATTGATTGATGTCTGTTGTGACATGGTACATGGCAACGGTGCAGGAGAAGCAACAGACACTACCAGTGCACCCGAAGGCTTCTACACTAGCAGGGTGCAACGCTTGTTCGTTGTGCAGATGGTTGTCGCGGTTTGCATGGGGTGGGCGGTTTGTTTTGCATACGAGTTCTGCAGGGGTTTAAAACCTGGCCTGACTCTTGCAAACAACCTTGTAAGAAGACAAACAAAAAAAAGTATGTCCATGCCTGTACAGAGAACCAATATCATACAAGTTGTCGCTGCACCCATCCGCAGCAAACGCGACACACACCAAAACGCTGACAAAATCGACCTTTCTACTGTGAAAAGCTGCTGCATGTTGATCATTAAGAGGTACTGCGTGGACTGTTTTAGAAGATTGTGCATCAACCATAGGACATCCTTTGGGCAGGCACACCATAGTAAATGTTATCTGAGTGACACTAACCATTCTTTACGTAAATTTCACACTAGCCAATCACTCTGCGGTCTATTCTAAGAACACTAACGCCCACTGTTTTATTGGTGAATATTTGACCACACTCCACTGCATAAAAAGGCCACCCAGACAATGTCTGATTGCTGCATGAGAAAATGGCGGCAGCCCCAAAACAGCTGCCCGTTTCCTGAAGCCTGGTCCTGTGCTGTGCCGGGACAGCACACACAGTTTTCATCAAATAAAGGCAAACACAACTCTGCTTGCCCTGGAGTGTGATGAACTGAAGGGTTGAGGCGTTCAGCATTTTAAGATTGGCTCGGTTAGGAGCAGCACACCACTAACACAGGATGTTTAAGCCTTCAAATCCAGAAAGGGTTGATAATCCTTCAGTGGACAAGATGCCTTGAACCAGACTCCACTTACTTTTGCTTTCTCTAGCCGAAGTCAGTGGGACATTTCGGCAACAGGAGCATCTCCATCGCCATTAAGAACCTGATGTGGCGATGTTTTCAATGTTTCAAGCTTGGTGTCAGAGGCGCCGTGCCACAGGACACTCTTAATGGCCTGTTCAGCATTGGTAAGACGAGGGAGTCCCATATAAATAGAAGGGTAACAAATATGCTCACTTCTGGGAAGTGCTCGTTCATGGCTCCCCCCCATACATATTAACTGCCATTTGCTGTATTGCATATTTAAAGAGGCATGAAACGTGGCCTCGCAGCTGCCGGGCTGAGCCGGGTAAATGCTTGTTGTAATTCAAAAAGAGGTTGTACAGACAAGCACAGCTGCTAGTTTCAGTGCCATTGACTTTCTGTGTACCTGAGCGAAGCTTACACTGCAAGTCCCAGTGCCATTTGACGCCTGATGGAAGCTGTGGTGGAACAGACAGCACAGGAGAAAAGAAGACAGGGAATGAGATTTCAAAGGGAGGGGGTGGAGAGGGACTGCCGGTGTTTAGTATAATATTAAAACAAGGGGATGGAGCAGAGACGGCCACATCTGTATAATACAGAGCTTGCAACCCACAGTTGATCCTAATATGTCAGCAACAAGTAGGGAGGAGGAGGAGGAGGAGGAGGAGGCAGCTGCAGCCTGAGCGAGTGGAAGTATCTGGGGAGCCTGAGAGAGAGCAGGGGGAGGAGAGCAAGCACGTGAAAGATAAAGCACTGAGCCAAGGAAATGCTCGGTGGAATAAAAAAAAGAATTCCTGAACAGAAAGTCAAATAGAAAAAAGCAGAAGCCTACAAGTTCTGGGGCAATACTCTGGGAGTGAACTGCTTCTATAAAGTGAGGGAGCAGGAAGCCAAAGTAACCAATAGCAAGCAAGATTTCTTTCAAGACAGCCAACAAAACCAATCCAAATCGATAGGAGGAGACAAATCCCACAAATTACATACAACAGATCATCCTGACCGTGCAAGCACTGTCTAGGATCTACCTAAAATAGGGTCAAATTGTGCTTTTCTCTGCACAATTTTCACCAAATTTGCATAATAGCCAGAGAATGTAAAAGGGCTGTCCTTAAATATTCAAGTAATTTTATATTGTTCTAAACCAATGAAACCCGACTCTTATAGGGAGTTGATCTCATTTTTTTTAAGAACACACTTGGATTAGGGACAGAATTTTGTCATGGGTGTCCTCCATATACCATGGGTGCCCCCTTTTGCCAAAATTACACACAATATTTCAGTAACACAAATTTTCCATTTATGGTGTCCATACACCATGGGCAATCCTTATTTCAAAAAATATCTCTAGTACTTCAGGGCCAGCATTTTGTGGTGCATGCCTCCCACATGTAATAGCTGTCCTCCCATATTCCAAGAACTGTCTACTATTTGACAGCATCAGCATTTACCAGGGGCATCCCATGGGCCAAGTATTACCTCTAGTATGCCATTTTGAAATATCACTTCCAGAATGCCAGTGCCAAGTATTCCCTCTAGAATGCCAGTGTCAAGTGTTATCTGTAGAATGCTGGTGCCAAATATTACCTCTAGTATTCCAGCACAAGTGCTTTTCCATGTGATGTTATGCTATGATGAATTATGGCCAGCATGCCAGTGCCAGCATTTTGAAATGGGTTACCTTGATAGCCAAGAATTTCCTTCTGAGTGTCAGGGACAACTGAAGGCAAATGAAGGAGAGCTCATGTAGTCTCAATGAGACGGTATCTGTTATGCTCGTGAATAGGCGGCGCATTCCGGTTAAACCTTGATCTAGATTTACGCGGAAAGCGCCGCCTATACACTAGAATAACAGATACCGTCTCATTGAGACTACATGAGCTCTCCCTCATTTCCGCTGGATTGACAACTGAAACTAAATACTCCTGAATGTAAGAATTACAACAGACTGCTGCGGTGAATTTCATCCATTATTCATCTATTCGTTTGAATAACTTCCGCCTTATTGCTAAGGGGCTTCCTTTGCAAAATATAATAGTCCTGATGATGGTCTTATAGACATCCGCAACAAAGACCGAAACGTCGACCATGTCATCATCTCCAAAGCAATCCATTTCTTTAAGAGTTACCTTCGTACATGAATGGACTTGGTCACCCTTTGCTAATCCAAGGAGTTGATGATTTGTTATGAACTGATTTGTTGATCTATACGTACATCTGTCCATAACTTCTTTTGCGTACATTGATTTGTCTATTATATCCCCATGAATTTGTTTTTTTGATTGACTCAATATAATATTTTTTCAGATGAAAACATTATTCCGTGTGCTTCTTTCCTTTTTTCTTTTTCATTTAATGTTTCAATAATCAATTAATTGTTTTGTTATCTTATGGATACATTTGGATTAGATTGTTGGAAACTAACTCTGAAGACTTATTCTAGTGAATCAACTTAAACAAGTAGACAAACAAAATCCCTCATGTTACAAGAACACTTTTTTTAAAATGTGTAAATCCTTTGTTCTGTGTTTAAAAGATGTTTGTTCCACGATGTACTTCCCAAATATTTTGCTGACTCGGCCCCTACTTGGGCTCATAAAGCCCAGACTGACACTTGGCTCGGTTCTGGCTTGGCTTTCCCTTCTAATTTTCTGGCACGCCCACATCTACATTTAAGCACATTATGTTGAGCCGCCAATGGCAGAACAGGAAGCCCGGCTACGCCTGACAACTACAAATTCCAAGGAAGCAAACAAATGCAACTCTGGATGCTAATGCAACATCAGACCTAACACCTTTTTCTATTACAGGAACCAATGAAAACAGATCAGGTTCAGGAGGAGCCCACAAGCCCTCTGTCCACATGTCGTTTTATGAACCGTGGAGCCTCTGCACATCAAACACATAAAAGGTGACAAGAGGAATGCTTGCATAGACTCTAACCACTGGCAATTGCTCAGGTTAGAAATCCAACCTACTGTTTTGCTGGAAAATGGGTTGAAATGCTGCTTTGAGTGATTGGCAGTGGTTAGACTATTTGCAAGCATTTCTTCAATCACCTTTTTGAGGGTTTGCTGTATCAATTTAGCGATTGCCAGTGGTTAGACTATTTGTGCGCATTCCTTCAATAACCTTTTTGAGGGTTTGCTGTATCGTCCTAAGTGGCCAAGGGTCTGCCTAGACATTGGTCTCACGCTCACTGTAACACTGGAACTAAGCTTCACCCAACCGAAGGGGCCCTATTAGGCCGAATCTGATCTTGAGGTGTTGTGTTCTGGTTTAGAGAGGACCTAGCTTGGCAATTTGGGCTGGATGTTCCTTTTGGAGCATGACCAAGACTGATTTGCAAGTGGCTAGGTCTGATTGGCAGTGGCATAGTGGGCAGAAAATGTGTCAGAATGCCATTAGTTCTACAATTTGCAAGCATTCCTCCCATCACTTTTTTGTGTATTTGATGGTATGCCCTAAGTGGTCAATGATGTGCCTAGATGTGGGTCCCGTGCTCATGGTGCCACTGTAATTAAATTTCACCCAGCTAAAGAGGCCCATTTAGGCCACAAACAGTCTTGGTTTGTGTGTGTTCTGTTTTGGAGAGAACCTACATTGGCAGTTTGAGCTAGACTGTTTCTAAAGAAGAAGAACCAAGGCTGATTCGCAGATCACTGGGACTGACCAGAAGTGGCACGAAGCCACGCAAAGCCTTGCCGCAGAACTACAAGTTTCATTGGAGCTGACTCAGAGTGATGCAAAGCTCTGCAAAGCCGTGCTGCACAGCTCATCAGAACAGACGCAGAGCAACGCAAAGCCTTGCTCGCATAGCTTCATTGGAAACAAAGCCGAACTATATGAAGTCTAGCAAAGCAAGACTGCATAGACCACACAAGGTAAAGGGTACAATCGTCAGCAGGCCAAACCTGGTTCTGTGGCTGGCTTGTACTATATCACGGTCAGCCTGAACTTGTGACTTAGTCTTGATCCAGGGTGACCAGATAACCTTAGTTGGCGTTTTGCGCTTTTTGCACTACCTGTACCCAAATCTTTAAAACTGCATATGCCCATTTCTTCTGGTTTGGATTTTTGATGTTTTGGTCTAATTCATCAAAACGTACTCTATTTGTCTAAATTCGTGTGAGATTTTTCTTGTCGTGTATTTTAATTTAATTACTATTTAAATGCTGCATAGATACTTTACACATTGTCTATTTGTTAAGCCTGACTGCTTTTGTACCAAGCTACAAGAGAGTTAAACACAGGTTAATTAGTGACTTTTTGTGGTTCAACCTGACAATGATTGTGGCTGTTGATTAAGAAGGGCTAACACCCCACTTAATCAGCAACCCAATTTCTCACAAATGTATACTAACTTCTCAACTAATTTAACATTGGAGAGTCAAATACTGCAGTCGCAATGGGGGATACTGCCACCGACTAGTAACTGACTGAGAAAAAGGAGAGAAGTAATGATAATAGTGTATTATACCTGAAGCAAATTGAGCAGGTGCCGACATTGAAATCCAAGTTAGCAATGCTAAGTAATGTAAAGAGTTAAATATATTTGCATGTCACCTAATGTACCTTGAGGCCACTCATTTATTTATTGATTTATAAATAAGGCTCCCGGTTTTCCATTTAAACAGATTTTTACATATATATACGGAAATATAGTTTTCTTCCATCTGTATTTATAAATAGAAACGGAAAAATACAGATTCCCGGTTTCCAGGAATTGTTTGGCAATCTGTGCCGCAGCCCAGGGCTGCCTCAACTCGCCTCTCTTCCTGATTGCAGTGTATGGCTGCCTACTTTAATACCTGCTGGGCCATTAATTTTTGGTAGGAGCGGGAAAATGAGTGTGACCTAAAAAGGTCAGAAAGACGGGCGGCATAAACACATTAGGGAAATTAGGTTGCATTATCTTTCAGGCATTAAAATTTAAACTTTCCTCCTTGACTTGGGCCACATGAAGAAACACAAACAATCCTGAGAGACGAGACAGCCGGGGCATATCTTAAGCCCCTTTTCAAGCAGGCCCGGACTGGCCGTTGCGGGCACCGGGCAATCCTCCGGAGGGGCCGCATGGTTGGGGGCTGGTTTTGGGCCCCTGGGGGCCGTTTTTTGTTACAGGGCCGTTTTTGCAGAATAGCTGCAAAATCAGCCCTGTAACAAAATCGGCCGAAAAACCAGACCCGGCAAAGAGCTCGGCGGCACCCCCAACCCCCCGGGGGGCCGGCCGAGCACTTTGCCAGGGCCGGTTTTGGTTCCCAGTCCGGCCCTGTTTTCAAGTTAAATCCTTTTTTTCACCACTGTGCGAGGAACTGTGTGGATTACTGTATTAAAGTAAATTGTTCAATTTCTACTAGGCAGTAGAAAGTAAAATAAGGCAAGTAATACACGCCCAATGTTTTCAAAACAGAGACTGTCTAACTTATGGAAAATGTGTTTTGCTTTAGTGAAGGACTTAGGAATTAAAAGCTGCCAGCTCACGTGGGTGGTGGATATTTTAGGCCTCTGAAATGTGAGGGAAATAGTGCCCAGCAGGACTAATGCAAGGGCCTTCAATTTATTTGTGAAATGAGAGCTTGCTGCTTCAGAGGAGGTGGTTTGCTCTCTCAGCTGTGGATAGTCAACGCGCTCCACAGAGCATGCTGCAGGGAGGAGCATGGAACTGACAATAAGGGGAAGGAGGCATCCAATATCTCTAAATTATCAGGAAAGTAGACCGCTCTTTCATGCCGTCTTTGGCCAGGTCACTGAAAGTGCACAGGTGCACTTGTCTAAATTCAAATTGTGTTTACATCTATATAATCATGGCTAGTGACAGTATTTTCAATATTGTATCACAGCAGCAGGTCACTAATATTACTGAAAGTAATCTCCGTGACACCACTGTGACTTGTATCTCAATGGCAATGTTTTCAGATGACTGTATTGTGTTTACTTAATTTGGCGCATATAATCATATAGCTAAACCTATAACAACCATGTGCACTGTCTATTTAAATAAATGTGGAAAAATACTAGCAGAAACATCTTTTTTTCTGGTGACACAAATAAATGCGGATATATACAGATAAAATGACATAAAAATAAATATGGATAAATAAAGACGGAAATGTTAAAAAATTAAATACCATAAAACCGAGAGCCCTATTGATAAAGCACTATAAATTAAAACTTGTCAATGTAGAACAATTAAGGTGTGAGAGGAGAACAAGCACGAAGGGCAGGAGTTATTTTTTTGTTCGCCTCCTGTCTTAATAAGAAGCAGAAAATGGAAGGTGGTCTTCTGAGGTTTCACAGAAAAGGAAAAATTAAAATGCCTGTGGTAATGACAAAACCCTTAAAGTTGAAGGTTGAAAAACATATAACAAACATAGGCACATGAGTGACCTGGATGCTGGGTTTGAGAAGCTTACAAGGCATTCAGGCAGTGCCCAAAGGGCTGCTCCGATAGGTCAATATATGGGCCAGTTTTATTGTTTTGTGGGCCTGTTTTATGGTCTCCTCAGTCTAGGTTTGTATTGGGAATTTCCCTGATATTAAAATAATTATTGCCTACAGCAAACCCAAACCCATGCAGCCTTCCATACCTCTTGAAACACTTATACTGTGTGTCTTTACAAGTTCAAAAATGCTTCACTTTTAAAATACGGGCCACTTTTTTTTTGCTATTTAATTCACTAATACAGGCCACTTTTATTTTGATGTCTTGGCCTATTTATTGTCCCAGTCTGACACTGCAGGCATGTGCTTCTGAGGGCATTGGAAGACATCTATACACTGTCTGCTAAATTGACGGGTGCTATTGAATGGGGGACCACCTCCATTTTGAATTCTACTGTCCGCCCAATGCCATGTACCTGACAACTGGTGGTCTGGACTGAGCTACGTTCTTGTGTGGCCTTGTTGGCCTTGTTTATCCTGTTCTGGCAGATTCTTTTCCATTGGCTATCTCCTACTGACTGTAGAACTACTGGAAAGCATGAATCTTGAGTGTCATGAAAGTTGTAATCAATTTTTAAAGATAAAGGTAACCTATCTAAATAAATGTTACCTCAAAAGCACATTTTTTGGAACATCTGTCTGAATTCACAACCAACAAAACACATAAGTCCTCAACTTGGGAGACCCATCAAGACTCATTTGTTTTTCAACTAAATATCCTCTTCAGGAATATTGAGCCTAACACAATATTAGCCGGCCCAACACATTGAAAAGAACCACGTGAGACCTTCTGATTGCAAAAGAAGGGTCCTGTAGATGATCCCCCAATAATGGTGCCTGGTCTAACTATCAGATTGTACCTTTGTTCATCATTTCTGTCATAAAGGTAATGAATGGACAGTTATGAAGTCCTAAGAAATGGATCAGGAGCATTAAACATCTCAACACTTATTCTTTACAAACTATTATCTAATCCAAATTGCAGCCAACTAACGGAGTCAAATGCAACTTATCTGACCTAGTGCAACCACCAAGAATATAATTAAGGAAGGAGTTCTACCAAATCTAAAAAGACTGAAAACCAAGGAATTCGAACAGTGGTTTTCCAAGGGTTACCATCAACATGCAAATAATTTCAAAGCGTGGCATCAGACGCCTTCTGTTGTTAATCCAAGCTTGATGTGCATAGAGGGAAGTTCCAAGAACGACATTGTCGATGCCAAAGCCCCGTCCTTTAAATTCCAATTAGAACTAGCAAGAAATCACCCAAAAAGCTATTTGGTCTGGTTAAACATCATACTAAACCTCCTCCTTAATGGACATTAATAAGTTAGAATAAAAAGGCAAAGAATTTCCTCATTTCTTCCTGGACAATATTCATAGGGTAGAACTCTCCCTAAACCCACAATCGACAGTTAGCTTCTCTTGTATCCTGATGTCGAAAAATAGTGTATGGTAGGGATTTTTCAGAGCAATCACTGAAAATGAACCCATCCCTATGATTTCTAGCAGATCATCTCTCTTAAATGATCCTAACACAGCCTCAACACAACACTAAAAGAGTAGAGTAGAAATATTTATCTTTCAGTACCAGCCTCATAAAGACATCTCTGTTTCAAGGTATAGCCCCAGACTGACTTCAAATGGAGCACCCTAATCACTTCCTACCTCTAAAAAAACCTCCATTTCCAACAAAAACTACTAGAAGGTTGCGTAGTCTCCTACTCACTTGGGCTGCAGCTTAGAAACAGTCATTCTTCAAATAGTGGACGACATGCTATGCCTGCTGAATAATGGTGGCTCTTATTTTGTCATTTTCTTTGATCTATTAGCCGCTTCCAACACGGTTAACCACGATATACAACTGAACAACCTAAAAGAACTACTGAGCAACCTAAAAGACATACTAAGCAACCTAAAAGAACTAATGGGGATAAAAGTAACAGTCCCAGTCTTGTTTTTCTCTTTCCTAGAAAATAAGTGAGAATTTCTCACATTCGGCTTACCAAAGACAGCGTGTGCCTCATGGCTCCATTCTCTCTACAACTGACTTCAGTCTATACATAGAAACTCTCAGCATGCCTCAAAAGTTCTCACATACATTTTTATTATCTCTATGCCAGCAAAACACAACTTTACCTGAAAGGCTGTACACCAGAGATACCCAACCAGGCAAAAAAAACAGAATGTGTTCAATCCTGGATGACATTTCATTACCTAAAGCTCAAGCCTGTAAAGACTGGTGTTTTTCTCACATTTCCCCTTCACAGACCCCAAACTCAGTCCATTCATGGCTTGACTGGCTTATTAGACTTGATTGCAAATCTAAAATCATCAATGTACCAAATATATTACTTCATCTGTGGCAACTAATTACAAAGACACCACAATACCAGCTGGACGTCCTCAGAGGGATAACACCTTTTTTTACTGACGGCAGGCTTCAAAGCAGTGGTTCAAGGCAGGGCTACCAAGGTAGGGCTATGGAAATACCCTGCATTTAAATGTACTCTTTTAATTCTAAATGCCATTATTGTGGAGAACCACTAACTGTCCTTTTTGGAGTTCCCCTCACTTTTAGAATATGGTGTAAATGCAATTGCCTTAAAGATATTCTACTTATTAAGAAAATTCAAAGAACTATGGCAAGTTACCAATAAAAGCTTCAGTCTGATATAATATTACCAGCGAAAACATGTTTTCAATCACGATATGTCAGCAACGTCTGTTAAATACATAAGTTTGAATCGGCAATACACGCCTGAGAATATCAAAAGCATATAATTTCTCAATATTGAGAAAATATTATTCTGTCTATAGTTCAGCACAACCTCTTACCTAGAGTCTCTTTAGACATCAATCGTTGTTTATTTTAAATATGGCAGCGGCAGAAAATAATCACAGGCCAATGATGGGTAAACGGTGGAAGTCGTATAATTATGCATAATCTAATGGAGTCGTGGTCCCTGTGTGGACTAGTATGATGCGCCTCGAACACCACGCTTTAAATTATCATACGCCAACCTTTTTTGGGGCTTATGTGTCATCACACATCAAAACCTGTAGGCAGCTCTGTCCTTATTATCACACACTACATCTTAGAGGTCTTCAGGATCACCAAAAACCATCTGTTTAGGTGTAAAATTTCATAGGTAATATTGCCCTTTAAAATGTATGAATACACCCTACATCCAGCAAAAACTGTGCATTAAAAGTATGATGCTCAACTTTCTATTGACATGTTATTGGTACTAGTGTGCCCAAAAATTGTATCTGCAGGCAGCAAGTCCAAGAAGATTCATAAAATATTGGTTAATAGAACTTGCAAAATGTATGTATTCCAGCAGACAAGGGTCCAGTAAGTCAGCTTGACTGTTGGAGTACATTTGTTACTAGAGACCAGACTGGTGTGTTCCTGGCTTTCATGCAGTGCAGATGATTAATGTGTATTGGATGATGTGTGGAATGTGGAGGTATGGTTCATTGATAGTTCTTCTACCTATTCAGACTCTTATACATTGTGGGCTTGATTGAAAAAGGTAAATTATACTTTTGAGTAAATTTACATTTTTAAGTAAGTTTGCTTCTTTTCAGTATTTACAAACCGCACTTTTTTAGTTACTTACACTTTTGTGGTAAGTTCAGCTCTGCAAATGGCCAACCACTGATACTGCAACACCCTTCTTACAGAAAATATTGGCAGTAGGGACTTCCAATAGAACCCCATGAGAAATAATGTTGAATTAAATTAAACTATTTAAATAGTTATAAATATAAATGAATAATCATAAAATCTATAAAAATAATAGATATTATTTAATTATTTAAATACATTATTTTCCAGGTAAGTACAGATTAAAAATGTTCCCTACACTTTACCAAAGGGAAACTCCACAGTCCGAACCATGTAAATTATATAGGAAGGTTACTACAGAGGGGCCGATTCCGATCTCGGTCGGAAGGGCTCCGAATCGGGATTAGTGGGTCGGATTCGGAAGCTGAATTTCCGTCCGGTTCGTACACGGGTCCGGACGACGAAGTACGATGCGAACAAACGCGAAATCTCTGGCCGAATCGTTTCTGGGTCCGAACCGCTCCGTATGTCTCGGCCGTAAGCTTACCGTGGTGCGCAATGGAGGCGAATTCCGACCGAGCAAGTACGATGCGCGATTCGGACAGCCGGATCGAGTAGGAGCTTCTGGCTCATAATAGCTCCCGGAGCTGGACTTTGGGGGTCCGCATCGGATCTCCAGTTACCCGCAGCCTTACGGATCGGACACAGGGGGAGACCCATGGGTCTCCCCAACACAGGCATGTACGGTGTGGATGGCACTGACGCGTATACACTGTAGGGAGCGCACTTGTCCGGAACGTACCCATTCAGTCAATGGGAGACCATGTACGCATTGTACGACCGGCTCCCATTGACTTCAATGGGAGTCCGACTGAAACGAGTCCAACAGCATACGGCCGCATCGTACTCGCTCGGTCGGACTGCAGGAGTCCGGATCGGTCGGAGTGATTTCCGACCCAGATCAGAATCGGCCCCAAAGTGTACTTTATTTCAAAAGTGCAGTTTGTTAATCAGGCCTTATGTGTCCAAGCTGTTTAACAGAGTTGTATAGTGGGAGGTTAATTCTGACTTTACAACTTCACTTTTGACAAGATTTGCCAAATAACAAGTGTTTGCATCTTGCAATGTTCATTGATCTCTACCTATTATTCTGAAAAGAATAAAAGTCCATGGAGAGCTGGGAATAGTTACTTCACCCGATAAAATCTGATACCAATTTGCTGTAAACAAGGGGCAAATATTATGTGTTTAGCCCTTCAACATTGGGCATAAGTTACATATTTTAGTGCTTTTTGAATTTTCGTGCTTGGAGGCAGGTTTGACCTAGGAAAATTTGCACCGGTGCAGACGTCATCACATTTAGTAATTATTACACTTTATTATTCTGACACCCCAGAATTATCCATTTAACACAATTAACCAGGGCATAATTACTGATTTCACAAAAAATGCATAAGCCTGCATATTGCTGAATTTTACATGGCATTGATTTACTCATTTTCACGTATTCCCAGAATCCCAATGAGTAGACTTCAGAAATCTGCACAACACTTAGATTTCCCAGTATACACATGTTCACTATTCCTACCTGATGCGCCTTTCCATGTGGTCCACAATTGCCTCGAAATTGTAGTGCTTAAAAAGTGGATCGCAAGAGACCTCTTTTCCTATACATCGTACCATATATTGTTAGACAATGTATGGATATTCAGAATATTCTAGATAAATCTCTCCATGTTCAATCTTGAAATGTAGACAGATACGGTGTTATTTTAGTTCAGATATTTATTACAGGACCATCTCTGTACTATAGAGGGCAAAGTGCCAGCCAACCCGTGTTTCGCCAATTAGTTGGCAGAGGAGTTTTTTCAAGGCAATTTGGTCCATTGTTCAAATGTGAGCAGCTCAGGCCTGTTGCTGATCTTGGCGCTAATGTCTGGTTGCAGTGTTCTTGTTGGCACAAGTCTCCCATGGGAGAGGGAAATTCAGTACTTGAGTAGCCGGCGGTATAAAATTAGAAGGGCAATATAATTGTTTCTGTAACCAAGGTTGTTCCTTAATCAGCAATCCTGTATAGGTCTCAGCGGTCCAGTGGAGAGTGACCTGGCAGAATAAAAGTCCCGTAGGTTGCAACCTCCCTGACTTGTATTCTACTACATCAATTTGACCAACTCCATGGGAGGAGGGTAAGAGGTGTAGACCTTTTAGAAGACTCTAGATTAGCATGACGCCAGAGCCAAAAATGGCAGACAGGAAGCCAGAGACATAAAGTCATGCATGAAATGGCAGGGAAACACAGGGCTTACCATTCAGGAGAAATTTTTGTCCCCAAAAGGAATGATGGGTGAGGGATGAGAAGAGAGAATTGATGGCTAAGGCATTGATGGGTGAGGGGTTAGAAGAGAAAATTGATGGATAAGGCATGATGGGTGAGGGATGAGAAGTAGAGATGCAAAATGAGAGATGAGCAACAAGAGGCAAGGGATGATAGATGAGGATTGATGGATGAAGATTGAGGGATGATGGCAGAGGGATTCAAAGCAGGGATAAGAAGTCAGGAAAGAAAGCTGAAGAGTAAGAGATGAGGGATTGGAATTAGGGGTGGAAAAAGAGGATGGATGGTGGATAGAAGTAGGGGAGAGAAGTGTGGAATCGGAGATGAGTGAGGGTGATGGATGAGAAGTAGGCATGAGGATTGAGAAACGAGGACTGATGGCTGACATTTGAGGCTTGAAGGATGAGGACTGAGGGAGTCTGGAATGAAAACCCTTCCATTATCATTTGAGATTAAAACTGAATTCTGCAGATAAATATCACTGTTTGTAAAATAGTTCCTTTGAATGTAATAAAAATGCTAGACTGCACTTTATTTTGTTGTGCTAACGTTTTAGGAAAAACAAAATAGTTTCAAATCTTGATTTTGATTAAGGAATTTAATTGATAGTAGTTCTATGTGGCTTACATGAAAAATTGTAAACAACTATAAATGCAAATAGCCAACTAACATATTTCACACAGTTGGATAGCTGCACAGAATACATTGTCACGCATGCACACAACTGCTGAGATGTCACTGTCTGAGATTTATACACAGCATTGATTAGTTCAACACGCTAACACACTCCAGAATATTAAGCACTCACAAACACACACACAACTGGAGTACAGTCACACAAATGCAAAACTGCATACATCAGCACGTGCCCAGTCACACACACAAACAATACAACCAGTTAACCCCAACATGGAAATAGGGACACAGTTACGCAAATTGCATTCATCGGCACAGTCGCCCACATACATTAACTCACAAAGTAGAACATAAAGTACAGACACACTAACACATATTGCACAGAGTTCCTCCTAAGTAAACAGCAGTTTTTCAAAGTTAAATTCAAATTTACATAGGGTGCACACAGTTAAACACATTTATACAACACTTTAAGACAATTCAACATAGAGTACAAATAAACACACAGTAATACACAACAGCGCTGAGCAGAAGGAATATTTAAATGATTGGATGTTGATAGTGGTAGCGTGACATTTGTGGCGGCAGTAATCTAAATGGTCGTGGTTGCATTAGCAGCTAAGATATTGGTGTTAGGGGTATTGTGTTGATGGTAGTTACGGTATTGCTAGTGATCGTGGGGTCGTATTAGTGGTTGTAGTGTTTTTGGTGATGGTGGTATTGGTGATGGTGGTATTGGTGGTGATGGCATTGGTGGTATTGGTTTTGGTACAGATGGTTGTGATGGTATAAGTGGTGATGGTCTTAGTGGTGCTATTTTATCAGTGGTGGTGTTAGTCGTTGTATTGATGGTGATGGTATAGTATTGGTATGGTATTGTTATGGTATTGGTATTGTGGTTGTATTGTGTTGTTGGTGGTGTTTTGATATTGGTAGATGGTTGGTGGTATTGGTATTCGTGCTATTAGTTGCGATAGTTATTGTGGTGGCATTAATACCCTTGTGCTATTGGTGGTAATGGTATTGTTGGTGCTGTTTTGGTGGTGGTGCTGGTGATGGTGTGCAATTGCTGGTAGTGGACTTGGTATTGACATTTGTCATGTCGATGGTAGTATTGGTGGTGTGATTGTATTAGTAGCATCTGGGGTGGTGCTGATTCTAGTGGTGATGTTGTGATAGTAATGTTATTGGTAGCACTGATATTGGTGGTTTTGATATTGGTGAAAGTGATGATGGTTTTGATTGCTGTATTTGTTGCATTAATTTTGGTGGTATTGGGGTTGGTAGTGGCGTTGGTGGGTGTATTGGGGTGATAATTGTGGTACAATCAGTGGTGGTATTATTGATGGCAATATTGCTAATGTGTTGGTGGGGATTCTGGTGGTACTTCTGGGGTTTTGGATGAAGGTGTTGGTACTGATATTGGTAGTGGCATTGGTGATGGTATTGGTGTTAATGTTGGTAGGATTGATGGTCTGGTATTAGCAGCGAGACGTTGCTGGTGGTCTGGTATTTGTAATGAAATGGGTGGAGGTATTGGTTGTGGTAATATAGGTATTGGTGGTGGTGATTGTGCTGTTGGTGGACCTTACCATAGGAGGGAACTTAGGCTAAGGCAGAAAATGAAGATAGGAAATTAATTTAAATTCCTTCATTGTTTGTTTCAGGATGTGCTTCTTAACAAGGGTTCCTCATGAATGGGACAATTGTTTTTTAGTGTTTTCACTTTTTCCAATATACATTCCCACACTGGTGCTCTGTCTGGGTCCACTCCTGTCATGCCTCAAATAAAATACAACACCCGTAATTGAACAATGGGCATTGTTTTATGTTCGCAAATTCTACTATTTTCAAACTAACAGGGTTTGCGACTGAGTCGGAAAAGCTTTTCACACACGCAGCTCACGACTCACTTTTAAATGATGATTAGGCAGGGGAGTCAAAGGGGCGCTACCACCTAATCACGGTTTGAAATTACACATATGATTGGTTTGTGACCACAACTGCGCTGGCAAACCATTAACCGGATACTGAGTCCAAAATCGGGGTGGTACCTGATCTGCAAAAAGAGAATGGGGCGGCTTTCCCTTTGAGGGGAAGCAGGCGGTAGTGTGTTGGACCACTCCCCTAATGTCCCTTGAATACCACCATCCCTGAGTTAATAGCCAACTGCAGGGGATCCCAAAGAGCAACCTGCCTACTGATTATTCTTTAAGCAGAATGTTTTGTGACCAATGGCCTTTTTGTGATGTAACCAATTATTACATTAGTTAAGAGCGGCACTGGGCTCTGAGCTTTTACCTATCGTGGTTGTTTGACTCAGAGGGGTCGATTTACAAGAGCATTGTGCCACAGGAACATCACTTTTAAAGACGTTCCTGTGACGCAATGCCCTGTTCCATATTTACAAGTTGGTGTTAATGCCACCTAAATAGATCTATTAACTTAGCAGTCCACTGCAGCAAAGGGGCGGGCAGTGTGTGCTGTGGTGGGCATTTCACCGCAACACTCATTGCTTTTTGGCACTGCCCCCTAGTTACATGGGTGCTGTAAATTTGGGGCGGAGCCAAAAATAAGACCAAGGAAAACCTGGTGTTAAACAGGCGTAACGAGGAGAAATGATTAATTTCTTCTAGTTTTTGCTGGTTCTATGTGTGCTGCAGCACACCTAGAAAGAGAAAATCGCCATTAGTGATTGTTCATATGCATATGCAGGAAGGTATCCCTTCTTGCACCTAAACAATCATTAACAAGCATTTGCAATGCAATAGGTCTCGCATTTGGGAGAGTTTGAGCAATTGGCATTGTGAATGACAATGCTACTTATTTATGTGTTTTTTAAAATCTGCAAGCGGTGCATAAACAATCACTTTGTACTTATAGTCCTTGCTTATGCGAAGCATGGCTTCCAGTAAAAGTGTCGCAGAAGCATATACTGTCTGCTTCTTCCTGAAAGATACAAATAATCAGAAGATGGCATCCCAAACAGGAGTTAAACATCTCTGCTGGCGAGGTTCTTACCCTCCTTTAGCAACAACTAGAGAGTGGGGCAGAGTATGGCGAGAATACATACAAAGACCAAACTATGAATTTTGGCAAAGCATCATTCCAAAACTGGGCACATTGGCAAGTGAGGAACCTGAACAATACTTAGGACAAAAAGTAAGTGACCAAGATTCCGTCCAGTAATCTCACTTCAAAGCGATCTTACCATATCACCTGCTCAATGCAGCCAGTCAGAACTAACAAGGTTGTTTTGGTGGCTTGGACAACAGAAAACAATGTGGCATACCTGACAAAAAGTTCAATCTGATAGTTCCGCTCACCAAAAAGTGAAAAAATATCAATAGTAGTAACTAAAATTTAAGGGACTCACTGAGACAGTGTGAGGTAGAGGTGAAGGGCCTTGGATTGTATTCATAGGCTGACAGATGAATTTTGTCTCTGTACACAGCGCATGTAACTTTGGGAATATAATAATAAAAATAATACAGAAAACTCTATACAGCCTAGCATTTTTCTGATCTTGTGAAGAGAAATACAAATGCTTGTCATGTGCCTGCTTCAAAGGGAGCTGTTCTATAAAATGAAACTCTCACGTAAATTCAGGACAAATAACCATAGGAGAAAAAACTGTTTTGCTCACGTTGGATTTGCTGTGGGATTCAAACTGGGATGAGCTACTATCACTCCTTGTAAGACTGAGGGGAACATTTATCCGCTTCTTCACTGTAAATGGTACACACTCTGGGATCAATGGAGAAACCGAAAGCAGAAAATTAACTAGTGCTCTTAGTACATTTTTTTTTTTTTCATTTCATTGAGAAAAAAGTTTGAAAATAACACTTGCACGCTAACATAAGTGAAGAAGTAAATGCAAACGTGTCATACGGGTGTGGACAGAGAGCCAAAAGCTGTTCTGGCAAAAATGCTCAACATCCGCCTGATCCTTGTTACTCTTGCTCTGTCTTTCCCACCATTCTGTGTCTCTATGGTCTTTCTTAATCACCTCTCTCTGCTTATGACCCCAGCTGGAATGAACTCTAGGGAACTGGGGAAAGAATAATGGAAGCCCTAGCCTCCAATGGTTCTACCCGCCCTGAGATACAATCAACCCCTCCCTAACCCCTAAGACACACTCAATGAGTAAATTTAGAGATCAATGTTCAATTTAGGGAAGAGATCATATCATTTCAGCGCCAGGACACCGCTCGGTAACAGCGCGCTGTATAAATGGTATAAATAAATAAATAAATAAATAAATGGACATGCCCTGATATATTTTATATATTTATAAAAACCCTAACTCTGAGACAAATTGTCTAAGTGACAAGAGAGACTCTGATGCTGCAGAACACCTTTAACTCAACCCCTCCCATGCTCTTGACAAGCTCAGCTCGTCATGACCGTTGGGACGCTCACACGCAGGGCTAATTCCCCTGCTGTGCTGAGCGTTCCATTAAACAGGTGTGGTCGTGACGAGCTCAGCTCGTCATGAGCACACGAGAACCGTTGCTCATGACGAGCTGAGCTCGTCATGAGCACCGGGGCGCTGTGCGCGCCACCCCTTCCCCCAGCACAGCAGGGGAATGTGCCCCGCAGCCAAGGGGTTAAACTTGCTACAACACAAACAGCTAGCTCAAAATACTAAATGTATATTTCCTTACCTATACAGAACAAGAGTGTGCTTTAAACTACAAGGAGAAGAGCCATTATTCAACTAAGGGCGAAATAAAAAGGATTTTTTAACTTCTTGCGACCTGAATTATAAATTGGGCCCCTAGACGAGAGCTAGGCAGCTGAATCTCAAAATCTGGTTTGGGATGTAGAGAATTTTTTTTAAGTAGCCACAAAAGGTTTAGGGTGGTCGAAAGGCAAAACGTCACTGCATACTACAAAGGAGAAAACCAATAAAAGAAAGCTGTGTAAAACCCATAACAAGCATATTTGTAAGGGGCTGGCTAACCGATGAGCAATGATAGATGCTAATTGTCCCAACTCAGTGGTGCTCGAGTTGTCCACCTTCTAAGGGGAAAATGGAAGAATACACCAGCTGGGATTCGAACCTCTGGCCATGAGGATACATGCTGATCAATCCTTGAAGAAGATGTACTTATACTAAACCACCATAAGTTCATGCTGTAATGCAATGTCGTTGTTTACAGAGTAAAGAGTTTTTTTTTTTAATAAACTTTATACAAAAAAAACAATCTAAACAGCCACTGTTTCTTAGTGGTCTACTCAGGACAGTTGCTTTCACAACTTGTTTGGAGACGAAAATTACAGTGGAGGACAAACACCTACTTTAGGGGAGCAACTGCTTGAAGTTTATAAAACTATTCATATAAAAACGGGTGTAGTCTCTGCTCCACAAAATATATTATTCGCTGCCTTTTGTTTGCACCAATGCACTTAATTTGGCTTTACATTTCATTGAATTGTAATATTAAATCGTATCATATGCTTTGGAAAACGATCGAGCAGTTTAAAAACATGTTTTGTAACCATCGAGAAGCACACCACGTGTTTTCTTGAAATACTGGTTCCACTTAAACCCTAAATAAGTTCTTGTCAACATTCACTGGGAGATTAGCAAGCTACTAAATAAATAGTTGCCTAACACACAATAGATTACAAGGTCTCAGAGAGAACAGGAAAGTTGTACAACTGACAAAGGGGACATATATTACATCCCGCTCTGCCAAAAGTTTAAGCAGAGATGATTACAGCTATGTAATTTACTAAATATTTGTCTCATGCAGGTTCCGTCCTGCCCGCAGCTTGTGAAATAAATGAACAATGGTGAGAAATATAACACTGGAAGGAGCAGGAGAGACGCAAGGATGAAAGCACGACGCAAGGACGGGTAACCAGAAATGATTATCCGCCACGTTGTTTTATTATTAAATAATTGCCTCATACACGGTCCCTCCTGCCTGCAGCCTGTTAAATAAACAAAGACGAGGAAGGCGAAACGGGATGGGACAGAAGGGATGCAAAATTGGCGCAAGATGGAAAAACAAGGAAAAATACTTTCTCTTCGACCGGATGCAAGCGCAGTTTTCTATGGTACTGATAAGAGGAGAAACGTTCACGTTCACCGTAGAGCGTGCGAGGAACAGTATGCAGCTAGGGGGACTTGGCTTGCATGGAGGACGTTCGAAAGCTACATAACCAAAAGTGTAATACTGATATGAGGAGAAATGTTCACGTAGACATCGGCGTAGTTAGAGCTTGTGGCGCCTGGGGCTATCCTTCAGATTGCCGCCCTCCTGGGGGGGGGTGCTGGGGAAAAAGGACGGCGAGCACCTGAAAGAATTCAGAGAGACACGTAGTATTGCCACTAATATTTACCTTGATCATGCAAGTTACATGCACATACATGACACGGTCCAGGGCTAGACAGCCCCGTCCCCAAAATAGTGCCGCCTGGGGCAGACCACCCACGCCTAGCTACGCCGCTGAAGGAAAAGCAGAAGGAAGCCCAAAACTTACATCAGTTCTACCTACCCTGTTTGTGACATCTCACTCATAACATCACAGCTTGTTCAGGACCCTTGTCCCCTGTCCCCTATCTGCCCCGTCCATGACCTCAGCAATCTGCAGACCGGTCAACCACACTGGGTTTGACCACGCTTCCCCTGGCAGCACCTTCAGGATACTACAGGTGAGTCCAATGCACCTAATCACTAGACTAACTTGAGTTCTGCAGTTGGGGCATTGTGAGGCAGAAGAGGGTTGGGAGGGGCAGTATGTTAAAAACAAAGCTGGAAGGACAAAATATGTTTATTCTGTCCCATGTTTCGATTGTCTTCACCTTCAGGTAACAGCATATAACATAAAGGCACACTGTATGTTTAAAGATACATCCAAGTTAAAGTAATTGGTAGGAAATGCATTTGTTTGCAGTATGATATTTTATTGATTAATTCAGTCACTACAGATGAGTGTAACCAGACAGTAAAGGAATAGATTCCTGGTGGTGGTGGGTAAGGAGTGGTGGTGAATGACTTCTGTATTTAAAGTGCTACGATGTCCCAGCCTATGACTTAAAGCACAATAAATATGCAACTCATTATTTTAACACAGTATAACATGTTTTTGAAGTGTCACATTTCGCTGTGGAATGTTTTTTATAAGTCACTGCATCAATGGAAATGTCACATTAGCAATGCGAATACTTGGCAGCTATGATATTAACCACCCGCGCTACCTCACACAAATGAAACCTGCCACTAGATGAAACTCCCATATCTCTCCAGCAGGTAAATTATTCACCAGAGTTTACTTGACATTGTGTGTTGCCTGAAAACTGCTGAATATACAAGGAACATTGTAGTACTTTTAACACCTCTGTACTGCTACAAAACTGCAAAACAAAAGTTCCATTACTGAGGATAAGAGTATTTTGAAGTGCAGGCCCATTTAAAACACTACCCCTGTTACTGTGCCGGTTTGTCCCTGTGTCCAAGCCAGAGCATGCAACCCACTCCCTCTACACATAACAAAGACAGCACCATAGCTGCCAAGGTTTCAGACTGCTGTCACTCATAATTTCACTGAAATTATGAGTGACATTTCAATGACAATGAGTGACACCTTCACAAGAGTAACATTAACCAACGAAGACGAGGCAAACACGCTGGGGTTGAATAAAAAATGCAACATAAATAAGTAGAAATGTTTTTTTTCCAAAAGCTAACTTGACTCCAACTGTAATAAAAATCATTAACCCTGAGAGGTCCGCGCCCACCCCTCCCCCAGTTGGGGAACCTCTATCTGCCCAAGGCACAGATCACACCATGACCCCCACATGCTGTCAGAGCTACACTAGGCTTTATTGATTTAAGTGACACAGTGTGGCTCAGAAACCTCGAGCGGCCTAACACGATTTTAGTGCGGCTGTATGTGGAGCGGCGTGTCTCGTGAAAACGAGTGATTCAACAGATAGGCTGTGAGTAACTGCAAAACTACATCTTGTAACAGAGCAGGCAGCTGAAGTTAATCATGACTGTGCACTAGGCGCTGCTAGTTTAAAAGGCAGAAAGCACATCTTTAATTTTTATTGAGAAACTAGCAGAGTGAGAGCTACCATTACTTCACTCTATTTTTTTTTTTTTAAAGGGTGAGGTTTACTGTGAGTTCAACAAATGACAGAAGAGAAGACTTGAACTGCAAGAGCTCTGTTTTAAAGATGATCAATGCACATATGCTTCTTCTGAAATAGTATCAATAGAATGTATTTGAAATGCAATCGACATGCTGAACAAAAGAATAACAATTTCAAGCATGCATAGACCATACAATTGGACACAACAATGAAAAATAATATAATGCTGCTGTATAAGGTTAGTAGAAGAGCAGAGCAAGATAACGTGAAGATCAAGAAGTGTGTACATGCGAGATCCAGCAATGGACCATACAAACCCAAAGTAATGAAACAAAGTGAATTAATTGTAACATATATAACTAATAAATAATGTAATGGGTCCAATTATAAAGTGCATTGACAACATTTCGACCCACGTTTATTTAAGACTTTATCATCATCAGAGCATTCGGTTTTTTAGCTTAAACAGAGCTCTGTGAAAAACGTAAGAGTAAAAATTATTTCATTTAGTTTTTCTAAACCCTATTAGCAGGCTGGAACGTATGGCAGTGTAAAACGTTTGTTATTTACTTACTACAAGGGACAGAAAGGCCCTGTCACTTGGAAAAATCCAAAAGTATAAACTATGAAAGGATTTGGCAAAGAAAGTAAAAGTGTGCCATGCATCGGAAAAAAATAAACTCAGTAGGCGGGGCATAGTCTCGGTATAATGAACTTGCAGAATCCAGCACCTCGCTGTGAATCTAGAGTCCAAGGTCGAGCGCCCTAGCCGTTAGGCCAACTCCTCGCCTCTAAATACTGCACATATTGGTCTCCATATGCCCTACAGAACTGCTTTATTATGGGACTTCATCAACGCATGAACATACACTGGGGGTATGTACATTTTCATTAATGAATACACACTTTAAATCCCCATTGATTTCAAACTTAAAACAATTCCCGTTTTCACAGCTGCGTCACTTCTAAGGTGATTGTCGAACAAAGGTAAACATTTCACAAAGATGTTTCATAATAAGACAAGTATGCACTCATCAGCGCTCGCCAATATAATGTAGCAGTCTAGCAGAAGAGAGTAATGAAATCTGGCTCATTGTAAACAACTTCAAGTACAACAACAATGTGGAAAGAAAGGTTCCCGCTTTCTCCCTTGGTGAGTGTTCTGCCCGTTTTTCTCTCCCTCATTTCCCAAGTGTTTTTCTCCCTCTCTGGAAATGTCTGATCATGAGGACAAATAACTATTGGCCCCCAAGAATGAGTGTGGTGGCCCCCTCCGCCAACAACCTAGATAAATTAATCACTGGCTGACTACTCACAACTTTTACGTGTCAAAACTAAGGAGGGTAATACTAAAGACTTACTGAAATAGTTTTAATCGTTCCTGTCTGGTAATGTAACGGCTGAATGAGAACATAACTGTTGCTGTTGCAACTCCATTGAGCTGTGGGGCGTCATCCTGGGCTCCGTCATTTTGAAAATACTTGTTGCGTGTGAGGCGCGCTCATTGCAGACACCGTCACCCGCTGACGCAGCATCGAGCTGGAAGCACTGGCAGGAAGGAAGTCACGTGCGGTGCTGCTGCGCATGACCGCTTGCACTTTAAACGGCGGCCGCGCGGCACTGACCCGTTGCGGCGGACTTTATAATTTATTTGGGTACACTGACTGACAGTAGTGTCGGTCAGTGTACCCAAATAAATTATAAAGGCCACTGCAACAGGCCAGTGCTGCGCGACCACCCACCGCCGCCGGCCACCCTCAAAATGATGCCGCCTGAGGCGGACCACCCCCCTAGCTACGCCAGTGCACGTAGAGCGTAGGACAAACAGGATGCAGCCTGGGGGACTTTGCGGGCACCCAGCACTGCAGCACAACAACACGACGGGACATTATGAATAGTATTTAAAGGCTAAATACCCAACCCCGTGCTTGGTGCCGTGGTGGCAAAGTGAAACAAATAGTCCCTAAATGAATAGACAACAGCATGCAGCGGAACTAGACTGTAGTTGGTCGATGCTGATTCCTGCAAAATGGAGGGAAAACGGAAGTGACGTATGGGATCAAAAGCCAACCATAAGCCAGGTAAGAAGACCAATGCCAGAATCAACCAATGGCAAGTGACAGGAGAAATTACCCTCCATATTGTGTTTACTATAGGTCTTGCGACAGCGCATGCGCTGTATACGCGAGACCTAAAAATGAAGAGTTGCAACTTCTATATGTGCTGAATTCTGCGGCACACATAGAAGTAAAAAATCGCCATTAGTGATAGTTTATGTGCAGGAAGGAACTTCTTCGTGCAGATGAACAACCATTCCCTGCAACGCAGCCACTCTTGCGCCCTCGTGCAAGGGTACCTGCGTTGGCACTAGGTAGATAAATTAAATGCAGGGGTGTGCCTCATTCTTGTAAAAATGGCACGTCCCACCGCTTTTAAACTATCGGAGCGCAGCGTTAGTAATTTCAGCTGAACACTGCGCTCCAACAAGTTCTTGTGAATATCCCCCCCAAAGTTTTAACCAGTTTTGTTGGTATAGGACTGTGCATTTAGCACTAAGCCCGTTAGTTGAAACTGTGTTCCGACATCTCAAGCACACTCATTTACTACAATTTTGGCATTTTTTTACTGTCTGTATTTATTATGGCTTCCTAGTCTGTGCTCTAGTTATCAGAGGGAGACCTCATCACAGCCATTTTGATTGGGACAGCTAGAGGCGCCATTTTGGGTTGCGCTACAGTTGTTCATTTGTCTCCTGTCTGCACTATTTAATGAAGGCTGTGGCGCGGATGCGCAGCGACCATGCACAGCTGGAGTGAGGAAGGCAGGCCTGTCTGAGCCAGTCGGTGCCAGGGTCCAGGAATCCTGGATCTTTACTGTGTAACCACATTTCTTACTGAACAACAGAACTCCTGCAACTCGGGGTAAGAGGGACCGACCATTGTTTTTACTTTATAAACCCAGATGTTCCACGGCTTACTTGCAAATATTGCACCTATGTCAAGATCTGGTGAGGCCTACGCAGCTACTTCTAAAACAATGTTAATTCTATGTTTATTTTTGATGAATGGCCGCTCTTTAGACATATACAAGTTCGATTAGATATGTTCACCAGATGAAGAGCCTGATGCCTTGTTTCTAACTGAAACTTGTCTTAATGAAAGTTCAATGCCTGATGTATCTTTAGCTCTACTGTATGACTGCTGCATCATTAGGAGGGACTGGTGCACTAGAAAAAGGGGAGAAATTGCAATTGTATACTAATTCCCCGTTAAGCTGTGAAATCCCAAATCTACCAGTCCCTGGGTGTGAGGGTATGCTATTTGTTTCCTAATCTCGCACCCACCTTCTCATTAGCAGGGCCTCTGTATATTGACCAAAGGGTAGAACTACAATATTTCTACAGGCTCTACCGCATGTGATTGCCGGTCAAACTTTACACTTTTAGGAGAGCTTAACATTCATTTAGATGATACCCAAAGACCAAAGATAAATAGTTTAATCCAAGATTTGGTCACTCTGTAACTACTGCAGCTGGTTACATCACCTACACATAAGCTGGACATACTTTGGATACAGTTTTTAGGGCTTGCGCTCTGCGTTGCACTGTGCAGCAGTGCTCGCGCAGGCGAGAGTTCTTTTGTCCGGGATTCTGAAACTGACCCTTTGAATTGTACACGCGCATGCGTGTGTTTTTACTTTTGTGGCCTGCTATTGGCCTTTGCCTGCGTGATCGTTTTTAAAATAGCAAACAATAGGCCAAAGGCGGGCACACTGCTCAGCCCATATTGGTGTCTATTATGCGCATTCCTGCCACATCGTTTCAATTATCGTGCCCAGACACGGGCACGATAATTGAAACCATATGGCTCGCGCGCGCACCACTCGCGGCTTTGTTTTCAAAAGCGATCGCTTTCAGTTTCGAGATCGCTTTTTTTTGTGAACGGCTGTAGCTCTCCATTGATGTGGCTGGGGGAGTCTCTCCTCACGCTGGTTTACTGTTGTTATGAAACAGGCCTGCCGGACATCTGAAGGTAGAATTTGTTTTGTGCGTCCTAAAAAGCCTTTGATGTACCAGGATTCTGTCTGTCTCCAAACTTGCGCAACTCCCCAAACTTACCCCGAATGGCTCTGCTTCCGGGATGAGGGCAGGCGCATGCAGTCTGTGTCCCGTTATTTTCTGCGCTTTGGGGTATGTTTGCCGGATGTCGTTCTGTGTAGGGGATGTCTATCTGTCTGGGCTGCCTGCTGAGTGTCTGCCTGTCTGCTGCCTCCCTGTCTGGGTGCTCTGCATCCAGAGTCTCCACCTGACTGCTTTTCTGTCACGCCGTCTTTCTGGGAAGCAGATTGTATGTGACCCTGTCTGCAACTCTGTGACCCTTCCACTGCCCGTCTGAGTGTCTGTCTGCGAGGGTTTCCTAGTGTGGGCTTGTGGACCTGTCACTGTGTCTGCTTGCTTGGCAATTCGTCTGTCTGTCTGCTTGTAAAGTTGCCCGTGACCTGGCCTGCCTCTCTAAGAAGTCGTGAATGTGTGTGGGTGCTTGCAGTGAGTGTGCCCGACTGCCTCAGTGTTTCGCTGTGAGTCCGCCTATGTCTTTTTGTGTGTGTCTACGCACTGTTTGTATCCACTTGTGTCTGTCTGTCTGTGAGGCTCTCCACTATAAGCCTGTCTCGGAACAGGCATGTTCACCACCAGTGCTTGTTTGATTCGTGTCTCGGGCCCAACCTGTCCCCCTTTGGGTTCCGTGGAAGTGCACCGCCGTGTTCAGCTGTGAGTCTGTGTGTCTTTGGACCTTGGTGTGCCACCCGCGTCGAGGTGTGTCTATCTAGGGCTGTCTTGCTTGTGTCTGTGCGCGTGTGTTTACATCCACCCCTGCACCTGTATGTGCGTATCATGCCTTCCAGTGAGCGTGCTTGCACTGATCCCGCCCCCCCCCACCTTGCTGTGTGGCTGTCACGCCTAGTAGTATGTGCATCTGTGTGTGTATGTTCGTGTGTGCACGTGCTTATGTACACGTGTTTAGATCCCCCTGGCCCGTTAGTTTATGTCATGCCTTCCAGTGTGCGTGTATTTACACCCCTTAACCACTGCGTGCGGGTATGTGGAGGTGTGTGTGCCTACAGCAATCCGATGGTATCCTACTCCGCATATCCCATGCCATACAGAGAGAGAAAGTGTGTATGTGTGTGTGTGTGTGACAATGTGTGTAGCAATGTGTGCACTGCAGCGAAGTGTGCACGTAATGTGTATGTTTACAGCCAAGATTGGAGCATAATGTGTGTTTACAGTACTGAGGGCGGCATAACATGTCTGAGTGTTTACAGCCCTGACTGCAGTATAGTGTGTGTGTCTTTACAACCCTAACTGCAACATAGTGTGTGTGTGTGTGTGTTTGTGTTTACAGCCCTGACTGCAGTTTAGTGTGTGTATTTACAACCATGCGTGTGAGTCTGTGCTCAGAGTCTCCTCCTTGATTATGTTGGTCTGTATACATGTCAGAAAGCACAGATGGAACTGGGTTTGCATGAGTGTATGGGTGCTTTTCCATAAAACAGAAAGAAAAACTGTAGCACTATAAATTAACACAGCTTAAAAAATTGTACATTGCATGCTACTATGTACTCTCTCTCAAATGTCTGCTGGCTAAGCGGGCTAAAAGAGAAATAGGAAAAGACTCGATTTGGCACAAAAGAAAGCATTTTTAGATGATGGTGTAAAAAGTTAACAGAGGTGTTTGCGATTTTAACAAGCATTTGCCATGCAATAGGTCTCGCATTATTAAAGTTTGAGCTATTGGTGTTGCATTATTTAGCAATGCCAATAGCCCAAACTTTAATAATGCAAGACCTATTGCATTGCAAATGCTTCTTTCTAATATTCTGATTTTGAATGCAGGTGCCCCATTTCTCATGCTATGGACAGTTGCTCCTTTCTACCCATCGTGAACACTATACTACTTAGTCGACAATGTTTCGATGAGGTATAAAAACACTAATACTTATATTTATTTATTTGCTGGTTTGTATAGCGCTTGAATCGACTCCAAGTGGAGTATCTCTGCGCTTTTGGAGCCGGTTGGACAGAGGGTATAACTAGGATAAGAGCTAGATCTCATTTCTAAACAGTACGGTTTTCAGTTGTCTCCTGAACTTGAGATGTTCTGTACACTGTCCCAGGGACAGGGGGAGTCTGTCCATAATGTGGGTCCTGTTATTGATAATGCTTTGTTCCCATGCCTCGCTTTTCTAGCACGGGGCACCACTAGGAGAAGATTATTGCTTGATGTGATCGGGTTGGAATGTAGGGAACAAATTTGTTTTCAAAATATGCGGGCCCTTGTCCATGTAGACATTTATGGATCAGGCAACCATATTTTAAATTTGGTTCTTTGCCGGATTGAAAGCCAGTGCAGTTGCTCAAGGAGGGGCTTAGATGGAGTTCTTGGCGGAACATTGAGAACTAGGCGGGCCGCCGTGTTCTGAATAACCTGGAGCTTAGCCAGCACGCCTTCATTGGCAGAGAGCAACAGGCCATTACAATAGTTAATCCGACTTAAAACAAGTGCCTGAACTAACGTTCTCCTAAAGGAATCCGGTAGCAGAGGAAAAACCTTACGTAGCAGGCTGATGGTGTGGAAGCAAGAACCTGAGATGTAATTGATATGTTGTTTTAGTGATAGTTCTTGATCCAGGCGGATCCCTAGGTTTTTCACGACCTGCTTGGGTTCGGGGACTGCTCCCAAGTCATGCGGCCACCATTCTGTGGCCCATAGCATTCTGGCTTCTCCAAACAGCATGACTTCAGTCTTACTGACGTTGCACTGAAGGCAGTTGGAGGACATCCAGTGTGCCACTGCCTTCATACCTGATGAGAAGGAGTTTCTTACTTCAGCGGAGAGGGTTTTGAAGGGGAAGAGGAGCTGCGTATCATCAGCATAGGATACTGGGATGAAGCCATACTTGCGCATCACTCTTGCCAGGGGTGCCACATAGATGTTAAAAAGGGTCGGGCTTAGACAGGAGCCCTGTGGCACCCCTTTTGATAACTCTACCTCCGCTGAGCGATATGCACCCATGGTGACACTCTGGGTGCGACCGGATAAGAAGTTTCTTAACCAGGCGAGGGCTTTGTTCTTGATACCAGCGTTCGACAACCGCTCAGTCAAGATGGTATGTGACACGGTGTCGAATGCTGCCGACAGGTCTAAAAGAACCAAGATCACTGAGAAGCCCTTGTCCTGGTACATGTGCAAATCATCAGTGACTGACAGAAGGGTGGACTCGGTGCTATGTTTCGGCCTGAATCCTGACTGAGAGTAGTCCAGGCCTCCAGCAAGTTCGATATAGCTGGACAGGTGGTGGTTGACATGCTTCTCAGTCAGTTTCCCTAGAAAAGGTAGTAGGGAGATGGGCCTAAGATTGGCTAATTCGGTCCACGGGATGGCAGTGTTTTTCCTAATTGGTCTAACAAGGGCTCGTTTCCATTCTCTAGGGACATTGCCTGTGCTAAGAGAGAGGTTCATCAGTTTTTCAATCGTGGGGCAGAGCTGTTCAGTTAGGGCGGGCATTATTCTGGCTGGGATAGTATCATCTGGGCTACCACTTTTGATCTGCGAGGTTAAGGAGAGGATTTTTTCCAAAGAAATGAGAGGGAAGATATCAAGTGAGTGTGTATCCTGTTTCAGTTCAGCATCCATCTGAGGGGGCGCTATATCTGTAGTGATTGCCCTATTAGCGCTGACTATTTTCTCATAGATTTTGTCTATTTTATCGGTAAAAAAGTTGGATATTTCATTACATAGCTGTTGTGATGCTATCTCAGATGATTCACACGCTGCTGGTTTGACAAATGTTTGTAAGATTTGGTATAGGACCCTGGGTGAGTTCCCTGCAGCCGTGATTTGTGAAGCAATATGGGTTTTGCGTGCTACACGAATAGCTTTATGTTAGATAGATAGTGAATCCCAGTATTTATTCTTGTCCTCTGCCAGATGAGAGGTTCTCCACTTCTTCTCTAATTTCCTGGCGGTTAGTTTTAGTGTCCTTAGGTGGTCCGAGAACCAGATTTCCTGTTTCTTTGCAGGTCGGGGTTTGAATTGTTTCAGAGGAGCAATTTTATCTATAGCTTCCCTAGTTGCCCTTTCGAATTTTTCAAGTGTGATTTCCACATTTTGAAGGGGAAAGATGGGGGGAGTTTTGAACTTTTCCTTGAAGGAGCAGGCAGTAACTTTGTGCCATTGTCTGCGTACACTAGGTAGGGAGATTGGGCCTGGGGGGGGTAGGTTTAAAATAAGGAGTGTAGAATTCAATAATAAAATGATCAGTCCAATTAGCCTGAATTGCAGGTAGGCATGAGACTGACGAGGAGTTAGATAAAATCAGGTCCAGGGTATGGCCTGCCTGGTGAGTGGGCCCAGAGTTGCGTTTTGTGAGTCCTAATAAGGACAGGTCTGTTAATAGAGATTGCGCTTCACTGCAATCCAGCCTTTCGCTGTGTACATTAAAATCCCCTACTAATATGAAGTCGCTCTCATTATTAATATGTGGGGCAAGTAGCCCAATCAACATACTGGGGAAATTAGTGCATGGCCCGGGAGGACGGTATACTAGGGCACCTTTTTGACTTTCTTTGGGGGATAGTATAATTTTGAAAATTAGTAATTAAATTTCTGGGGTGCTCAACTCATCTAGAATCGAAATGTTAATATCTTGTTTGTGCACAATAGCAATCCCACCTCCTGTTTTTGTGGGACGATCCAGTCTGACTATTTTGTAGTCATTTGGAATTCCCAGGGTTATGGCAGGGGTAGAGGGAGGTTTTAGCCATGTTTCTGTGAAATAACACAGGTCGGGTTGCTTAGAGGAAATTAGGTTCCAAACTTCGGCAGTGTGTTTGGAGAGTGACCTGATGTTACAGAGGATGTTTTTCCTCCCGGAAGGGATATAGTTAGAATCAGTAGCAGCATTTATAGCCGGATTATATAGTTTGAGACACTTAATATTGTTGGTATCTCTTGAGTGAGTGTTAAACTGATTGTGGCAGTGGAAGCAGGAAAATGGTCCTTCTACTTCAGGGAAATCCTCCCTCCTGCAGCCCAGTAGCGGTTCAGATTTGAGTTGCAGCAGTACCTGATGCGTGTATGTAGGCCCCCTTGGAGGATGCCTTGGTAAGTCAGTTGATGCAGCTCCCATGGCCCCTGTGCCCCGTCCTGTCACGGACGGGCGCAGACGGGCAGGTCTTAGGCTGGTCTTTGGCGCCGTCGAAGGCGCCCCTCTGCGCGCAACCACTGCGCGCTTGGCCTGACGACTGGCTAAATAGTCTTTCTCAAGTGGTGCTAGAGCGCTAACCGCTCGCCTGCCACGGGGTTGCTGGGCGTGTCTGGCTCTTACCTGCCCCGCCCTCCGCTCAACGGTATTGGATACCGAGTCGGACCAGGGCGGGCAGGTTTGAACACTGAGCACAGACCGGAAAGTCAGCCCACGAGCCCCTTACAGTTCTGGGGAGAGTAATTCCTTCATGCACAGAGGGTGAGTGTATAAAATTCGTAATCAATTCCAGACACAAAGTGCAATTTTAAAAATGTTTGTCAAGTGACATGCGGCGCGAGTGAATAGTTTTAAAATTCGCAATCAATTTTAAAAATGATTCGCCAGCTCATAACGAGTGTTCCGCTCTGAGGGAGTATTTACCTGGCACCAAGCGGGGTCGGGAGACACTGCCACTGTCCTACCCTTACCGCAATGAGCCCAGGCTTCCTCCCGCCTAAATAGTCCTTCTCAAGTGGTGCTAGAGCGCTAACCGCTCGCCTGCCACGGGGTTGCTGGGCGTGTCTGGCTCTTACCTGCCCCGCCCTCCGCTCAACGGTATTGGATACCGAGTCGGAACAGGGCGGGCAGATTTGAACACTGAGCACAGACCGGAAAGTCAGCCCACGAGCCCCTTACAGTTCTGGGGAGAGTAATTCCTTCGTGCACAGAGGGTGAGTGTATAAAATTCGTAATCAATTCCAGACACAAAGTGCAATTTTAAAAATGTTTATCAAGTGACATGCGGCGCGAGTGAATAGTTTTAAAATTCGCAATCAATTTTAAAAATGATTCGCCAGCTCATAACGAGTGTTCCGCTCTGAGGGAGTATTTACCTGGCACCAAGCGGGGTCGGGAGACACTGCCACTGTCCTACCCTAATACCTTCTTTGCAGCTAAAATTGATCTAGCTTCAAAAGAAGTATTGGCAATTGTAAATCAGTACTTTGACCCGTCAGTTAAAAATGTGGCAGAGAACATTAAAATTTAGATATGCTGTATCTCATTATATACGAAATTTCTTGTACCTATTCAAGTTTTTCTCAATAAACTTAAACGTAAAACAAAAAAAGTTGTGTCAGTGGTATCGTCCATAGTCCGCTGCGAAGAGCTAGTTAGATTTTCCCCAAAATGATCAAGGACATCTATGCCATCTATTACAACTCAGCTGGCTCCTCCTAGCACTCTAGATAATAGAGCATGTTCTAGGCCCATAAGTGGCACTCTGTCCTCTTTCCAGCCTATTGAAGATGAGAATTTAGTAGAAATAATAAACACTGTTCAGTCGGGTTCTCCTTTGGAACCAATCCCCCCACATATGATAAAGAGGTCTCTATCCCACACTAAGAAATCTACTAACTGAGGCTAGACTAATCTTTAAAAAACCAAGACGGGCGCACGTTACACTTCTGCTACGCGAGCTCCACTGGCTGCCAATCAGGCAGAGAATAATGTTCAAGGGCCTTTGTATCACACACAAAGCCCTGCATGCCCTTGCTTGTACCCCCTTCCTTCGTGCCCTTCTGTGCCTTTTTATTTAATTTTTACTTCCCGCTCGTTTTTGCCCCTTTTTCCCCCCTTGCGCCCACTTCCTTCGCTGTACCCTGCCTCCTTTTCCCGCCGCTGCGTCCTTGCGGCCCCGCCCCCGTCTCCCATTGGCCCCTCCGCTCCCACCGCCCAGCTGCTCCTCCCTCCCACTGACCCTCATATGGAGGCCGCGCAGCGGGCGCGCAGCAGACGCGGGCAGCGGGAGCGCCTCTTGCGCGCTAAAGGTGTGCCAAAGGCAAGCCCGTCTACGCCCGTCCACGCCTGGACCGCACCGAGCGCCAGAACCCCTGGCCCCTGCCGGAGCCAGGGCACACGACTGAGATACAACTCCTCCACCCTCAACGCACTCAACACCGGACGACCACCCGCCTGCTACCGAGCAATCCCGAAGCGAACCCACGGACTCTTCACCTGCCAAGCCTGCAAATTCACCTGCCTCCAAACCTTCACAGACCTGCCACCGGACCTAACATCAACAACAATCACCTCAAGTGCATCCTCCTCAAAACACCAGACATCGCCATAGCCATCCCGGACGGCTACAAGATCACCCAGAAGGACCGCGTCAACCAAACCGGAGGAGGAATCGGCATCATCTACAGGAACACCATCAACATCACGACCAACGACGAAGACACGCTCTCTGCGGCCGAAGATCTACACTTGCAGATTCACACCGACCCCAAGACCACCCGCGCACACAATTCACCGAAACCATCGCCGACTTCATCAGCCCGCACGCCCTAGCCTCACCAGAATACATCCTCCTAGGAGACCTGAACTTCCACCTGGAGAAAAACAAAGACAGCAACACAACCACCCTGCTCGACAACCTCGACAACCTCGGACTCAAGCAACTGGTGAACACCCCCACCCACTTAGCTGGCCACACACTCAACCCCATCTTCTCCGCCAGCAACCACGTCTCCTTCAGCCACTCCACAGGCTACACTGGATCGACCACAGATGCATCCACTTCACCTTCAAAAAGACTACATCCCACCTCCGCACGCAACAAACTCCCCGCAGATGCTGGATCACAATCACCACAGACCAGCTCCTCTCATCACTGAGACAGAACCCGCCAGCCGACACCGCGGACACCAACAACGTGGCCCGCAACCTCACTCAGTGGATCACCAACTGCGCCGACAGACCTCGCTCCACTGAAGAAACCCCCAGGCAGGTCCCGCAACAGGAAATTCTCATGGTTCACCGACGCCCTCAAAAACTCAAAAAAATCCCGCCGAACCCTCGAAAAAACCTGGCGCCACGATCAGACCACCGGAAACATGACTGCCCTCAAGAATGCCACTCGCGAACACCACCAGCTGATCCGCACCACCAAAAGGGCATCATTCAAAGAGCGGCTAGACAGCAACACCCACAACAGCAAGGAACTCTTCAGCATCGTCAAAGAACTTTCCAAACCCAGCGCCAGCAACAACGACATCACACCATCACAAGACCTCTGCAACTCCCTCGCCACGTTCTTCCACCGCAAAATCACAGACATACACGACAGCTTCGGAACTCAGACTCCGCCGCCAGCCACCGGACCACCGACCCCCACCACCATCCTCAGCACCTGGACCGCCATCAGCACTGAAGACACCACCCACGTCATGAACACCATCCACTCGGGCTCCCCCTCTGACCCCTGCCCACACCACATCTTCAACAAAGCCGACATCATCATCGCACCCCACCTCCGGAACATCATAAACAACTCCTTCACGTCAGCCACCTTCCCTGAGAGCTGGAAGCACGCAGAAATCAACGCCCTTCTAAAGAAACCCACAGCGGACCCCGAAGACCTCAAGAACTTCCGCCCCATTTCTCTTCTTCCCTTCCCGGCTAAAGTCATCGAGAAGACCGTCAATAAACAGCTGACTGCTTTCCTCGAGGCAAACAACTCGCTCGACCCGTCCCAGTCCGAATTTCGAGCCAACCACAGCATCGAGACCGCTCTCATCGCAATCGCCGACGACATCAGAACCTGATGGACAACGGAGAAACAACCGCTCTCATCCTCCTAGACCTCCGGCCGCCTTCGACACCGTATGCCACCGCACCCTGATATCCCGCCTCTTCAACACAGGGATCCAAGGAAAGGCCCTGGATCACCTCGTTCCTCTCCGACAGAACCCAGAGAGTCCGCCTACCTCCTTTCCACTCAGCGGCCACCGAGATCATCTGCGGCGTACCCCAAGGCTCCTCGCTCAGCCCGACCCTCTTAAATATCTACATGAGCCCCCTCGCCGCCATCGCACGCAAACACAACATCAACATCAGCTCCTACGCCGACGACACCCAACTGATACTCTCCCTCACCAAAGACCCAGCCACCGCCAAAACCAACCTCCAAGAAGGAATGAAAGACGTCGCAGAATGGATGAAACTCAGTTGCCTTAAGTTGAACTCAGACAAGACGGAGGTCCTCATCCTCGGACAATCCCATTCCGCCTGGGACGACTCCTGGTGGCCCACTGCACTGGGCTCCGCACCAAAACCCACGGACCACGCACGCACGCAACCTGGGATTCATCCTGGACTCCTCCCTCACTATGATCTAGCAAGTCAACGCCATCTCGTCCTCTTGCTTCAACACCCTGTGCATGCTCCGTAAGATCTTTCGGTGGATCCCCGCCAAAACCAGAAAAACCGTCACCCATGCCCTCGTCACCAGCCGACTGGACTACGGAAACGCCCTATACGCGGGAACCACAGCCAAACTTCAGAAACGACTCCAGCGCATCCAGAACGCCTCCGCACGACTCATCCTCGACATCCCCCACCACAGCCACATATCCGGTCACCTGAGAAACCTGCACTGGCTCCCCGTCAACAAGAGGATCACGTTCAGGCTCCTCACCCACGCACACAAAGCACTCCACGACAATGGCCCCGAATACCTCAACAACCGCCTCTCGTTCTACACCCCCACCCGCCAGCTACGCTCTGCCAGCCTCGCCCTCGCCACCGTCCCACGGATCCGCAGAATCACCACCGGAGGAAGATCATTCTCCTACCTGGCAGCCAAGACATGGAACTCCCTCCCCGCACACCTTCAACTGACCAACGACCATCTCACCTTCAGGAAACACCTCAAGACCTGGCTCTTCGAGCAGTAGCGACACAAACCCCACCCCTCCCCCAGCGCGCTCTATAAATGAACTGATTGATTGATTGATTGACAAGCGCCAAGATATATCAAGGAGCGCCTTGTTCCCTATGTCCCCAGTAGGACACTCCGATCGGCAGATGCTACCCTCCTGGTTTGCCCCCGTTTCAGACGATCAGCTATGGGAGGGCGTGCTTTTTCCAATGCGATTCCAGTGGACTGGAATAATTTGCCAATGCACCTGTGCAAGGAACCGAACCTCCTACCTTTCAGGAAGATGCTTAAAACCGTGCTCTTCCGGGAGGCTTGGGGTTCGTCCTAATAGCTCCTCGCCCCGTGATCAAACCAGTATGTACTTCTGGACAAGCGCTTAGAGACTTATGGGTGATAAGATGCTTTATAAATCGAAATAAAATAAATAAATAAATAAATCTTTTCCCTATTTATTCGCAATACTTACTCCAAAGTCCTGGAAATTTATGAAAGTCAAACTCCTACTAGAAAAACCTACTCTTGATCCGGCCGCTGCTAGGAAGTATAGACCTACATCACTTCTCTCTTTCCCCAGTAAAGCCTTACAGAAGCATGTCAAACGTCAACTGTCGAATTATTTTGAGCAGCACAATCTTCTCCAACGCTGTCAGTCAGACTTTCAGCTATGCCATAGCACTGAGTCTGCCCTATTCGCAGTCTCCGAAGAACTACAGCGGACTATCATCCAGGGCAGCACAGCAGCTATAACTTGCTTGCCCTCAGTGCAACTGTTGACACTGTTTCTCATGGTATTCTGCTTGAGAGACTGCACAATTTGCAGGATGACAGATCAGGCCTTTCAGGGGTTTACCACCTTTCTTCAAGACCCGAGTTTTCAAGTGTTCAGTAGGCCTTTTTAGGTGTCACCTGAAGTGATATAAATTGTTTTTAATATAAACTTAAAAGGAACTTACATCCCCCCACTGTTTCCTTGCTTTTCATTGGTTTCTGTGCTTGCCATTTACTTTTCCTTCATTTCAATTGGTGGTAGCATATCTTCCTAAATTGATCAATGCTAGTTCCTCGTCTGCTTCTCTTATCAGTTTCCCATAGCCGAAATACTGTTAACATCCGCCTTGGTGGAACTATTTTTTTTTGGTAAAGTTTTGCCTCTTTATGCTTGCGTGATACATTAAATTAAATCAGCAGATTTATATTGTGCACCATTTCACCCGGAGACATTACGTTATTTGCATTGAATCACAGCATATTGCACCGCTGAGACTCAAACCAGGATCCCCAGCTCTCAAGTCAGCAGCTCTGGCTGCTGCACCACATCCTCTCCACTTCCGTGGTGCTTGCCCTACAATGTTTCCTTTTAAAGCAAACTGGTCCCATCTACTAGTCACTGGTAGGAGGGTGATCCCTGTGGGGGCGGAGAGGACAGCCTTCTGTTTTGTTGTAAAGGTCACTCCAGACATTTAGCGACATTTCGGGAAGGCGACGTGACATTTTAAACAGGCTGAGAAATTTGTTTCATCAATCAAATACGCTGTCCTTCCAAAAAAAAAGACAGTGCGCTGGTGTTCTTTCTCGTTTTTTTCCTCCGATGCAGGGCTGAGAACCTTTACAATCCGCTTTCGAATCTTCCTCAGAGTGTTCATCTTTGTTATCTCTTTCCCAGCTTTCACATAAGGTCCCTCAAGCATAGGCCACAGGTCTGAGTCAATGACCTGCAGAAAACACTTGCATTTTTCTGTGCAGTGCCATTGAACAATTAACATGAGTCACTGTGGGCGCGTGCCGTTTTACAGTTGCGTTTCTCCTTCTTTATACCACCTCATTTGATGTTGAGGCTGTTCTCTTCCAGTAGCGGTCGGTGGTGAGAGTATCTGCTGGGCGGTGATGTGGGGTGGGGGAGGGGCAGGGTAGGGGGTAGTAATCTATAGATTACGGAGGATTACAGGTAAGTAAACACATAAATAAATAAAACTAATTTCGGTGCGTGCACTGCATCCCCAAATGCGATGCAATGCACACTACGAAATTTGTTTTATTTATTTATATATTTACCTGTAATCCTCCATGATCCATAGATTACTACCGCCCACCCTGCCCCTACCCTCCCCACGTCACTGCCCGGCAGCAACTCCCACCACCGACCTGTACTGTTCTCTTCAGAGCATCTGCGAAACCTATTGCTATATTTAGGAGCCATTAGAGGCTGTTCTAAATAGATTACATATAATTCTGAACGTAGCAGCCAGACTACTCGTTTGCACTCATAGGCAAGAGCTGCTGGCCTCCTCCCTTGTAATGCTGCACTGGACACCAATGGAGAACAATTTAAAGCATGTAGTACCCCTTTGCATACATTTGGCAACTCTGGACCAATCAGTTAGTCAACCTGTCAATTTGTATAGCGCAGCTTATCACACGAGAGAGTATCACGGTGCTTGCAGGGTCTGAGGGACCAATCTTTATAAAGCAAACACAAGGAGATGATGGACGGACACTGAAACGTTTCAGACACGCACCCCCAGTCACAGATCTGGATTGAATCCATCATCGTTCTTTAGCTCATTTTGCCTCATGGGAACAGTCCAGCCCCAACTGCCAAGCCATGTCTTCCCTGGACCGGAAACAAGCATCCTGGGACCGGTTTCCGGTTAACAGCCCTCATCAGCCAGGCTACCTTTAATCCAGTGGCAAAGTCAGCAAAGGACCCACGTCTGGGCATACCCTGCCAACTTAGGGCGAGCAAAGCAAACACAAGGAGGTGATGGATGGAGCACTGAAACTTTTCAGATACTCACCCCCAGTCACAGATCTGGGTTGACTCCACCATCGTTCTTTAGCTCACTTCGCCACCCCAGTTCAGACACAGCTATATGCAAAATCAGTCTTGACCCTGTGCCTCAAGGGAACAGTCCAGCCCAAACTGCCAAGCCATGTCTTCCCTGGACTGAAAACAAGCATCCTGGGACCAGTTTCGGGCTAACAGCCCTCATCAGCCAGGCTAGCATGCATGCATCTCCCCACACAAATATATTGTTTTTAAATATAAAAACAATGCATGGTATTGGCATGCGATTTAAATGCACAATAGCGGTAAAAACATGCGTGCTAAAAAGTTTGAGGCAAAGGCATACAATGTATTTACCAGCATTGTACCGTCATACAACAGTGTACCGTCATACAACCAATGTTCTGTCATGCTGTGGGAACTCGCTCTAGTCCATCGGTCCGAAACGCCACATATAACACAATAAGCACTTTCTCTGCTGCATGCAAGTGCTTTTGATGAGAGAAAAATAGTGGATGTTTGCAAAACTACTAACACTCAAGCCTCTATTGTTACACAACGTGCACTGCCCATGGTAAAGTGCCATATGTGTGTCCCCCAAACAGGGGGGCCTGCGGAGTACAATTTGTTTTTGCTGCACACGGCTGGAAACCTATATATCCAACTCTAAGATTTCCCTCGGGCACCATAGCAACAGCTCATGAGTGAGTCCCAGGCCAGCAGCAGAGAATTACATATAATTATAGCGTAGGTATGCAGCGTGCAGTAGCAGTGTACGGGCTGATTTTAATATTCAGCACAGTGCCTAATGGTCCCCAAGGGACTATACAAGCGTGACTAAAGCATTTTAGTGTGGTGTTGCTGACACCAGCACTAAAATGCTTTAGTCTAACCCCTCTTGCGGGGTACTTGGCAGGGGTGTGATCTGTGCCCATCCACAGGAAGGCAGGCAGCCAAGCTGGGATGGGCAGGTACCAGAGTTGCGGCTCTCCTGCCTGCATAAGGCCTACACTAGTAGCACATTGGAGAACAGAATTTGACATGCTGACTGCAGACCTGAAACCAGCCAGAATTGTTCTAACATGCAAGCAAACAAAAAACACGTAGAAAACAAACCTCCACATAAGAGATGAGTTATTTTGTAGTGGCTGGTTTGTTACAAATCATGGGCACTCCACACCTGTATGTAATGCATGTATGCAAGAAATAACTGAACATGTGATGGTGGAGAGCATGCAACTGTAAGGCAAGGACCCCATACATGCCAACATTCTGGAAGAGGAAAGTGGGAGATTTAAAAAAATAATAATCAGGAGAATGTATTTCTCCTTTGACTTTTATTATGACCTGCATCTGGTCTAACAGTATGTATGGGACTTGCAAGTTGGTTGCTGCAGAATCGAATATGAAGAACTCAAATATAAATTTTTTCCATACCTGTAAGGAGCACAGAGAAATCATTATGGCATGCAGAGAAAGAGTCACAAAAATGTTTTGCACTTGCGTGCAGGAGCAGTTTACTTGCAGTGCATAATTCGAGTCACACAAGCCCAGCCCCTGCCAACTGACGACCGCCAAGGAATCGTGTTTTTTGCCTGCAGGAATCGGGAGGCTGGAGACTATCCTTGAAATCAGTAGTCTTCCGCCTGAATCGTGAGGGTTGGCATGTATGGCCCCCCACAGGAGGCAGACAGCTATACCAAATAACATCTCAGTGATAGAGATTTCTCTAGCCTGTTCTAAGATGTGGCTGACCATGAAGTCGCAGACATGAAATAAACTAATGGTTGAAGGGGATCGGAAAGCCATTCATCAATGTCATCTCCCACCTCATAACTGGGCACCTAATCCTTGTGTATGCAAACCCTTTTGTCTCGAACAGGTACTGCATATATGCTGCCACCATCACTGCTGGACTCCACCTGTCTGGCTTTGGGATCCAGCTCTTTCGAGTGCATGTTCATGAGCCAGTAAGATTTTCTTTTCTGTTAAGGCTCTCTTTGCAAAAGCCTTCTTTGCCTCCAAGACCCGTTCAGCCTTTTTCTCCATGGGCAGATTTTTTTCCTCCATTTTTATTTGTCAGCTGCAGCTTAAATGCTCTCTCCTCCTCCACTTCCTCAGTTCCTCCGGAGATAAGCTGTGGGAAGGGACACTGCTCCCTGCTCTGACAGGAAGCTACATTTCAGGGTTTTTACCCCCAGCCACAGGAGATGGTTCCTTGGAAGAGCCATTTTCAGGCTCCTCCAATCCATCATCCTCAGTTGTGTAGTTCAGCTCCTCAGAGCATGCTTCTGCCCAGGCCCTCGGCGCCCTTTGTAATTCCACCTTCTTGGTGGCACCCTTGGCAAAAATCCCAATCTCTTTCAAATATTTTTGAGCTGGGCTGGGTTTCCAGATTGGCCAGCTCGATATCCATGTTTCCAGTTGGAGAACCAATATGAAAGTATATACCCATACCATATTGAACTATTTCCCTGCCCCAGGATTTTTATCCTTGCCAGGGGGTCCCTGATATACTACGCTATCCAGTTGGAGAACCAGCATGATTTTCAGAAAAAAAATCTTAAAAACCAATTAGGGAGGATTAAAAAAATGTAATTGGTCTTGGATATGGATGAGTAGTGTACACCAAGTCACTGTATGGCACTGCACAAACAAAAGTCCTATCCTCACTGCTGCCACCAGTGTTAGAAATTAGGTTGTTGTTTGACTAGGGTGTGAGCCCAAGTCAGGCAGCAACCGTAGTCCTAGTCAGGGTAAGAAGAGAGCAGAACCCTAAATTAACCTGCGGCCACCCTCTGGTAACGTGGCAAAGAGCAGTCAGGCTTAACTTAGAGGTAATGTGTAGAGTAGTTGAGCAACACTTCTTCAAACAGTAAAACTGTGAAAACACCCCACAAAAAGAATCCACACCAGGTTAGAAGAATAGAGCTTAGGGGCGTGGTCTCGACGCTGACGGAGATGGCCGCTGATCTCAGCAGCTCCGCGGAGACGTAGTGGCGACGGGAAGCTTTTGTGTGCTCCCAACGACTTTGTGGTCTCCAAATCGGCAATTTACGACGTCGGAATTCCTGCTGGCACTATTGGTGTGTTTTGCTTTACAAGGCGTGAGCAGCAACTTGGTCTTTATTCACTTTTTCGGCATGAGCTGAATAACTCGGAGCCGCGACCGCCATTTTTTCGCCTCTGACGCTTGAACGTACTTCACTTTGCTCTCTCGAAGTAAACCTTGTTTCTCTGCATAACCCCTGTTTTGCTGGCTTATACAACTCAGTGCTGATGTTTTTGGGGCTATTCTGACTCCATATGAAATCTTTTCGCATTATTTTTTATCATTGACTGCTTGTCTTCACTTATGCTGTGTCACACTCTCCTGGCCGCCATTTATTTTCTTATGAAGAATTTACTTCAGCTGCGTCTTGATATGTTTGCCCTCTCTCAATGGAACTTTCATTCTCTCGTTTGTCCTTTATAAAGTATACATTTACGAGTGCTTTTACAATGTGACTGCCTTCTAAGAAATTGTACATTTTGCTCTTTTTCTCACTCCATTACCGACCTGCACTTTGGGAACCTGTGTGATAGAGATATTACAACTGTGGTTTACACCTTTCTCTGGAGCCGCTATTCATGTCTATATAATAGCCTATTGTTGTGCATCGCTTTTCATTTTTTACCAAGCTCAACCAGTTCATTTATTTGAATTTCTTGTAACCTATTGAATACCTTTTCAATGGCAACAGCACGACAAAATCGCAGCTCCTCTCATCCAGCTAACTCCACCAATGCCTCTTTCGAGGATGTTAATCCTTTCAGTATTTTGCAGGACAATTCGGAAGATACGCCTAATGATGCTTCTACAGCGAAAAGTTCCTCTCCTCAAACTTCCCGTCTAACTGGCAAAAATACATCGAAACTACCTTCTGCGTCTACCACCACAACAGGGAAACGAATTAAAACAAATTCCCCTTCCCCTACCATCTCAGCTTCTTCTATTTCCCTAGAACTGTTGTTAGAAGAAATTTATTCACTCAAACCCTACATGGAGGAGATCCGCTCACTAAAACCCTATATGGCTGATACAAATACCCGCCTTCAAAACCTTGAAGTCAATTGGTCACATACGGAGCAAAAAGTAGATCATCTTGAAAAAAACCATCTCTTCTGTTCAAGTTGTCACTGATCAAGTTCCTATTATGCAAAATGAGATTTAAAATCTCAAACTACAGGTGGAAAATTTAGAAAATCGTAATAGACGCAACAACCTTCGTATTTATGGCCCTGCGGAGGGACTTGAAGGGTCAAATCCTATATCCTTTTTCCAAACTTTTTTGCCTACTCTTCTTGATCTTCCAAGCTCTCCTAGCTTATACATCCAACGTGCTCATCGTCTGGATCCGTCATCTCTCATTTCTACATCCTCTTCTTAGACAACTAAACCCAGAGGAGTGATCTTGTACTTTTTGGAGTATACTGATCTACTAAAGGTTCTTCAAGCAGCCAAACAAAAAGGGAAAATAAACTGGAACGGTTCCAACCTTTTCTTTGCAAGAACATTACTGCTGATCGTCGCAAGAAGTTCCTGGATATGAGACCTACTCTTCGCTCTATGAATGCCTGTTATGGCTTATTCCACCCATGCCTCTTCAGAGTGACTTATATCAATAAGACGACGAGTTATGAAGATCCAGCCAAACTACAGCAATTTCTAGACTCTTGTGCAAACATGTCGATGGAAATTCCACCTTCCTAAGTTCTCTGTGTGACATCTATATATATATTTGTTAGATGATGTTGTGGTCGTATTCTCTCCTTTGTACTCCTCCCACTCCTTTTGTATTTTGTATTTAGTATTTTGTATTTTGTATTTTGTGCTTTTTATATTGTCTATTATGTTTCTAAAACTTTTGCATGTTTTTATGCATCACCTCAACTTACAGTTCTTGATAAGTTACATCCTTATGACTAGTTTACTTGTTCTATTTCATAGTCATTATCTTGTTGCTGTTCGTATAATACCTGTGCATGTTTGCTCTTATGATTTTCCTTTAGAGTAGTAACTTGGAACGTTAAGGGAGTTCATAACCCTATAAAACGACAACGCGTGTTAACCCAGTTAGCTAGATTAAATGCAGATGTAGCCTTTATTCAAGAATCCCACTTATCTGATGTTGAAGCGGTCAAACTAAAAAGGGGTTGGGTTGGGAATGTTTTCTCCTCTCCAGCCTTAGGAAAAAAAAATGGTTTATCTATACTGTGTCATAAAAAACATCAATTTACTGTGGTTCATCAGGAAAATTATCTTGAGGGTCGCTTCTTAATCGTTAAATTACTGGTTGGTCAAATACCTTTAGTATTGTTTAATGTATATGCTCCTGTTAATGTTGATAATGTGTTCTGGAACCAAATCTCTGATAAACTCCTTATCTTTTCTGATGATTATGTTATCTTTGGAGGTGACTACAATCAGATCTTTGACCCTATTCTCGATAGACGCTCCTCAGTAAAATTCTCCAACACCAAAATGCACTCACAATTCACCTCTACTATTCGTCGTAAAGCTTTAACTGACGTATGGAGACTCTGTAACCCAGACCTATTGGAATATACTTATTACTCCCCCGCACATAATTCACAATCTAGAATAGATTACCTTTTCTTCAGTAAACCCCTCTCTCAATTAATTACCCGTGCTGAAATTGGTTCAATTCTCATTTCAGACCATGCTCTAGTTTTTGTAGATTTTGACCTTATACCTTTTACCCCTCCTACGGGCAGATGGCGTTTTAATAACTCATTATTATCAGATCCCAATTTCACAGGCCAATTCACTTCCTTCGCATCTGAATTCTTTTCTATTAATTCTACTTCAGACTCTTCTCCAGCAATGATATGAGACTCCTTTAAAGCTGCGGCTAATGGCTTTATAATCTGCTTTGTTTCACGGAAAAATAAATTTTTTGAAACCCAAAATGCTCAATTACTAACCAAAATTAAACACCTTGAAAATTCCTATTATCGCTCCAATTCGGACATCTCTTTAGAAAAATGGATTGATGCTAAAATCTCCTTCAATAAATCATCAACAGAAGCTGCCTCTTCTTATCTTTTAAAAAGTAGCGACCGTTATTATGGAGGCCAGAATAAGATGGGAAAATTACTAGCAAATTATTTAAAAGTTCGCCGGGAACGAACTAAAATTGAATCCATTCGCAACGATGCTGGAGTTTCATTATTTAAGGATGATGATATTTTAAATGAATTTGTTACTTTTTATAAGAATCTATACACGTCGGAACAACACCAGTCCACTGATGCTCTCTCCTCGTTCTTTCACTCCCTTCACACACCCTTCATAAACGATACAGATTTGGCCTCGCTGAATTCCGATATCACCCTATCTGAAATTACACATGCTATTTCTAAATTGAAAAGGGGTAAAGCGCCTGGCCCTGACGGTTTCACTATTGAATTCTATACCCACTTTGCTTCCTTAATACTTCCTCATCTTTTATCGCTTTATACTTTTTTTGTAACGAAAGGTTCCTCCTCGGGATCTTTTCAAGAAGCTGTGATTTGCTTGATTCCCAAAGAAAATAAAGATCCGCCTTCCTGTAAAAATTTTCGCCCAATCTCCCTAGTCAACTTGGATTACAAGATTTTTGCAAAAATTCTAGCCCTCCGTCTTGCCCCCATTATCCCTAACATTATAGGTCCAGAACAATCATGTTTTTTCAAAGGTCGTTTATCATCTGATAATTCCAGGGTTTTCTTCAATATTTTAAGTAAAGCTGCCTCCCTTGATTATCCCATTGCTGCTATAGCACTTGATGCTGAGAAAGCATTTGATAGAATTGGATGGGAATTCATGTTCCAAGCTCTTAAATGGATCGGTCTTCCTGCTAAGCTAATTTCTTTCATTTCTTTATTGTATTCTAACCCTAAAGCCTCTATTTTTGTCAATGGGAAAAACATCTGACTATTTTTCTCTTGCCAGACGGGTCCGTCAAGGTTGCCCTTTATCGCCCCTTTTATTTATAATAGCACGGGAACCATTCTTAACAAAAATTCGAATTGATGATAGAATTTCAGGCTTTCAACTCGACACTTCGCACGTTAAATTGTCTGTCTACGCAGATGACATTCTTCTATACTGTTCCAATCCTTCTATCTCTCTTCCAGCTTTTCTTTCTCAAGTACATGCTTTCTCCCAACTATCCGGATATCGGCTTACTTCTGATAAGTGTGAAATTGTACCCTTAAATATCCCTTGTTTAAAACAAGACTTTATATCCTCAGGCTTTTCTTGGAAAACTACTAAAATCAAATACTTAGGCTTGTGGTTTTCTTCCACTATTTTAGAAACTCTTAAGGAAAACTTTGATAGTCTTTCTAAATCTTTGTCCACATCTATTGACCGATGGCACCTGCTTTTTCTCTCCTGGTGGGGACGCTTAGACTTCATTAAAATGATGCTCTCTCCATTGGTGCTTTATCTTTTATCCATGCTACCGATCCACATTCTTTGTTTTTTATTTTAAAAAAATTGACTCTATACTGAACAAATTCCTTTGGAAAAATAAATCCCCCCCGTATTTCTCTTCAGGCTCTTAAGGCTGATAAAATCTCTGGAGGCCTCAAATTCCCGGATTTGAAATCATATCACCTGGCTTTTTCTCTGAGACAATCTTCTCATTGGTTAGATCAAGCTCCATGTACCTTCCAACCTGTTTGGCTGACTATCGAGAAATACTTTATTTATCCCTTCCATTTCAAGGAATCTTTAGCTTTCAATAAAACATTTCTTCTTTCCGTCCCCATGTAATCTCTCACTCACGTAAAATATTAAAACCTTTTCTTCCATGTTCTTATCCTGCACTTCCTTTCCTAGATCATCAGCCTATTTGGCATATTCATTCATTACGTATCAAAGGACGTACTTTCTATTGGAAGAGATGGAGAATCCAAGGACTACTTTGGATCTCACAATTGGTGTCTGGCTCTCTTCCCCTTCCTTTCTCTACTCTTCAGTCCAACTTCTCTTTACCCTCTTCTTGTAAACCCCAATACGATTTACTTCTTCCTTCCCTTCTACATTACTTACAATCCTTACCTTCTAATTCCGATATTCCTCATAGATCCTCCACTATTTTCCCTCTACTCTCTGTCACTACCTTGGCCTCTGCTTTATACAAACATCTCTGTTTTCCCTCTGTTAGATCTAAGGAAAAATCTGAATTGGCCTGGGAAAAAGATCTTGTAGTTTGTTGGTCTGTCCCTTGTTGGGACAAATTATGGTTGAAGATCCATAAAACGTCAAGACCAGCTAATACATCTCAAACCCTTTATTTTATTTACAAACGACTTCTATTCACTCCAATGAAATTGGCCTCTTTCTCCACAGACCTCCCTTCAGCTTGCTGGTCGTGTGAGAACGATCCAGCTGATTTAAAGCATATGCTTTTTGATTGCCCCTCCCTTTCTCATTTTTGGCTTTCAGTTTGGTCTCAGATTAATAACATTTTCCATACCCAGATCCCTTTTTCTACTCTGAACGTTTTTCTAGGCTCCTTATCACCTTCCTGGCCACTCCCCACCCTACTCCCTCTTTAATTGACCTCTTACTGGCAATAGCCCTACATTTAATTACTTCTAATTGAAAACAGGCGGATAAGGTTACCTTCAAAGCTTGGTCAACACCATTTGTTTCCATCATAGATTAGACACTCATAACATTACCCCTTTATCCCTACGTATTAAAAGGGACCTGTTATGGCTTCCCCTAACCTCCTATTTAACGGATATCGCTACAACCTCCTCTACTATAGTTAACACTCCAGATGAAGTCAGAAAACCTCCGTAAAGTCTCAGATTACCTTCTAAGTTTTATTTTTTCAACTGTACTCCTCTACGATACTGATCCCTTATCCTCTCCTAGTTGTTATTTAACCAATCTCAAGACATATGATATTTCTCAACTTTTTCTTACGGTCTTCTTGCAAGTAAGATGCAGATGATGTTCTCACTTATACTATTAAAATATGATATCTCCCTACTCTTCTTTTCTTTTTCTTTCCTCCTCCCTCTCTCTTCTATCTCCTCTTACCCTCCCTTTTTCTTTTCTTTCCCCTTTCAGACATGGACTGTTAATTTACTACAATGTAATTTTTATTATATGATGATTCTTTGCATTTGTGTAGTGATTTTTCTTCTCAATAAACTTTAAACTCAAAAAAAAGAATAGAGCTTAATTTAATAAATAAAACAAGAACAAAACACCAACAATTAGAACTTGAGATATGCATTTTTAAAGAATAAAGAGTAAAATAGCGCTTAGAAACAATAAGCGCTTAATTGGGACATCTGGTTGCACTGGACAAGGACAAAGTCAAAAGTTCAGGCCGACCGTTATGGAGCGTGGACCAGATACAGGGATCCTGTGAGGCAATCTGAGCAAAAATACCTTAATCCTGGTTACATTGACAAAGCTGCTGGCTCAGCTGAGTGATGTGTCTGTGCCCCCTCTCAGTAGGGGTGATGTGTCAATTTTCTCCATGCAACAGCGGCAATGCGTCTGTTCTGAAGGCAATCCAACGGATCCAAAGGCAAGGTGCTGGGGATCTCCATGCACTAGATGTGATGTGTCTAGCTTCTCTGTGAAGTGAGGGCGATTGTTGCTTCCAAAGTGGCAGTTCCAAAGGCGATGCACTTGCCCCGAGGGCGATGTGCCTGTCTCGTTCCCGCAACAGCAGTGATGCATCAATTCTGCTCCCACAGCAGAGGTTGCATTGGTTCCACTTTAGCAAACACATTAGGCCCACTTCTAGGGGTCCAGGTCTGGGGTGGTACCAATTGGCAGGGCAAACTCACAGATTGCAGGGTCGAGATATAGGAACAAAATGGTTGGAAGTCTTTTATGTCCCTGAGACTTCAGATCAGGAGGCAAGCCAACAAGCCCTAGGAGTCACTCTGGGTTCAAGTGATGTAGGTCCATTCCTTCTCAGCCACGCAGGGAGACAGCAGGCAGCAGCACATAGTTTTTCCTTGTGCAACACCCTTGAGGCAGAACTTACAAAGTTGACACACAGGCATTTATATCCCAGTGTACAACACAAGAGTCCTAAACTCCAAAGGTTGGTCCTCAGGAAGGAATGCAGATTCCTTGGAGTTTGGGGGATCTGTACTCCTGTTGCAACTCTAGACTACACCCTGGCAGCCATTTCTGCAGATGCTGGATCCTTTTTGCACGCACCCTGGTATTTCTTAATCAACATTTGCTAACATGATTCAACTTTTATGGACCCACAGACACAAATGACTTGATCCAAAAAAGCACAGATCTTTCAATAAGAGATTTTAGGTGCCAGGGTCCTAGTATGACCTTGATTCAGCCTTGAAGCTTTCACTCACTTGTGCCCTCCAAAAATTTATTTTGACAGCATGTGATCAAGCATGCTGCAGATTTGTGGTTTTCTCTTTGGTATCAAGGTTAGTTTGTTTAAGTGTTGCAATTTCATCCATCTAGGATGGAAAATGTATCAGTTGCAAATTTATCTTCTTTGACTCTCATTTATGAACCCCAGAACTTGGTTCCTGGCCCACATCAAGTAAGCAAGTAAAAAATGTGTTCTTATTGACTCATCGTTGTTTATATTCGAATGGCCCAGAGACCGACAAAATTGCTGATACTGGGCTAAAATTGTGGGGTACGATTAGGGTATACAAAAATACCTGATTTTCAACCAAATCTCTATGTTGATTTAAGGTTTGAATATTTTGCTAGCATTGGGTTGAATTTCTGATACCTCTTTTATTGCAATCCCGAAAGTATGCAGGCCCTCTTTAGCCTTGCAGACTGAACTGAATTGAGTCCACCTGCATTAGCTCCCTGCCTTCTTATATTATTGGAAAACCCACAGATTAGAGAGGAGATGAATCAACATCCCCTAGTCAGGGGTTTGTTTATACAAGCAAATGAGGTTTGATCTATTTAAGAGATGACTTTTGTTCCCCATTTTCCCTTTGCAATTATTATCAAAATAAAAAGTAAACTCACTATTCTCGTTTTGATACTTTATTGTCTCGTTGCCATATACTTAGGTTTTATTACATTGCGAGGAGGGCAAAAAGGGAGGGATGAGCACAGTATGTTTGAGTGTGGGAGGAGACCACATGTAAAGTTTGAAAGGGGAAAGGATGGGCTCTTGCAAGTCCCACAGCTTAAGACTTTTTTCAATTTATGAGAATGAAGATAGAGACCTAGTCTGGGTTCTACCAGATACAAAGGATTTGATCCACTCAAAAGGTGTGCCTGATAACTCACTCTACTCAAATATTGAACAGGATGTTCTAATCAGTGGAGTAGTAGTCAGCACACATGCCTAATATAATGAGCATCTGAACATCAGTGTCTACCAAGGGCAGATAGTAGCAACAGCTTGGTGCTGTGTCACAGCTTGGTGCCTATTAAGCAGGTTGTGATTCTGTGTGTATTTTTGCAGTTGCCAAAACAGAGGAGGAAAAAGGGACTAAAATTATTTAAATCATGCAAATTAGGTGAGGATTTTATTAACCATGCCTACAGAACTGCAGTTTTCCAAATATCCTGGAAAATGTTCTATTTCAATTAGCTGTTGAAGAGATAGAGTTCTTCTCTGCTGTCCAAGAGAAGTTATTTCATAAGTTGGGCTGGGGAGGGATCTTTGGAGTGCCTGAAGAGTTGCTGCCCTTGATAACTTGTCCTAATTGGTCGTCTGTAATGACCATAAAGGCCACAATCCTGCCACCTTAGTGGTCTGCCTGAAGGAGACTAAAGTAGGTTATTCAGTTTAAGGACCAAAGTCTGAGGCAACAGTGTCCTAAATGTTTTCAATTATATTATTAACAAATAGATAATGTTATCAAAATTGTAGGGATGGTGGACTGTGGAGACTGAACTTCTTAGACAATGTTTAGATAGTATTATCACCTTTCTAGTCTGCTCACAGTGAAACATTGTACAAGGGTGGCACTGGTAGCATAGGAGGCCCTGTGTACTGTGAAATGGTCTCTGATCTATTTCTTCTGAGCTCCACAACCTGCTCATTTTAGTTGTTTTTTTAGGTCTTGCCTAGGCAGCGCTTGCACTGTCTCTTCGAGACATGCTGTATTCAGGTATGGACTTGAAGCTCCACCCATTTTCAGCCCATCTTTACAATTGGCTTCTCTTCCTGTCCTTTGTAAATGATGGCTTTTGATTTGTGAATAGGCTTAGTAGTCCCTCCTTAGTACCTCCCTCTCTCCTGTTGTTACTCCCATAAGGAGAGTCCATCTTATGCGTGTCCTTACTCCTTAGCTTTTTTTAGCAGTGAAAGAAGAACTATTTACGCCATTAATGTCTTGCAGAAGCAAGCATGTCATGCTGTGTGAGGGCATAGTAATGGCAGCTGCTTCTTTTATATCCAGCACCGCTTTAGCATTGCATCCACCCCTCCCGCCCCCTTAGGCTTTTCATACTCATGTTTTTACACAGCTATTTAGACCGAGCCCAGAGTCAGCGTGCATGTGCTGCTCTGCGAGACTTGTTGTAGTGGAGTATGGAGTAGAAGCCACGCCCACGGTCCGATCATTTTTGTCATTGGCTTGTATCATTGGCCTTTGTAAATGCTAGCTTCTGATTCCTTAATAGGCTTGTTAGTCCCTCCTTAGTACTGCATTGTCCTCATTTGTTACCTCCCTTATCGACTGGCCACTTTACTTCGGTTGTTACACGGTACAAGTTATTTAGTTTTGTAAGCACTATTTTTTTTATTGAGTTTCTCTTACAGCAGCCACGGCTTGCTTTCCTTATGTTCAGCGTGCAATGCGCGCTTTCACTTTTGAATCAGCTGGGACAATGGAGGCCGTTTGTTTGCAATGCCATAGGTCTCGCATTTAAATGTGAGACCTGTGGCATGGCTAATATTTGTTTAACTTATTGTTACTTTTTCGCTGTACGTACGTGACCGCGCATCCACTTACATCAATTAACATTCCTCCCCCAGTTCCTGTGCACCTAGGCTGCCCACACCATAAGGAAACCATGCGGTTCTTTTCTCCACCACTCTGTTAAGTCTCTCTGGTCTGCGCGGTTGAAAATAGACCTGTTCTTGTTCCCTGCTCCTGTTGGAACTCTGCTCCTTTCCGAACAGCGGTTTTTTTATCATACGGTCTAGCTTTTATCATTGGTTGCTTATACTTTTAATCAGCGACCCAGCCTTCTCCTTCTCGGTTTCTTCCCTCATCCACATCAGTGTTTCATTCCTTGTTAGCTTCATGTGGTTGACTACATGCTCTGCAGGCAAGAAATCTCCGCGCTACAAGTTTTAAGGTTGTTCGCTAACCGCTGACCCAGCCATTGGCTCTCTGTGTGCAGAGGCCCTCCCAGCTTCCCAAACCCCATTTAACGCACAGCTGATCATCATAACACACTGTTTTAAATTATTACATTTTCTTTAAAGCTATACACATTATTTTTTAGGTCTTTCTGATAAGGCAACGGCATTCTACGTGCCCAAATTTTGTTATGATAATGCCTGGAGCAGAAGTTTCAGTCTAGCTGCTTGCGTGTTCGGAGGGAGGTCTCGAATAGAAACATCTGCTTCCAAGGTGCGTCTCTCGTTACTGACAATGGCTGATTTGGCCAGACAGTTTGCTTTGTCAGTAGATGCGAGCGCTTGCATGTGAAAGTCCCGGAAATGGGCTGCTTTATCCTGCAATCCGCTGTATTTACTGTCTGTACTGCTTAACGTCCCAAATGGGCCGGGAGTGTATTATGGCATTTGCCACATAGTTGGCTCTGTTGCAAGATCAGTGAAGATAGCACAACACCACCACAATGGGCATAAAACCTCAAACAACTATTTTTGTTCTAAAATCCTCTTTCTTTTTTTTTAGGTCTTGCCTAATCAGATGAGCCTTGCATTGCAACAAATTAGTATTCATGTATCCGTGGTAAAATAATATCTGTTTTCCCAACTGTCAGAGTTCACAAAGAATCTCATGCTTTTAAATATAGGAAAATGCTACTTAATGCTAGGATAACACTCGTACAGATAACAGTCTATTTTATTTTTTCAATATAAAAATGTTAGGATCCTCCAATATGTATAGGCTTTCGGGGCGCAGAGTTCTTTATTTTATTATTGGGGGAGGAGTTGCCATAACGGCTAGGGCGGTCGACCTCGAATCTGGGAAACCGGATTCGAGTCTCTGCAATGACGCTGAACACCCTGTTATTCTGGGCAAATCCCTTAATCTCCCCATGCCTAACAAAACAAGCATTGGCATAGCCAATAGGTCTCGCTTTTGGGACCTTATAAGTATTTAGTTATGCAGCACAATATCCTTGGTGCAACAACATCAACTGTTGCATGGCTAAACACTTATAAGGTCCCAAAGGCGAGACCAATTGGCTATACCAAGGCTTGTTCTACTTAGAGGCACTGCTTGGGAATTAACAACATGCCTTTTTATTCTGCATTTAAGCCTTTGTCTTACTTTCAGCGTCTAGGCTTTGTGCATAAGTTTTATTGCATGAGTTTGCAGAGCGACAGTGGATACTCTTTTTACGTCGTGAATGAAGGCATCACATTTTAAAAGCTTCCATCAGTTTGAACCCATAACAGGCTTAGTTTAAGTTTGAAGCTTAGTAATCATTTTATAGTTAATTAAATACTTTACATGATGTAAGAACACAATGTTAACCAGTATACAATCCGTTAAAAATAACAAGGACATGCAAAAACATGAGGGCATTTCAGTAAATGTCCTAATTAATACAACTCTATGCAAGGTAAAGTGCTAGTGCATGCACTCTTCAGCAGTCAGTGGGCCAGGTCCTGCCGGTGCTCAGCACCCCAGTTCTTACAAGCATGTGCTGAAACTGGTCCCTATCGGGCTCTGTTTACCCTCACCCTCAAGATGATTTTTTTTTTTACTTTGTAGCAGTACCACTGCTTAAGCCTTTGATGTAACTTTAGTTATTTCAGTCTCATCATTTCAGAACTAAAGCATTTTCAATATTATATACAACGAAGCCATAGTTGTTGTTTATTTGTTTTATGCAACTAACAACCATTGACAAAGCAAATAGTCCTAGCTTTTTGCAGTTATAATGTTACTTTTTGTATCATATTTCTGGATTATCAACAAATTGGGGAACTCAAAGGGGCTTATTTCTAGACAGGGTCCAGTGTACAAGCCCTGACAAACCGTTAAACAACGAGAGGTACAAAGTTCCCCAGTGAGATAGGAAGGGTAAGGAATACCTAGCGTGAAAAATAGAGGGGACTAGGAAAGGGGATTCCCCTTTTCGGAACTAAAACCCTCACACACCCAGCAAGCTAGGTGTCATGCGTCATCATATGGGTTTTGCTCCTCGTCAGACTGGCACTGCAATGTCTGACGGGCACCCACGAAGGGGCTCTTTATCGGAGATCTTTTGTTCCTGCCATTTTTTGCATGTGGGTATGAGGGTTTTATTAACATTTGGTGGTGTAGTCGTGAGAAGTGTTTTAAGAATTAAAAAAGGTTTGGTAATCCACTGAGTAATTTAATAATGTGGTTAACTACCTTGTTAAAAATTAGTGAGGGAGAAATACACCCTGGTACTATGGTCCAGTAGTGTATCTGCTACCCAGAGGTCAACATGTTTCATGCATTTGTTGAAATTCGTCAGGACCTAAAAGGTGAAAAGCTGTACTACACACAGTGGATAGAGCTATACAACCTTCTGCTGGAAGTAAGTACGTGCGCAGGCCCCTCAGTCCTGCCCTCTATGGTTCGACCTAAAAGAGTGTGACAGAAAACATGAGGAGTAGTGATACTGCTCAATTACTGCATTACTTAGGTCATAGACACGCTAGGTATAAAGGTTAGTGCACACAGCCAATAATGTCTGGGAGGTTACATTGTATGGTGGAGCAGGAAAATTATAAAAACAAAGCAATTGAGAAGAATAAATGATGACGCTAACTAGTACTCTAAAACAAGACAAACTGGGCGTAGTAGATTAGCAAATTGCGAATCGCAAATTGAGAATAACTTCCTATTCCTTCCTATGGGCCTCCAGGCCCATAGAAATGAATGGGAAATTATTCCTTAATTGCGATTAGCAATTTGCTAATCGCAATTAAGGAATTTTAAGAAATCGCTAAAAAATAGCGAATTACTGCATACATCCCAAATTGCAATTCTCAAATAGCGATTTCTAAAAAATCGCTATTTGGGAATCGCAAATGCTGGTGAAGATACATTTGCCCCATAGTTCCTCCATTTGATGGTACGAACACTTTAAATTGTTGTTCCGCAGTGATAGTAAACTTTACCAGGCATGCTATTACTTGTGGGCTCCGGCCTTGCAAGCAGAACAGCGAGGCTAGGCAGCATCTTCTAACTCCATTAGCATTAAAGAGGTTGCGTAAAAGCTTCCTGCATGCCTTTTGCAAAATTGGCCATATGCATAATATATGCAAAAAAGATCCACCCGGCCCCTGACAGAGCCTGCATGACCGTCAAGTTGGCTCTGGGGTCCATGGAGGCATCAACCAATCAATCAATCAAGAAAATTTGTAAAGCGCACTACTTACCCGTGAGGGTCTCAAGGAGCTGGGGGGAGGGGGTGCTGCTACTGCTCGAAGAGCCAGGTCTTGAGTAGTCTTCTCAAGGTGAGCAGGTCCTGGGTCTGCCGCAGGAGGATGGGGAGGGTGTTCCAGGTCTTGGCGGCGAGGTGGGAGAACGATCTGGCTCCAGAGGTCGCTCTTCGGATGTGGGGGATAGTGGCTAGGGTGAGGTCGCGGAGCGCAGCTGGCGGATCAGGGTGTGGAAGGTGAGTTGTGTGTTGAGGTGTGCTGGTCCGGTGTTGTGGAGTGCCTTGTGTGCATGGGTGAGGAGTATCCTTTTTTGGTAAGAGGCTTAACGCAAAAAAATCTAGATTTGTAAATGCCTCTGAAGGTTTCAAATCAAATAGATATCTCTGTGGCATTTGCGATTTGTATGCATTGCTACATAGCCACCAGTGTCTACGCTGTGGCAGCGTTCCTTGTCTTGCACCCAGGATAATAGCCTCGTTTGTTTGTTCGCAGCGAGTTTGAAAGTGTGAGGTGGAAAGTATGTTTCCCACCGATGTTGTGAGGCCAGGCTTATAAAGCCTCACTTGTCACCTGGGCCCATCAGGTCATTACACTGTTATCCTGAATCTCTTGCCAAATTAGTGTTTTGAGAGTGTTCGGAGAGCCTGATCTTAGGGTTGACAGGTACTTGAGGGGGATGCTTTGCTGTACTAGACCTTGCTCGTTGAGCCCAAATTCAAACCAAATGTGTGCAGGTGACGTGTATTGTGGGAGATGGAATAGCAGACGGCAGACTTTACTCTGAGCTTAGACTTAGCTTTCTGGGGAAGGCTTACTGCTCCATAAGACAGCCTTGGGATCAGTTTTGCTGTGAGTGCTGCCAGTTTTCCAAGTTGGCGTGAGAAATTTACTGTGTACATTTTTGGGGCAAGGTTTTAATGAGTTTAGATGAAGCTTGGGAGAGTGGTGCTTGTGTAGTCAAACCCCTAGGTATTTATAGCTGGGACTCCTTTCTGCTGTGCTGCTTCCCAGGTACCATTTGCCTTTCTCTTTGCAGACGTTTCCGAAGATGACTATTGGAGTTTCATCGAAATTAACTGTCATCTGTTTTTTTTGCGCAGCAAACAGCTAGTGTGTTAAGCAAGTTTTGCAGGCCAATGGGGTACTATATCAACTTGACAACTTTTACAGATCACAGTGGTAGCAGGCTACTCGCGCGCTCCCACGCTACTCTGATCTTTGATCCCAGCGCTTTGAATTTTAAATTGCTCAGCCCTGCTGACTGATAGCGGTGCTGCGCACTTGGTATATTTTTAAAAGCCTTCATTTTGATTACAGCACTGCGCGCTCGTGTGTACATTTATGCTGGCTAAATCTTAAATGTTTTTATGCTGAATGAGAGCATTGTGCCTGATTTAAAATTTTGTATTTGGGGAACCTACCTCTATCTTTCTCGCTCTTGATCCCGGTCCGCCCCGGCTGTGTGCCGTTTGAGCGGAGGGTCAGCCTACGAGCGACACTTCCTACCTGGTCCTGCTCCACTTCCGCCCTGCCTCTCCACCGTGCAGGTTAGCGGTCTAGTGGCTGCAGTACTCCAGGTATATGTTGGTTCCTGTTTTCTCCACGGCCAGACAACTTTTACAGATCACAGTGGTAGCAGGCTACTCGCGCGCTCCCACGCTACTCTGATCTTTGATCCCAGCGCTTTGAATTTTAAATTGCTCAGCCCTGCTGACTGATAGCGGTGCTGCGCACTTGGTATATTTTTAAAAGCCTTCATTTTGATTACAGCGCTGCGCGCTCGTGTGTACATTTATGCTGGCTAAATCTTAAATGTTTTTATGCTGAATGAGAGCATTGTGCCTGATTTAAAATTTGGTATTTGGGGAACCTACCTCTATCTTTCTCGCTCTTGACCCCGGTCCGCCCCGGCTGTGTGCCGTTTGAGCGGAGGGTCAGCCTACGAGCGACACTTCCTACCTGGTCCTGCTCCACTTCCGCCCTGCCTCTCCACCGTGCAGGTTAGCGGTCTAGTGGGTCACGGCTACCAGATATATATGACACCCTGGAGCAAGCGCAGCGGACGAGCGCAGCGGGAGCGCCGACTTCGCGCCGAAGTCGCGCACAAGTCAAGCCCGTCTGCGCCCGTCCGCGGCCGGCCAGGGCTGGGGGCACATCACTCTGCCCATTTGCTCACCTACTCCTCAGCAGACCTCTTAAGCCTTCAAGGCCCTTGGTCTTTACCTACTGCCATCCGTTCTCGTATTTCCTTATTCGGCTTATCCCCCTCTCATGTTCTCCCTCCTCCTGACCACGTTCCCACTAATCTTCTGAGGGGTACCACCAATCCTGTACCCATTAAAACTCTCAAAGCTTACTATCTTAATACCCGGTCCGCCGTGGCTCAGTCGCATGAGCTATCGGTGCTGTTGGACCTTCATGCCCCAGACTTGCTGTTTCTCACCGAAACTTGGTTTCGTGATGATTCCCTCCCCGCTCTTTTGGCCACCTTACCAGCCCCATACTACGCCCTACGCTCGGACCGCCTTAACGGCAGGGCGGGGGGAGGGGTAGCGCTCATTGCCCGAGCAGACTTGCCTTTTCAAATTCTCCCTCTGCCCGATATTGCTACGACCGAGTACCTGGCCATTCGCACCACTTCCATCTCCCCTCCTCTTACCTGCTTACTTATTTACCGCCCCCCTCAATCACCTTTATTGTTTCTGCCTACGTTCCTAGAAGTATTAGCTACAATCGCTATTAATAATACTTCCATCCTGCTCTTGGGTGACTTCAATTTTTGGCCGTCAGACCCTGCAGAGTGTTCTTCCTCTAAGGAATTTTCAGAAACCCTCCGATCTTTCAATTTTATTCCCCACATCCACTCCCCCACCCATGCTAAAGGACATGTGCTTGACCAGATTTGGTCCCTGAATTGTCCTGTAAACTCTGTTTCTATTACACCCTGTACTTGGTCAGATCATTATTCAATCTCCTTTGCTCTTCCCATATACTCCCCAGCTAAACCCTCACTTCCTAAAAACGTTTGGGTCCGGTCCTGGGGACGAGTAGACCCAGGCAACCTCTCCGACTTACTTACTGCCTCCTACCCTTCACTACAGGGGTTATCTACTCTCTCCCAAGCCGCTTCCATCAACCAGTGGCTTACCTCTGGTTGCGACTCGATTGCCCCACTCAAGCGGGTTACGACCAAGCGGGAGAAGGATGCCAACCTGTGGTTCAATGAGGACCTCAAGTCTACTAAGCTAGCTGTACGCAGAGCTGAGCGGGCCTGGAGGAGAAACTATTGCCCCCTATTGAGACTGGAGTTTATTAACATACTGGCCCAGTACAAGCAGGCCATCTTAGGGGCAAAAACAGCTTACTTCTCCTCCAAAATCCTCGCCGCAGAGAACCAATCGAAAGTAATCTTTTCGATTGTGAACAACCTGGCATTCTCTAACAGAACTACTCTGAAACCCACTCCTTCACCTGAACTCTGTCACTCCCTAAATAATTTCTTCATCCAGAAAATTTCTATCATCAAGGCCAACATTCCTCTTCCCTCTCCCACGTTTGTGGACCCTCAGTGTCCCCCCCCTACTGGCCAACTAGACGTTTTTCCTCTGTTGACTAAGGAATGTCTCACCTCGATTATTCCCTTGGTCAAATCCGGTTCCCCTCTAGACCCTTGTCCCTCCCACATCCTCCGTCACATTTTTTCTTCATGTTCTGATCCCCCTCTTCACCTCCTTAACAGCTCACTTTCTCAGGGTGTGGTGCCCACCCCGCTGAAAACTGCAATCATTGTCCCCATCCTTAAGAAACCTGGTGCGGACCCCTCGGTCCCGGCCAACTACCGTCCCATCTCCCTTTTGCCATTCTTGGCAAAGGTGCTCGAGCGTCACGTTACTCGTACCTTGAGCACTTTTGTGGAGATGCATGGGGCCTTAGCCCCCCGCCAGGCCGGTTTCCGCCCCGCACACTCTACGGAGTCCGTGGTACTCTCGGTCCTTGATAACCTCAGGGAGGGAATGGATACCAACAAGACCCAGGCCTTGGTCCTGCTTGATCTCTCAGCCGCCTTTGACACGGTCGACCATACCATCTTACTTTCCCGTGTCAGGGCGGCGGGGATCGGAGGTACTGCTCTGGTCTGGTTATCCTCCTTCCTGAGGGACCGCACCCAGGCTGTTCGCCTGGGTGACTTTACTGCGGATTTCCGGAAAGTTCAGTGCGGGGTCCCCCAGGGCTCTTCTCTTTCTCCCCTCCTGTTCAACCTTTACATTGCTCCACTTATCTTTTCTTTACAGCAGATGGAGGTCGCAGTATATAACTATGCTGACGACCTCCAACTAATTTTTGATCTGTCCTCCTCTCTGTCTTCTATCTCTAATTTTCAATCTATTATGACCCACATCCGTGACTGGATGAACCACAACCACCTAAAACTCAACCCAGATAAGACCGAGCTGGTGTTGACGGGTGGTTCATCCAGCCCCTGGTCTTCTCTGTTTTGGCCCCCCTCCCTTGGTTCCCCTCCTGTCCCCTCTTCCTCTGTTAAAACTTTAGGTATCAAGCTCAATTCTCAACTTACTCTTCACTCCCAGGTTAGCTCTGTCGTTTCCTCTTCCTTTCTTTCACTGCGTACTATACGCAAGGTGTCCCGCTTTTTTTCTTTTCATGCCCTTAAACTGATCACCTTGGCGATGGTCATCTCCCGCCTGGACTATGGCAACGCCCTATATGCCAGTATACCTGCATACAGTCTTAGGCGGTTGCAACAGATCCAGAACCAGGCGGCCCGCCTGGTGTTCAAACTACCAAAATTTCACCATGTCACTCCCCTCCTTAAATCTTTACATTGGCTCCCTGTTCATGAACGTGTCCAGTTCAAACTGGCCTCTATCACCTTCCAAGCAAGACTGGGCATGACACCGGTCTTCATCTCTTCTGAGATCACTCCCTATGTACCCACCAGAGACCTCCGTTCTTCTACCCAGGCCCTTCTCACGGTCCCGCGCTTCCGTAGGAAGAAATGGGGCGGTTCGAAATTTGCGACCCTTGCTCCACTCCTCTGGAATTCCCTGCCCCTTGAGCTCAGGACCATGACTCATTACTCCCAATTTAGGAAACAACTTAAGACTCTTTTGTTTTCTAAAGCCTTTAATTAATTAATTTGCTTCCCCCACAGCCTGAACTGCTCTATTTCACATTGGCCAGTTCACCCTGTTTCTGTAAGTTGTAGCGCCATGAAGCCGCTGGCGAACGTGCGCTTTAAAAATAATTTTAAATTCAAATTCAATTCAAATCGTCTGCATATTGAAGTAACGTCAATGGTTGTTGTCCCAATTTTGGGGGCATGACTGCGCCTCATCCAGAGCTATGCTCAGATCTGAAATTAAAAGATTTAGCGGTATATTATCAAGAGACCTAACGCTGCTTTTTCGGCACATAGCGCCGGAAAAGCGGTGATTTTTTAAACTCACTATTAACAATGACTCTCAAACAAGCTGTAGCGTGAGTTTCCTTGAGGTAGCTGCATTTTTATTCTACTTTGCATGTCAGCGATATATATCGCTAATGACATGCAAAGTAGGTGTTCCTCGCCAAATCCATGTAGAATCCATTGCCAAAAGCAACATCGCCCTATTAACAACGCGGGTCAAGCGATGAAAGAAGCTGCGCTAACGGTGTTTATTGCTGTAATCTAATGTCAGGTAAAATCCTGACTTAGCTATCATTTTAATGGGAGGTGGATTAACAGAATAAGCCCACACTCCCATATTCACAAGCTTTTCATTAGCATGTGAAATCATCGCCGTATTTCACATGCTAATGATGATTATTGTGGTGTATCGCTGGATTTGACATCGCCTGTGAGCTCAGCGTTGTAAATATGCCGCTAACACGGCAATGTGAACCAACAATACAAGGCGGGAATCGAAAACGCACTAAGCGCGTTTAGCGATAATAATCGCTTGCGCTTGTTAATATGCCCCGAAATAGTGTTGGGGCAAGGATATATTCTTGTTTTAGGCCATGTTTTGTTGGTATTATTGTAGCTCGATCCTTATTTGTTACCAGGCTAATCGTTGCCCACGTTTCGGAGTACAATAGCTGTAATGCTCGCAGGAGGTTGGCTGGAATGTTCCTTGTTGCCACACCAAATTCCTGTCAACGTGTCGAAGGCCTTTGAAAACTTAATGAAGCATGTGTAGTCGAGTTGTTTTTTCAGAGTATGCTTTGATATTAGCGTAGTAGGGCGATAAAATTGTCTGTTGTGCTCGAGTTAGGACAGAAAACTCTTTGATTGTCTAAGAGCCGGCCTGATTCCTCCACCAAATTTGTCAATTCCTGCAGTAGGATGCCGGTGAAGATCTTTGCATGAGTATCTAATAATGCAATTGTGTGAAAGCTGTCTGGGGCTGAGTAAGCTCCTTTTTAGGTCGAGCCTGTGCAGTGCATTCTCTGCTCTGGGAGCTGTGCTGTATTGGAGTATGGACTTAAAGCCCTGCCCACTCTCCGCCCATATTTGCCATTGGCTTTTGTCATTGTCCTTAGTAATGGCTTCTGATTCGTTAATAGGCTTGTTGGTCCCTTCTTAGTACCACCTTGTCTTCATTTGTAACCTCCCATGAGGTCTTGCACTTTTACTTCGATTGTTACATGGTACGTCTTATTTAGTCAGCAAGCACTATTTTCCTTAAGGGTTTCTCCTACTGCAGGCTACTTGCTTTCCTGCAACATTCAGTGCACCATGCGCGCTGTCACAGGGGCTTTTACAAAAAAAAGCGTCCCATACCGCGCTTTCACTTAAATAGCAGCCGCGGACCTTACTTTAGACATGACTCATCTAAAGAAAGGGGCGTGGCCTCTATTAAAGTGAAGGCGCATCATGCCACAAGAATTTGCAATGCAATAGGTCTCGCATTTTAGAACGTTTGATCTATTGGTATTGTATATGACAATGTCTTTTATTGTTGCAGCTTTTTTTTTTTTAACTCTTTTTATTGGAAACAAAGAGACATTACAAAAATAAACAAAGAAGCAAAAGAAAAAAATAAAATTAAACGAGTCTCGGGTGAACACCTCCAGTTACAACACATGAGGCCATGAGGCACAATAAAATACCACAACATTTAATACAGGGATCATGGGGAGTCCTGTGTGTCTGGGATCAATCCCGACGTAGGTGGTTCACAGATCCTTCCTTGATAATCATTCCATGCACCCCATATCTTACCCCATTTCTTTGGGCATCCCCTGGCTACGTATACTGCTCTTTCCCTAACCATGCAACAATCAAGGTCCTCCGCCCATTTATTAGCCCGGGGCGGTTGTGCGGCTCCCCAGAGCTGAGCTATATTTCGCTTAGCTACTATATATGCAAGCGTCACCCACTGTTTCTGATACGCATTCAGATCTGTAGGCTCCCACACGTTCAACAGACACCTCTGGGCTTCTGGTCTTATCTCTACTCCCATAACATCCCCCAGCTCAACGTGAATCTTCGTCAAATACAACTGTATCTCAACACAATGCCAGAGAGTATGCATTAAGGTACCCGTTTCCCCACACTGTCTCTTGCACTCTCCATTCGCAGCCCTTCCCATTCGTAACAGACGAGGTCCAGTGATATAGGATCTATGTAATATCTTCAATTGCACCAGTCGGAGCCGCATTGGGATGGCGACCACCTTTGGAGAGGAAGCTGCCTCCGTCCAGTCCTCATCGTTAAGTTCTAAACCATCCGCACTCCATTGGGCTTTAACCCGTGCCAATGGGTTCTCCATGTTATTGACAAATTTTCTGTATATCAAGGAGATGGTTTTCTCTGGAATAAGTCTATCCAGTACTCGGTCCTCGAGAGGCGAAGCCTCCGGGAGAACTGTACCCCAGGGGATGTGTGTGGTAAGGGCATGTCTCACTTGCCGATATCGATAATATTAATTATCGTGTAAACTATACTGCTTTTGGAGGGAGTCCAAGGTATGCACTGTGTCTTTCCCCCACATATCTTTTATCTGGGCAATTCCGATTAAATCCCACCCATCGAACCCCTTGGATTTCCACAGACTACCCAGCTTTTCAGAATTTAGCAGAGGAGTAGCTAGCGTCAGTTTGCCATCCCACCCAAGACCTCTATTGGCTGTGTGCCACACCTGGACTGCATGCGCGGTCGGACCAGTCAACGGAAACCTCCCAGGCCTGGAATACAGAGCTCTCTCCAGCATACCACCCGGGGCCTGACCCCGGTCCATGGCATAGCCTGGATCCCCGGGGAGTCCATAAATAACATGATTCACTGCGGCCAGTTGTGAGGCCCAATAGTACTTTCGTAAATCTGGAAGTCCGATCCCGCCGTCATACCACGGGAGAGTCAGTTTATTGAACGCTATACGGGCCCTACCGTCCCACAGGAGCTGCCTCTGAAGAGTCTCTATCTCCCTAAAATATGCTGCCGGCACTGGGTCCATCGAGTTCTGCAAGACGTACAAAAACCGAGGCAAAGCCATCATCTTGAAGAGCCTCGCCCTCCCAAGCAGGGAGAGCGGAAGAGTTTTCCAGCGCTCCACATCTTTCTTGCACCTGTTCAGCGGAGTAGCATGGTTATTGGCATATCTTAACTGTCGGTTTAGCGTGATAAATATACCCAGGTGTTTGAATCCAACCGTCTCAATAAGAACAGGGCACAACTGCGGAACCACCGGCGGGTCGCCCACCAAAACAAAAAGCACCGACTTAGCCCAGTTTATAGCCAGTCCCGAATATCTACCAAAAATGGCAAGCACATCGAGAAAGTTACGGAAAGAACACTCCGGGTCGATGAGGTAAAGTAGAACGTCGTCAGCGCAAAGCGAGATCTTATCTTGCCAGTCCGGCGACCATCGTAAGCCCCGTATCGATCTGTCCAATCTGACCCAAGCCGCCAAGGGCTCCATGGCAATTGCAAAAAGCAACGGCGACAACGGGCATCCCTGCCTCGTGCCTCTGCCCAGAGAAAAGTCACCGGACTTACAATTATTAACAAGCACTCTGGCCAGTGGCTTAGCATACAGCAAGCGCACCCAAGCAACAAACTCACTTCCCAAGCCTATCTTTGCCAACACCCAAATAAATATTGCCACTCCACTCTATCAAAGGCCATGGTGGCATCTAAAGATACCAACACTGTCGGCTCCTGGATCTGCGGGGAGCCACCTAGGATGCCATGCAGTCGACGCAAATTCCGCGCCGTGTTGTGACGAGGCATGAAACCAAATTGATCCGGATGGATAAGGTTCGTAATTACCTTAACCAGCCTTGTGGCCAGGAGTTTCGCCAAAATTTTAGGTTCTGCGTTGAGAAGTGATATGGGCCTATAAGATGAGCACTATGTTTTAGGCTTACCAACTTTATGTATGACCACAATATTGGCCACGCGTTGGTCGTACGGAGGTTCACCTTTCTCCTTGATTTCCAGGGACATGGCTCGGATGTATGGGGCGAACCTACCCGCATTCAATTTATACAGCTCGATCAGTATCCCGTTAGGGCCCGTCGCCCTACCGGACTTTATCTGCCTGATCGCTTGAGTTACTTCATCATCTGTGAACGCGGAGTCGAGGTAACTCCTATCGTCCTCAGACAAACTCGGCATTACAATGTCCCTGACCATTGTGCTATTCTCAGCTTCCGTAAATTCACTACCAGTCAAGATCTTCCTGTAGTACTCAGAAAACTTATTTGCCACTGCCTGGGGATCCGTGATACTACAGGAATCCAGCCCCTCCAGTTCAGGCACCAGCAATCCCCATGCTCGAGCCATGCAATCAATTTACCGGCTTTATCGCCGTGCTCATATTTACGACTCAGGACTGCGTTATTATGGGCCACTGCTCTATCTCTAACGAGATTCCTATATTCCTCCTGTCGGAGCCTCAGCAAGTGAAGCTCCTCAGGAGTATGTGACTACGCCAGCCTCCCCTCCAACAGAATGACCTCCGTCTCCTTCTGGGCCACATCCGCCTGTAGCTTCTTCTTCTTGCCTCACCTCTCGCAACTGTTTTATACGATTCCCAGAGGGACTGCGCAGAGTCCACAACCCCTCGTTCTCTGGGAAATAACGGTCTGTCATCCGGAGCACCTCCTTTTTTAATAGCTGGGTCTTTTAACTGTCAGGCACTGATGGGTGCAACCCTCCCCACTGCAGGTTGATCAAGGGCAAGTCAGATCCATAGTGGAGAATGGTCATAAATGCCCCTCCCAAGAGACTTCACCTCATGGAGCATAGTCCCCATCGCTGCAGGTAACAAAATTTTATCTATCCTAGATAAGCTACCGTGAGCTGCCGAAATATGGGTGTACTGCGGCAGCGTTGGGTTATGTACCCGCCAACTATCAACCAACCCCAGCGTGTCTAAGAATTCCGGGAGCCATCTCTGCGTTGGCCTGAGTGGCCGCGGTGGGCTGCGGTCTACCTCCCCATCCAAAACAGCATTAAGTCGCCACCCAGGACTATGCCACCGAAGGGCAGCGTAAGAAAGACAGCACTCGGATCACGGAAGGTCTAAGCCTTGAGACCTGGTGGCACACATACAGACAGAAAGGTTACAGTCTTGCCCCCTACCTGCCCTGAGACACCCGCATATCTGCCCCTTTGGTCCACCCAGGTAGCCAGCACAGGCAGAGGAAAGGAGTTTTTAACCAAGACACAGACTCCCCGAGAGCTAGTAGTAAATCCAGCATGCACCGCCAGCTTATACCCCCCTTTATGGAGGGCCATGCATCTATTACCGACCAAGTGCATCTCCTGCAACAAAACCACGTCCAGGGAGTGCCGTCTAATAAGGTGGCTGACCATCCCTCTCTTAATCTTATCACCCAGACCATAACATTCCAACTCAGCAATCTTATCCCTGATCCTTGACTACTCTGCGCCATTCAACCCATGCATAAAATGTATGACTACAATGGTACCACCCCACTCAAAAAAATAAAAAAAAGGAAGAACAAAAGAAGAACCACAATTACAAAAAAACACACCCATCCCGACTCCCTCCACCCTGCACCCCTGCTCACGGCATTTGCCTACCCCCAACTCGCAGCGTGCCTGTCGCCCCACACTTAAATTGTTAACTATCTAAATATAGATCCGAGGAGGAAGCCCAAGCCCTGCATCCCCGCACCCGCCAACAGGAGAATTATCTTGCGCCTGAAGTTAAATATGCAGGATGAAGTAACAAGCAGCGCTCCCCCTCGAAAGCCTAAACTATCATCCCCACTGCAGCGATCATCATTCCTGTTCCTGAACACCATGTCCATCTCGGCCGCCCCCCCTCCGGGGGGTCCTCCCGGGGGGAGAGACTCTCCAGCCAGTCCCAAGCAATTTCTGGGTTGTCAAAGAACTAAGCTTTCTCCGCCACTTCGACTCGCAGCTTGGCCGGGTACAACATGGCATACTTAAATCCCCTGTCTCTGAGCCGCTTCTTGACTCTGGTGAAGCTCTGCCGCTGTCTCTGGACTGCCTGGGTAAAGTCTGGAAAGAAGGTGAGTGTAGAATTCTCGTACCTCAGGGGGCCCCCGGATTGGGAGGCCTGCAGGATAGCGTCCCTATCCCTGAAGTTGAGTGCCCTCGCGATCATTGGACGCGGCGGAACCCCCGGCCTGGGCCGTCCTCCCGGAATTCTATGAGCTCGCTCTATCGTGAAAAAGTTACTCAACCCTTTCGGCTTCAGATTGTTGAGGATAACGTCCTCGACAAAGAGATCCGAGGTCAGACCTTCCGCTTTCTCCAGGACGCCAATTATTCGTATGTTGTTCCTCCGAGCCCGCCCTTCGTAATCGTCCAGCTTGCGGCTCACCGAGTCACTGGCAGCTTTGAGTGCACGAACCTCCCGCTGCAGCTCCGAGACATCATCGGTCAAGCTCGCGGTTTGAATATCGAGCGATTTGACCTTCTCACTAGTTTTGGTGAGATCAGCGCAAATCAGATTGACCTCAATGGACACAGTGTCCAGCTTATGGTCCAGTGCCGCCATCTGTTGCCCCAAGGAGGTCTTGACACCCTTAATAGCGGCCATCACATCCTGCAGCATGGGCTCTGATGCCATTTCAACAGATTCTCTATTACTCCCCAACTGCTGCCCCAACCTGGTGGGGGAGGCCCTGGGCAACGTATATCGATCCAACTTGTTAGATTGGATTGGTCGGTACCCCCTAGACAACCTGGGCTGCGGCTTGTCGCCCTCCGACTGGGCCGCCATTTGAAGAGAGTACGTAGAGGGTCGCCGACTCCTGACCAATGGAATGAGATGAAATTCTGATCAACGACACCACCACCGTGACCACTGATGCCCCCCCCTCCAGCCCCCACTGGATAAATCAAGAGGCACTCTACCAACAGTCCAGGTAGGTATCCCAGGTTATTCAGCCACTACGCCATCCACAGGGTCAACCCACCCTCAGGCTGCAATACAGAAGGGAGGGGTGGTATCTGCCAACAGTCCGGCAGCGTAAAGGGCATCCAGCACCAGAACCCAGCCGGTAATCTCCAGTCTCACCTGGTCAAACGGGGCACCACCAAGGACACCAAGCACCCCAACACGGTCCTCGGAAGTCCAGAAGGCGCCAGCAACCCGCACCTCAGGTCCCGCAAGAGATCTCCGCTATCAGATGGCAGTTCGGGTCGCTCCCCGACAATCCGCTGCACCCCCAGCACTGTAAGAACCTGCCAGGCCAGCCAAGCGGGCGACAAAAGCGGTCAGGGGGCCCCAGTCCGCAAATATGGGCCACTATTATGTGCAAGAGTGCACCCCCAATGTCACTCCAGCTCGCCGCTGCACACGACCAGGTCCAGGCAACAGCTGGGCCCCCAACACAATGCGGCCCCGAACTCCCCATAAACACCAGGCGGGGGAGGGGGAGGCAAGCAGTCCGATATCCGGGCACAACAGTCCGCCGGCAGCTCCCACTACACAGAGGATCAAGGGGGCCCCACGATCATCGGGTTCCCAGACCTCGTCACTGCAGATAAGGCCAGCCGGGGGAGGAAGACACGCCTCCGGGCCGCCACTTGGCCTCCAACAATCACGTCAACGCGACCGGAGCCCCGTCATAGGCACACAGGGGTCTCCGGTCAGAATTGGATGCGGGACGCGACGCGACCGGGAGCTTCCGGTCCGCGCCGCGCCGCCGATGTTAATGGCGGACGTCACTTCACCCGAGTCCCCCGGCGTCTGTGGTGGCGGAGGCCCAGGATCCACGGGAGCAGCACTCCCGTTTACTGCCACGCCCCGGGCCCGGAGCAATACCGCTGGACTCCGCCTGTTCTCCGATGGGACAACACTCCAAAGGCGCTGAAGGATATTGCCAGGATCATAGAGGGCGAGGCGCAGGGCACCAAGAGCTACTGGCCTATGCGGCCATTTTGGGTGCCCGCATAGCTCCGCATCTCTGTTGCAGCTTTTTTAAACACAAATAACATGCATTGTCATTTACCATGCCAAAAGCTCAAAATCTCGCAATAGTGAGACCTATTACATTGCAATGCGTGTTTTGTTTGTTTTCAGCCTGCCATGCGCGATTTCACTTTCACACAATGGCGGACAGCAGCAAGTCCTCATTCCTCTTCCCGCAGCCTCAGCCACCCTTTGCAAGAGCCAGGCGGGCAGCTGCTCGGCATGAATGCGCAGTGTGCAAACTATATCTTTTATGCCCTTTCTTCGTCTCACAACAGCCTCGGTTTAACCGGAATTGGCTGAAGACAGAAAGCAGCTTCCCCGCGTCCCCTCTTAAACACAACAAAACCTTGGTTACTTTGTGTCTGTTGTACTTTTTAGGTCGAGCTGGTGTAGCAGTGTGAAGCACTGCGTCCAGCAAAGCATCTTTTGTCGTCCACTTTCTGGGAATGTGAGACAGGGGATGTGCACGCGCAGGCTATTCCCCCATGTGAGCACGCACGTTCACTCACACGCCGTGCACATCTCCTGTTCCATATTGCCAGGAAGCGGATAACACACACACACGCACGCACACACCCCCCTCCCACCCCACTCACGGGCTCATGTGCACACACACAGCCCCCCCCCACCCCACTCACCGGGTCTATCGGCCTCCTCTTGTCCCGCGGTGGTGGCGGCTGCACGGGCTTGGTAGGCGGCGGGGGCAGGAACCGGCAATGTGCCTCGAGCCCCCTCCGTTTCTCTCCCCAGACTCCTGGTGGCAGCGGTCCTGGCCCAGCAGCAGGCGGGGCTCTCCCTTAGCTTGGGAGGGGAGCCCCGCTGGTTTTGTGCACATTGGACTTGTTACAAACATCACGTTTTCTGCCCAGCGGGACAGTTTGCGCACTCTCAGAAGGGAGCCACCGGTCATACCATCGCTGTAAAGGTGTGAGCCAATGAAAGGACGCTTGCGGTTCAAACCTCGTTTTCGAACCCAATCTGACCTGTCACAGTTGAGCTAACGCGCTGTCATCGAGGGTAGAAACTCACATTGTGAAAATAAAAACGCATGTTGGCTGGGGTCCTAGTGGCGTTTGGTCGAAAGAGTCATGACGGCCGGGGTCTGGTGGCAGCGAATCCCCCCTCCCCCATCTCTGGCCTCTCGGATTTTATTTCTTATTAATAAAAGGAAAAACATAGAGGCATAGAGAAAAAAGGAAACAATTATTCAAAGAGGACAGATTAAATGATAGGCTAAACTTATTACAAATGTCTTTTTTTTATCTTGTTTAAGGTGGGTCAGTGCGTTAAAACTGTTGTTGCAGAGATTGTTAGCTGGAAGATCTCGAGTTATAATCGAATAACTTTCTTCAGTGAGCAAAAAACTCACTGAAAACATCTGCATGTAACATGGCATCATTTTCAATTCTTGCATGTTTTAAATCAATTTTTCGTTATTTAAGTTTGATAAAACTGTGTTCAGCTGAATAGTGACAAATCCTCATTACCGAGTGTCAAAAATGTTAATGTGTATAGTGTGCTACATATAGGATTGTAATTGTAATTACACACCGGTTGACGCACCTGGCATTCCTATAAACTACAGGTTGTTAACAATACAGATAGCTTAGCTCAAAAACACTTCAATCTCTCTTTAACTTTTGGAAACTTGTGAAGTGACCATGGATTGTGCCATTGCTTGTTGCAGAATCTCATAATCTGGATGAAAGTTTTCATCTCTGCTTCATTTGACCTCTAACAGCTACTTGGACACAATATATTAGTGATTTCCCTTGAAATTAGCCGTTTTAGACAGGACTATTCCCACCTAAATACTGCAACTTCTCCTGCTGAAGTGAAATCAAAGAGTGTGAACCCGCTAATGTGTCCAAGTGGCACCACGGAGATGCAGGTCACTTTTGGGGAGAGTCTTGGGACTGGCTCAGAAATAGCTGCCAGAATCCGGCTGGTTCCCACTCAATTCCAGCACCTGAATAAAAGGAATATTACTACTAATAATGGGATATGAGCGCAACCATCATTACTCAGCGCCTCACTGCCATCTTCATCACAGAGATTGGATCCCCACATCCTAGTGTAGCCTTCTCGGAAATTCAACATGATTCCATACTACTGTTATCCTCAAGTCCTTCTCACACCACACACCACCCAGTGCATAACTTGTAAAAAAAAAAACAGAAGTGCAGGGGCCGAACTTTTTTTTTATGAGCCGACTGCTCATACTAGTGAATGCTGTGAGCTTCCGAATATCACTGTTGGCTAGTTTTCATTCAACCTTATGCCTCCATATTCCACCACCATACACCTCCTATATTTTTTATCTCACTCTTGTAAGTTCTTTATCCTTGCCTTCACTGTTTGTCAATGCTTTCCTTTAATTTCCCCCTTCTTTCTCCCTTTCATTGCATTTTCCCATTTCCCGGGGTTCAAGTACGATAATGAAAATGAAGAGCACTTCTCAAAAATAAATGTTGGTGGACAAATTAAGCACTAACCCATCCCCAACACTGGACTGTACATTTAAACCAATGGAGACAGTGCTGTTAGCTGCTTCTCTGATCTCAGTTGTAATTCCTCATTCTAAGTCCTCTAGACAGTGCTGCAGCTGCTTCCATCATCTCAATATTAATTCCTCATTTTTAGTCCTCTATGCAGTGCTGCTAGGTGCTTCTCTGGTCCCGTTGGTAATTTCTCATTCTAAATCATCTAGACAGTGCTGCTAGCAGCTTCACCGGTCCTGTCGGTAATTCCTCGTCTCCTCTAGGAAGTGCTGCAACTGTGTCTCTGGTCACAGTGGTAATTCCTCATTCTAAGCCTTCCACGCAGTACTACTAGTTGCTACTCTGGTCTCCTCGGAAATTCCTCCATTCAAAGTCCTCTAGGCAGTGCTGCAGCTGTATCTCTGGTCACAGTGTTAATTCCCCATTCTTAATACTCTAGGTAGTGTTGCAACTGCATCTCTGTTCCCAATGGTACGTCCTCATTCGTACTCCTCGAGGCAGTGCTGCTGGCTGCATCTCTGGTCCTAGTGGTATTTCCTGATTTTTAGTCCTCTAGACAGTGTTACAGCAGCTTCTCTCGTCCAAAGCTAGTGGTAATTCCTGACAGAGATGCTTCTCTGGTACCAGTGATAATTCCTCATTCTAAGCTCTCTAGGCACTGATGCAGCAGTGACTCTGGTCACAGTGGTAATTCCTCATTCTTAGTTCTCTAGGCAGTGCTGCTAGCTGCTTCTCTGGTCCTAGTGATAATTCCTCATTCTAAATCCTCTAGACAGTGCTGCTACTCTGGTCCTACTGATAATTTCTCAGTCTACTTCTTCCAGACAGTGCTGCTAGCTGCCACTCTTGTTCAGTCAGTTATTCCTCATTGTAAATCTTCCAGACAGTGCTGCTAGCTGCTTTTCTGGTCCAGTTGGTAATTCCTCATTCTAAGTACTCGTGAACAAACAAATCCAAACGGTTCTGGCTGACCACGGCGTCGTGGCCCAGCTACGGTGTCAGGAAGACCCGCAAACAGTACCTTTTAGAAATGCAGTGTGTCAGCGACCTCTCGATGAGCTTACGAAAGCACAGCGTCCGCAGGCGTCGGTTCCGGAGTTCGGTGCGGGAGTCGTCGGGGACTTTAAAGTGACACGCGTTGCAGATCAAACTCCTCTCGGTTGAAGTCAGGAGCGCTGGTGTCGGCAGGCGTCTGGTGCTGCGGAGCAAAGTGCAACGGAGCGGCGTGCGGTGCCCTCAGGCGTCAGATGGCGTCGTCGGTGAGACCTGGGTCGCGATGCAAAGTGAATGCGGTGCTCGTCGCAGTCCTGGCAGGTCGCGGTGCAATCAGCGTCGCCGTCAGTGCTGGAGCGCAGTCGTCTGGAGTCGATAGCGCCGGCAACGGTAGTCCAAGGCTGTGGTGCGGGATGAGGGCTGTGCATTGTGTAACTTTACGAGCGTTGCCCTCGAACCACGGTGCAAGCAGCGACGTCGATTTTCGGGGACGCGAGCAGCGTCGTCTGGAAGGGCAAGGCGTCGTCGTGAAGTGAGGCTGTGTTGAATGCGGTGCCCACAGGTCACGGTGCGAGCAGCGGCTTGGCGTCGTCAGCTGGCATCATCGATGAGACTAGGGTCGTGGTGCGGTGTTGTGGGGGTGCCCTCTGCGGTGCCTTCAGGACACGGAGTCAGCATCATAGACGGCGTTGGATTGCTTTTTCTTCTGTTGCAGCACAAAACACACAGTCCCCAGTGCTGAGGGCAGAAGATCTTGAAGTCTTTGCTGTTCCTGAGACTTCTTGAATGGGGGCAAGCTCTACCTCAAGCCCTTGGAGAAACTCATAAAAGTAGATTGCAGAAAATTCAGCCCAGTCCTTTTACTGCCCAAGACAGAAGCAGCCACTGCAGGCCAACATAGCAAAGCACACAGCAAAGTGGTAGTTCCTCCTCACAACTTCTCCGGCCCTTCTTCTTGGCAGTCTTCTAGATCCAAAAGAGTTCTAAAGTTCAGGAGTCTGGGTCCCGATATTTATATCCCAAAATCCTTTGATCTCTTAGGCAGAGAGTGTCTGTGCCCAGCAAGAACCAGTTCTGCCTTCTCTGGTGTGACTTCCTGGCAGGAGGTGGAGACCACATGGCCAGAGGAAGACCAGGCCCTTTGAGGTGCAAGGAAATCTCCTCCCCTTCCCCAATGGCAGCCCAGGTCTATTCAGTCCTTTCCTGATCCACCTAGACTGTCTGGAGCCACTTCTCCTCAGCCTTCTGTCATCCAAAACCCAGACAGGCAATCCACATTCCAGCAGAGGCACACAGGATGACTGAGCAATACAATTCCTACTTTCTAAAAGTGGTATTTTCAAACACAGAATGTAAAAATCACCTTCACTAAAAGATGCATCTTTAGATTCAGAGTTCAGGCATACTAAACTTTATTTTCCTACCTAATTTACCCAGGCCAGTTATGTTTATAAGATATTATAAACAAACTCCCCATTCTGTCCTATGGTGAAGAGGTAGCCTTACAATAGCGAAAAATTAAATTGGCCGTAATTCACTATCAGGACATGCAACACACACGTCCTACCTTTCACATACACTGCACCCGGACCACAGGAGTACTTTGGGACTACCTTAGGGGTTGCTGACATGTAAGATGTAAGAAAAGGGAAGGTGAGGGACTGGCAAGTGTGTGCACTGGCCAAGTCCACCTGGCAATTACACACTGCGTCCAGACTCCGCAATGGCGGGTCTGAGTTTCCTTTTCAGGGCTACTCACGTGGGTAGCACAATCATTGCTGCCGGCCCACTAGTCGCATTTGATTCACTCGCCTTGGCACACTCAGTGCACTTTACTAGGGACTAACAAGTAAATCAAATATCCAATCATGGAAACATCAATCCATAACACAATTTACCACAGGAGCACTTGCACTTGACCACTGATCAGCAGTGAGAACAGTGCGCAGAAACACGATGCCAGCAAAAACAGAGTCAAAACCTGGAGGTCAGAAAGCAAAAACTCAGGGGAAACAAATAATGGCAAGTCTAACAGCTACTCATCCCAATGTTGAGTGTCAGAGCTCTTTACATCACACACACACACTGTCTATCTCTCTCTCTCTATATACAGAAACAATGAATGGGATACCGTTACATGTTCCATACAAGAAATATGAGATGGGAAAGCAGGCTAATGTGTATATGCATATGTTCACCATGTTTTGTAATCTCCAATTAAACCCAAATAATGAAAATGTTTGCTCGCAACTGCTAAATATTATACAAAGAAAAGAGCATAAACCTACTGTGATGGTTAGTCGGGTGAGGTCTGCGTCACTTGTAGAATGTGAAATGCCTCATGTCGTGTCATGAGTCCCATGTTAGAATGTGCTTGTGTAGGGGTTTGAAGTGGCAGTTGAGCTGGCTGAGGCTTTTATGCTGCCTGCTGCGCAGTCCCTGTGCGAGTCAATAAACCAATGATCTAACCCTTTGCATGTATTTGACTGGTCCTTCCTTACTACAAATATGATGGCAACGCCTGGCAGGTGACTGCAGAACTCACGAGACCATCCGGCGTCCGTGCAGTGTCGCATTGCTTTTAGCGGGAGCAGAGGGGGCAAATGTGAAGGAAGTTCAGAGGGCAGTGGCGGTAAAGAGGGCAGGGAGCAGAGGGGACAGTGATTGTAAAGAGAGAACAGAGGGGGAGAATGTGAGAAGGGAAAGGGAGTAGTGAGGAGGGCAGTGGCTGTAAAGAGGCGCAAGAAGCAGAAGGCCCAAGACAGCCGGCCAAACAGTCATGCACACTTTAGAGGGTGCTCTCCACTCCTCCCTCTGCTCTGCAACCGGCACTGCCCCACCGGTACCTTTACAGCACACAACAATAGTGAAAAATAAAATGATAATAACATTGTTATTATCATTTTATTTTTCTTGTGGGGGCGTCTCTCCTCCACCCGAGAGGAGGACCCGCCAAAGGATAGTGACTGTAAAGAGGGGACAGTGAGCAGAAGGGGCAGTGAGGGAACAGCAGGGGAAGGGAACAGTGAGGACAGTAGAGAGGGGGCAGTGTGTGACAGAGGTGGAAGGGAGCAGAGAGGTCAGTGACTGTAAAGAGGGGGCAGTGGGTGATTAGACGGGGAAGGGGGCAGTTAGGGCAGCAAGGTCGAACTTTCATTACATAATTCTTCCAGGAGCACCTTCATCCAATCCAAGATGGCCGCCATGGCTTGTGATGTAGCATTGTTTGCAGCCCCGCCCCTTTGAAGATGCCACTCTAGTATTAAAAATAATGATGAGGAAGATGATGCTACATTAACAGCCATTTTGCTTTCTCCAGTAGGTCTTCTATCCGTGTGAAATGCTTTCCCGTTCCCATAAGAAGATCATCCTGCTTCTCTTCTTCATCTGCTTCGTTCCTGTGTTTTTCTTCATTAGTCACCTGCTTCGCCCAATGTAAGTATTTTATCTCAGAGGTGGATCAACCTGCAGAGCATGTGGGAGATTTTCCTTACAGTACTGTGTCTCTGAAAGGAAGAAGGACCAGGACAGAGTGAGTTTCATACTGGATGCTCCACCCTTTCCAATCCCAACATGCATTTCATGTTCCGTGGCATCGACCTGTCTTTGAAACATTAGTAATGTGAGAATACATTCCTCCTAGTAACATGATATTTAATGTTAGCTGGACACCCCCAGCAGCTCACCAACATCTAAATTCTCTGGATGATCCGATTACCAAAATATATGTGTTAAAGACTAGACCCTCTCCACACATAACAGAGTGGAAGGGGAGCCGTTCCAGCTCCACATGCTGCCCATACTCTTAAATCCAGTATTCCCTTTTACTAGGATTATAATTCTAGCTAGAGTGCAGATATCCTCTCAAGATAGATGTGTCCGTATACATGCAAATACATATTTTATTTTAGTCATAGCAAAAAGGAAATAAATATTGAGAAAAAAATTGAATCTATATACAACAATAAATGTATGCATGTGGCATCACACACACACACACACACACACACACACACACACACATATATATATATATATATCCATATATATATCCATATATATATATATATATATATTCACTGAAAAAACCATAGGTTTCACACCAGTTATAGTTAGCTGAACATTTTACTCATACAAAACCATTGAAATTCCCACGTTATAGTTAGTTGGACTCACTATAACTCGCGCGCCTGCAATCCACTGCTGATGATGTCACATATTACATCATTCATGACATGGTCAGTGACATCACTGATGACATCCCAAATGACATCACTGATGACATCTCAAATGACATCACTGATGACATCATCCAGTGACTGTGTGTTTCTGTAAAGTTTAAATATGTTTTACATATTCAAGAATGAGTTGGTGTGTGACTGACTATGAGTGACTGATTAAATGTGTCTTACTGAATGCATGGGTTAGTGACTAAACTGTCTGAATGTGTGCATCAGTATGTCTGTTGTTGTGTAAGCTGCTGCATGTGTTGATCAATAGCTATATGAGTGGCTATATGGGTTATTGATTGGTTGCCCAAGTATTTGTATGTGAGACGGAGTGTGTGTATGGGTGGTAGGAGGTGTGTGACTCTGTGCATAGATGTGTGAGCAGTTGATTCACTAGATGTATGGGTTCAAGAGTGCATGAGGAAACCGCTGTATGGGCGGTTGACTGTGTGCATGGCTGTGTTGGTGAGTGAATGGATATCTCAGTGCTACATGTCCAAGTAAGTACATATGTAAAACACAGTGCATGTGAGAGTTGGCATATATAAATGACTATACATGAGACCCAGTGATTGTGTGAGTGGCTGTATGGATCAATGTGTACTTGTATCAGTGATTGTATGAGAGTAAGTATGTGTTAGTATATGTTTGTATAATTGAGGTGTTGTCTGTATAACTGTATAGCCCAGGAAATAGGAGTGTGATTGATTCTTTGGATGACTGTCTAGATGTGTGAGTAACTCCATGGATGAGTGGCAGTGTGTGAGTGTCTGTATAGGTGTATGAGTGCATATGATAGTGTTGTATTGATGAGTGTCTGTATGTATGAGTGATTGTATGGGTGAATGAGTAGATGTGTGTGTAGACCTAGGAATCAGTGAGTGCGTATGTAGTAACTGGTATTGGTGTGTCAATGGTTTCAGGAATGGTAGTTTGTATTTAACAAAGGGTGTATCAAAGGTTAGATTAGAGTGTGAGGAGGTGCATCGTATTATCACATGAATGATGTCATCAGTGATGTCATTTGAGATGTCATCAGTGATGTCATCAGTGATGTCATGAATGATGTAATATGTGACGTCATCAGCAGTGGATTGCGGGCGCGCGAGTTATAGTGAGTCAAACTAACTATAACGTGGGAATTTCAATGGTTTTGTATGAGTAAAATGTTCAGCTAACTATAACTGGTGTGAAACCTATGGTTTTTTCAGTGAATTTCAAAGGTTTTTTTAAATGCTAATTCCTAACTATAACGATTGTGAAACCTATGTTTTTTTTAGTGAATTTCAAAGGTTTTTTAAATGCTAATTCCTAACTATAACAATTGTGAAACCTATGTTTTTTTCAGTGAATTTCAAAGGTTTTTAAACGGTAATTCCTTGCTATCGAGTTTGTAACCTCCGATTTTTAAAGTGAATTATCAATTTGTTTTAGCAGCTGTTTTAATAACTATTAATTATTATTATTTATTTTTTCTAAAATTATTTTTTCAATTTATTTTTCATGTTTTTTTTTAATCATTTTGTCTCGGAGCGCTCAGGGTGCGCGCACCGGTAAGCTCACCTGAGAGCGCAGCGAGAGTGCTATTCCTGCGTGCGGAAAAAAAAAAGTTTGCATTTAAAGTAAAAAATAATGCAAGACATTTAGTGGCATACTTATAAAAGTAGTATTTTTGATTTAAAATACCCGTATTTTAACTTTAAACGTATTTCCGAAAAGCTAGCAAAACGTCATTTAGGCGCACCACGTAAGCGCCTCCGGAAGCGCCTACGTTCGTGCCGCGTAAGCGCCCCCGGAAGCGCTCCGGTGCGCGCAGCGTAAGCGCGTCAAGTCATGTGACTTTAAAATAACACTTTTCATTGGTTGTTAACAGTTTTTTTCTACCTAATGAAAACCCCACCCATTTCCTTCACTACCTCTTTCACTTTGGAGAGAGCAAGACCTATTCTCTTCTGCTCTTCAATTCAGTGGAAAGAATGGCTGCAAGACCACCAAGCAGCAGGAGGACTCTGATGAGTTTCTTCAAGAGGACCCTCCTCAGCCAAAGATGAAGGAGCACTTTATCTGGAATTTTTTTACTATTCCAACAGGAGAGAAAAAGGTTAATGCTCCAAAGGTGGAGTGCAAAATTTGCCAAACTGTTCTTTCACGGGGTGATCCTAGAAGAAAATATAGTTTGGGAAATTCAACAATGATTAGGCATGTGCAAAGGAGGCCTCCCCAGAACAATGCCCAGGAGAGTGTCAGGGACCTGGCACGTAATCCCCCCAAAGATGGTGCCTCAACTTTCACCGGTGGACTAACAACATCCGTGAGAGGAAGACCAGTGGAGTTAATTCCCAATATTCAACCTGTTTTTACGGACATCACAATTAAGTGTAAGCAGTGTGATGAACTACTTTGTTACGGAGAGCAGAGTATTCTGCTAATTGTACGTAAAAGGGAAGAACATCGCTGCCCTCCTCAGCCCTAATTTTTCACCTTTTTTTTGCTCCTGTTGAGCAGTTTGGCATTCCCTATTTTTTTTGTTCTGAAAAAAATACCCAAAAAGTTTAAAAACGTTCGAAAAAATAATAAAAAAAATAAAACCTAAAAAAGAAGAAAAAAACTGTTCTTTTTAGAACTACCTCCAATTCTCCAAAAAGAGTTGTATTCTTTACAAATTCAAAAGGAGTGAGTGAAGTGGAGTGCAGTGAGAGAGGAAAGGAAAATGAGTGAGGGTGCAAAGAAAGGGACGAGAGGGGAAGTGAAGTGAAGTAGGGGGACTGAAAGAAGGTGAGTGTGGGAGGTGAGTGAGGGGAAGGGGAGTGAATATGGGGAATGAGGATAAGTGAGGAAAGCGGAGTAAGGGAACGGGGGTGAGGAAGGGTAAGAGAAGAGCAGTGAGGTTGAAGAAAGAGTGGTGTTAGAGAGTGGATAAAGGCAAGTGAGCTTGAAACAAGGGGAGTGAGGGAGTGAGGAGACAGAGACAGAGGAAGTGAAGGAAAGAGTGAGGGAAGAGGACTGAGTGAGGGAGCAAAGAAAGATATGTGAGGGAGTGTGGCTGATAGGGAGTGAGTGTAACAGAAGAGGAGTGAGAGACTAAGAGGATGGAGAGAATGGGGGTAACAGAGAGAGAGTGACGGAAGGGGAGTGAGTAAGTAAGAGGACAGAGGGATTGAGAGAAGGAGTTTTTGAAGTGGAGTAAGGAGAGTAACAGTGGGGAAAAGAGTGAAGGAACAATGGAAGGGAATAGACAAAAAGGGAAGTAAAACAGGAGAGCTGAAAGAAAGTGAGTGTCGGAGTGTGGCTGAGGTTTAGGGAGTGAGCGTGACAGAAGAGGAGTGAGAGACTAAGAGGACGCAGAGAATGAGGCTAACAGAGAGAGAATGAGAGAAGGGGAGTGTAGAAGTAAGAGGACAGAGGGAGTAAGAGAAGGAGTTAGTGAAGTGGATTAAGGAGAGTAAGGGAAGGGAAAAGGAGCGAAGGAAGGGAAGAGAGAGGAAGGGAAGTAAAACAGGAGATCTGAAAGAAAGTGAGTGAGGGAGTGTGTCTGAGTTATAGGGAGTGAGCGTGACAGAAGAGGAGTGAGAGACTAAGAGGATGGAGAGAATGTTGCTAAGGGAGAGAGAATGAGGAAAGGGGAGTGTAGAAATAAGAGGACAGAGGGAGTAAGAGAAGGAGTTAATGAAGTGGATTAAGGAGAGTAAGGGAAGGGAAAAGAGTGAAGGATCGAAGGAAGGGAAGAGAAAGTAGGAGAAATGAAGGAGAAGATCTGAAAGAAGGTGAGTGAGGGAGGGGAGTGAGGAAAAGGGGAGTAAACATGGGGATTGAGAATAAGTGAGGGAAGCGCAGTAAGGGAACGGGGTGTGGGTGGGTGAGAGAAGAGTAGTGAGGTTAAGGAAAATAGTGTTGAGAAACTATATTTTGTACGTCAAACTTACCTTATAAGTAATGTAAACTTACTTACATATTTTCAGTAAATTTAATATCTGTGGAAGAGAAAAAAAAGTAAGTTATAATATTTATAATATATATTTCACAATACAAGAGAGAAAGCAGGAGATTAAAAGTCATAAAAGGGTAGTAAGAGATAAAGTAGGAGTGAAGAACTCAGAAAGGAAAACAAAGGAATGGTGAAGGTCAGACAGAGTGAAAAATAAATAGAAGGAGAGCAAATTACTAAGAGGATAATGACATGGATACATTCAATGACAGAGAACAAGAGAAGGAGAGGGAAATAAAGTGAAATTAAGTAAGATACTAAAGGAATGTGCATTAGGAAAACTAAAGAAAGAAAGGGGAGTAAAGAAAGGAGAGTGAGTGACAGGGAAGCAGGAGTGAGTGATGGTGGATTCATGACATTGAGGGATGGAAGGTGAGTGAGGGTGAATGTAGGGTCGTAAGACAGTGAGGGGACAATGGGAATGAGGGTAACAGAAATGGAGTGAGGGAAGACAAGTGAGAATATGAGAGAATAGAGGGAGTGAGAAAAATATTGAGTAAAGGGGAATTAGGTGAGTGAGGGAAGGGGAATGACTGAGGGAGCAAAGGAAGGAAAGAAGGGGAAGAGAAGTGAAGCAAAGAGACTGGGAAAAGGTGAGTGCTTGAGGAGAAAAAGAGGAAGGGGAGTTAAGGATGATGAATGAGGATAACTGAGGGAACCGGAGTTAGGGAACAAGGATGTGAGAGTGAGTGAAGAGCAGTGAGTTTGAAGAAAGAGGGAAGATAGAGAGAGGATAAAGGCAAGTGAGCATGAGACAAGGGAAGTGAAGGAGTGAGGACATAGAGGTAGTGAAAGAAAGAGAGACAGAAAGGGACTGAGTGAGAGAGCAAAGAAAGGTAAGTGAGAGAGTGTGGGTGAGTTATAGGGAGTGAGCGAGACAAAAGAGAAGTGAGAGACTGAAGGGACGGAGAAGGTAAGGCTAAAGATTACTTGTGTCATTTACCCCTGAGGCGGAAGCCGGGGGCTGCTAAACTCGGTGGGCACTTTATCTTATGGCGCTCATTTTAAAAAACGAATTTCCTCCTGTTTAGAGCATTTTGCACACGCTCTTTTTAAATTGTATTTTATTGTGTTTATAATTCGTGCCTACATTAATTGCCTATTTGCACTAAAAGACACTGCTCCTACCTGCACTCACTCCCCGCACAGCCGATTTGACGCTGGTGCGAGCGTTGGGTGGACGCCATTTTGGGTGAGGAAGGGGTAGCGCGCTAGTTGGGGCTGCCTCCCACCCTCCTCTCCTCCTTAAATGAATACCAATCCCCGGCGGCGCGCCAAAGGCAAGCCCGTCTGCGCCCGTTATCGCCAAGACATCGCCTCTCACCTGTCCCCCTGGCCAAGTTCCACGGGAAACTCGCCATTATGCTAGGGAGCTCCTACTTGCCCTGAACCCTGACCAGACCTGTGATGTGCTATCAGGCCACCTTGGACAGACACGCTTATATTGTAAATCCTGTGATTTCGCAACACCTAGTCCCTGCCTACCTGGGCGCAGGCCAGGCTTGCCTAAACAAACTCTTCTTACTGTTCTCCAACTAAATGTTAGGTCTCTCGCAAAACACTACTTAGTGGTAAACACACTCCTCCTTGATGAGAACCCTGACATTCTTTTTTTTTATGTGAAACATGGCTTCGTGATGACATGACTAGTCTACCGAATCTTACGTTGCCAGACGGCTATTTGATCAAGACTTTAAATAGAGACGCTAGGGGTGGCGGCATAGCAGTCATCTATAAAAATCAATATATTTGCTCCTTTATTAAGGAAGATATCTGGGGTTGCGAAAGCGCTCGATTTAAGATCACTATAGGCCCACACTTTGTTTTTTCAGGGCTGTATATCTATCGCCCCCATGGACCTGCTTCTAAGTTCATTGAAGCTTTCCTTGAGGTGGCCAACTCTTTGGTTGTGGGTTCGGCTAACTTCACAATATTAGGAGATCTAAACCTCCATTTTGATCTGACTCATGACCTTACCATCAAAAACCTCCTGGCAGATCTTGCGGCCTTACAGCTAGACTCTTTAATCCAGACTGCCACGCACTCGGCTGGGCATGTATTAGACCCTGTCTTTACTAATATCCCGGAGGTTAGGACAGATGTGCCCAAACCTATGGGATGGACAGATCACTACTTAGCCAAATTTACCATGACGGTCAGGGAAATGTTCAACAAGGATGAGCCAATCCGGCGCTTCACGAGGCCTTGGCATAAACTCAAAACCAATGACCTCCACTCTATTCTAGGAGCATTCCATTGTGAGGCAAATAGAGACATCAATATGGCATACGACGCCTTCCATGACTGGATTACCAGAGGATTAGATGCCCTTATTCCAGCTAAATGGACTAAGGGGCGCAGATCCCCCTCCAACCCATGGTATAATGATACTTTGAGATCCATGCGGAAAGACTGTAAGAAGACTGAGCGAATCTGGAGAAGGGACTACAAAGACAGGGATAAAGCACTATATTTGGCCAAACAAAAAGTTTATCGCAAAGCTATTTGCTCCACGCGTGCCTCTTTCTACGCAGAAGAAATTAATTCCAGCCCTAACCCTACTAAATGTATTTTTAAATTGGTACAAGAACTCCAGAGTAGTAGAACCTCTGTCTCCACCATCACCTCCGCGCAGCAGTGCGAGGACCTTGCCATTTTTTTATAGAAAAAGTGCTAAAAATATACAGGTCATTCCCGCAGCACTCTTTTGACCCACCTAACCCCACTAATTCCAACACTGGTGACACCACGCTGACGTTTATACCAGAAATCTCGTACGATGACTTGACTAAACTCTGCAGGAAAGTCAAGTCTGGCTCTCATGCAGATCCCATGAGGCCGGCTCAATTCATTGAGTCATTAGTATACTTTCTACCTCCTCTGGCCTCTATACTCAATCTTTCTTTTTCTTCAGCTAGACTGTCTGGAAACAAGCATGGGTTTCCCCCATTATTAGAAAGCCCACTCTGGACCCCTCCAAACTAGAAAACTTCAGGCCCATTTCGCTGCTCCCATGGGTGTCTAAACTTGCGGAGGCCCATGTAAACAACATGCTGTCCCAATATATGCATCAAAATAATATCCTGGACACATCACAAAATGGGTTCAGGCCGGGACATAGTACTGAGTCTGCCCTACTGTCCACGACCGAACATCTCCGGAGAATTCTTGATGCCGGTCAGAGTGCTGCGCTGATTCTGTTAGATCTCAGCGCAGCCTTTGATACGGTCTCACATGACATTCTGTTACATCGTCTGGCGACAGTAGGGATTACCGGCTCTGCCCTGGAATGGTTCTGCTCATTCTTGAAGGACAGATCCTTCCGGGTGTCAGCTCCCCCGTATCTCTCCCAGTCCCATCCCATCGGCCAAGGAGTCCCTCAGGGCTCTGCACTTAGCCCATCCCTTTTTAATCTCTACGTGCAGCCACTTGCGGTAGTGGCTAAAGAGTGGGACCTTACGCTGGTGTCATATGCAGATGACACGCAGCTGGTCATCACTCTCACGAAGGGCCTTCCACTTCGGCCTCGACATTTAGGAGTGGGCTGGCTGCAGTAGCCCAGTGGATGACGGACAATTGCCTGCAGCTCAATGCAGGCAAGACGGAGGTGCTGCTTGTCGGGAAGAACACTAGCCATTGGAACGAGCACTGGTGGCCCTCTTCGTTGGGCACCATACCACCGCCTAAATCCCTGGTTAAAAACTTGGGAGTCTGGATAGACTCCTCGCTCAGCTTCCAGACCCACTCCAAAAAAGTGGCAGCCACCTCTGTGGGTCTGCTGAGGAGTCTTAACCCGATACTCAAATTCTTTGACTCTAAAGTCCGGCAACTCGTTGAACAATCTACGATCCTCTCTCGTTTGGACTACGCCAGTGTTTTATTTCTGGGCGCCAACAAAGCGGAAATAGCGCGATTGCAACGAGTTCAGAATTCGGCGGCAAGATCCTTGGTGGGTGCTTCCCCGCAGATGCTCTGTCAGAGCTACCATTCGAAAGCTGCATTGGCTCCCCATCAAATCTCGTATTCAGTTTAAAACCCTCACCCTGGCATTTAAGATCCTTAAATCCAGATGCCCAGAACTTCTGCGCCCGCTTCTGACACCTTATGTGCCACAGCGCAGTTTGAGCTCATTAGGCCAACCCCTAGTGACTGTACCCCGCACAAAGCTCTGCCGTATTGGCGGTCGCTCTTTCAGGGTTTTGGGAGCTAAGCTCTGGAACTCCTAGCCATTGAACATTCGCTCTTTGGAAAATCTGTCTGCCTTCCGGAAAGCAGTTAAGACCCATCTGTTCCCCCCTCTTTAGGATTTTCTATCCCTGTCCTTTCTCCTCTATTGGTATGGCACTTGTTGATCCTCAGCGCCGGGACGCCTCTTTGCTGGGGCAGCTGTTGCGCTTAACCAAAATGTTAACATAACATAACATAACATAAAAGAGAGGGACTGAGGGAAGGGGACTGAGGAAGTGAGAGGACAGAGGGAGTGACTTAAGGAGTGAGCGAATTTGAGTAAGGTGAGTAAAGGAAGAAGAATGAGTGAGGGAGCAAAGGAAAGAAAGAGAGGGGAAGGGAAGTGAAGAAGGGAGACAGAAAGAAGTTGAGTGTGGGAGGGAAGTTAGGGAAAGGGCAGTAAACATGAGGAATGAAAATAACTGAGGGAAGTGGAGTAAGGGAATGAGGGAAGTGGAGTAAGGGAACGGGGGTGAAGTAGACTGAAAGAAGGGCAGTGAGGTTGAGGAAAGAGGAGTGATAGAGGGTGGATAAAGGCGAGTGATTGTAAGAGAAGGGGACTAAGGGAGTGAGGACATAGAGGTAGTGAAGGAAAGAGGGAGAGAAAAGGACTGAGTAAGGGAGCAAAGAAAGGTAAGTGAGGGAGTGTGGGTGAGTTATAGGGAGTGAGCATGATGGAAGAGGAGTGAGAGAGTGAGGGGACCGAGAGAGTGAAGCTAAGAGAGAGGGAGTGAGGGAAGGGGAGTGAGGATGTGAGAGGACAGTGGGAGTGAAAGAAGGAGTGAGTGAAGTGGAGTAAAGTTAGTGAGAGAACGGGAATTATTCATGGAGCAAAGAAAGGAAAGAAGGGGAGGGGAGTGAAGTAGAGTGACTGAGAGCTGGAAAGTGGTGGATGGGAGAGAGGTAAAGGGCAGTGAAGAAATGGGGAATGAGGATAAGTGAGGGAAGTGGAATAAAGAAAGGGAGGTGAGGGAGAATGAGAGAAGACCAGTGAGGGTGAGTTAAGAGGAGTGATAGAGGGTTTTCAAAAGGTGAGTGAGCATAAGACAAGGGGATAATAATATATATCTGATAATACAAAATACAAAATAATTTGTACAACATATTATATGGTTTATTTTTGCTGTTCTCAGAATATATTGAATTTTACTTAAAACAGTGACTTCAATACTACTCATCATATGACAGCGGGCAAAAAAACCACAATCAAAATGATTGTGTTTAAAAAACCCATACAACGTTTCAATATATAATGTAAAATTTAGAAAAAACTTATCTTAAGTCACTTTTGATCCACGTACTTTTCCACGAGGCCAAATAGAATATGGAAAGTCCTTTTCTTTGGAAATTACTCAAGAGTATTCTTAATCTCCCATTTACCCGAGTTTCTGAAAGAAAAGCTCCAACATCTTTTACATTATGAAACATTAGTTTTATTTCCAATTCCTCGCTTACTTTTTATTAATATTTCCTACAATATTCACATCACACACTACATGATACACTTATTACCTCTATGACAACTACATGTTTTTTATTATCTTCATCACTCTCACTCGGAAAGTAATTTTGAACAACAAACTAAATTTTATTAACTGCTCCAATCTTCATAGGCCAATTACCTTCCGTAAAATTTCTGTTGTAAGAACACTAGCTAAGAATTTTGTAAGTCAGAAGGCAAACATTGTTTGAAAGTCAATTGAATATCATTACAGTTACTCTAGCCGTTTTGACATTTTAAATGAGCTGTGTAATGTCCTGATGTTGTTGAAGGACCATCATGGTAAATAATTGCTGCAGTTGTAAAGGTTCTTCCTGAAATTGATAATTGAGAAGCCACAAATTTGTTTATTAAAGTTGTCAATTTAGTTCTATCAGGTCTACATCTTTGGAACATTAAAATTATAATGTTGATAGCATTGCAGATTTACATCGAGTACAGACCATGTTTTGATTTGCTTCTCTAACTAGTTTATTAAAAGACACTGATTTGCAGTCTGGTAAAGTCAAATATATAAATCTTTCAGTGTCTATAGTAGTACTACTTGAAAAGGAGCAATTGTCGCAGTCAAGTTGCCATTTATAAGAAAGGCCAAAAAGATTTTCTACATCTACACCTTCATCTTGCAATACAACAAGCATATACATTAGAAATTCCTGACAATCTTGCTGAATATTCTGTGAAAATTGATTTAGACCAGAACATATGTCTAAAACATTTTGAATTTCAGAAACACTTTGTATTTTTGTTCGATCACTGCTACATTTCTCAAACACAGAATTCAACAAACAACAAAATCTTTGATCTCGATTTTCAGCAATCTGTTCTTGTACAGTTTGGAGAAAAAAACAACATTAACCACTACATTAGCATAGCAGTTGACACCAGAACTGTTTTCAAACTGAAAACCAACAACTTCTTTAACTGAATCCATTTCGTTTCTGCTCACAATTACTGGTTCATCTACTTTTTCTTTTTGCTACAACTTCACTACAATTTTTTTCATTTCTTCTTTTTCGGCCTACCACAGGCTTTTCAAATAGAGGATATTGAGGTAAATTTGGAGCATACTCTCTTCTTAACCTATTATATTCTTTTACACAATTTAGATCAGCACTAATCTTTGTCTCATCAAAATCAATCAAGTACAATCCAGATAAAGTTCCGACTCAAGATAAAGCAACATATGCCATACCCTCCTTGAACACAGAACTTCCAATATTCACCAAAGCACTATCTACACTTAAACCTTGAGATTTATGAATAGTCACTGCATATGCCAAAGAAACAGGAAACTGTTTTCTGCGGACATATAAATCTTTTACAAGCAAACATCGGGCAGGACAACAACTGATTTGTTGTACTTCTTCGATACCATCAAATTTAATTTTTATAAATTCAATTCCATCTCTATTTCGGTAATTCACAAAATCAACAACATGACCCATTGCTCCATTTACTAAACCTCTTTCCACATGCAAATTCCGTCGTAAAATGATACGACAATTTAAAGATGCATACAGGAGTCTTTTCCAAACCAGCAGTTTTAGATATTGTCTTCTCTAAAGAATCCAATTTTGATTTAAACTTTTCTGACAAAATAAGAGTTGCTCCTTATTGTTCTATTTTATCAATAGCTTCCTTTTTCACTATCTCTTGATTTTCCAACTTTAACATTTTGTGGTTGAAGATTGAACATTCTTGCAGAGTTGGCATCAAGCATATGACAGATTTGTTTTCAGGAATTTTCTTAAAAATATTCTCTGGGAGAATATTTTCATTTGGAAACAAATTTGAAATTAATCATCCATGTAAAGCTTCTTTGCCATGCTCACTTAGTTTGCCAATTCTTACATCTTGTAAAATATTTTTATAATCTTCATCCTTTGCTTGTTGCATATTTTGAAGCAGTTCTGCATATTTGAAATTTAACCATATATTAACATTTCCAATGCTTCCTAAGCACTTCCTTGTATCTTCATGCGTAAGCATTTTAAACACTGGTTGTCCTTTCACTGGAGTTAGCTGCAGTAGATCTCCAAAAACAATGATGTGTTTGCCTCCAAATAACACATCATAGTCTGTTTTAAGAATTTCTTGCGTTCTTAAATGCACAAAAGCAAGCATTACATTTGATACCATGCTTACTTCATCAATGATAAGAAATTTCATTTTCTTTAGGACTCTTGAAACTTCACAACAAGCTTCTCCAGATAGCTTGTGGTATTGTAATGTATCGTGCTCTACTGGCAGCATCAATAAGCGATGTAAAGTAATCCCTTTAATGTTGTGTGCTGCCAACCCAGTTAGAGCGGTAACAACACAAGAGAGCGATGACTCCGTTCTTTTCTGCAGATACGTTGCAATTGCTTTAATCAGGAAACTTTTTCCAGTTCCTGCTTCTCCACTCACGTACAGTCGGACAGGTATAAATGATGTACATGAGCACTCTTTTTTCTCATGAGATAAACCATGCTCAATGTGTTCTGTGACTTCGTCATATATTTGTCTCTGCTCAACGTTTAGTGCTTTTTCCAAATCTTCTAAGTTAACTACATACTCCTGAGCTTGTTCCATGGCTCTTTCAACTTCATCCATGGCAGTGGCAGCTTCATTTTGTATAATTGGTCCTCCTAGTGGATCCTGACTCAATGAAGCAGAACTCTGACTGTCTTGAGAACTGTCTCTAGCAATCTCTGCTGCAATTGTAGCTTCTTGCTGTATTTCCTCGTTCAACATTTGCAGATAATTTGAAAAAAACAGGACATTCTATGGCAGAGGTCTTCAAACTTTTTGATGCCGAGACCCCCTTGTAAAACCTTTTTAGGCGTAAGGACCCCCTTCCGACAAAAGTTTCAAGAAACTGGTATTCCTCATCATCAACTTTTGACAACCATAAATGGGCCTGCATCCCACATCCCTCCATCATTCATCCACCCACACTTTCACACATCCATCCATCCACCCTTTCATCCTTCCATCCATACATCCACCCTTTCATCCATCCACACTTTCATCCTTTCATCCTTCCATCCATACATCCAACCTTTACCCATCCACCCTTCCATCCATCCACCGTTCATTCATCCACCCACCTGTTCACACATCCATCAATCATTCATCCATGCAACCTTTTATCCATTCATACATCCATCCACCCTTTCATCCTCCCATCCATACATCCATCCTTCATCCATCCACTCTTTCATTCACACATCCATCCTTCATACATCCACCCTTTCATCCTCCCATCCATACATCCATCCTTCATCCATCCACCCTTTCATCCATACATCCATACATCCATCCACCCTTTCATCCATCATCCATCCCCCCACCTTTTCACACATCCATCCATGCATCATCCATCCTTCCTCCCTTTCATCTATACATCCTTCATCCGTCCACCCTTTCATCCTTCCATACATCTATCCTTCACCAATATATCCTTCATCCATCTACCCTGTCATCCTTCCATCCATACATCCATCATTCATCCATCCACCCTTTCATCCATCCATCCACTCATCATTCATCCACCCACCTTTTCACACATCCATCCATCCTTCAGGCTTACCTCCATCCATCGACCCATCATTCATCCACCCACCTTTTATGTGCCTCTCTCATGGGGGTGGGGGATCAGTATCTCTCTGCGTCTGCCCCCCCCCACCCCGCTTGTCTATGTGTGCCCAGCTGAAACAGCTTCAGGGACACAAACACAGTCACACCCAAGTACTTGACAGGTCTTTAAAAGACCTTTTACTTGTTAATGAGGCGTTGATGTTTTTCACACCTCGGTGTGAATTAGGCCTCCGCCGTGAGCACCCTCGATCAGCCCAATGCCAGGAACTGCACTCTGCAGAATCTGCGACCCCCTTCCCAGGACTCCACGACCCCCCTGGGGGTGCGCCCCACAGATTGAAGACCGCTGTTCTATGGTCTCCTTGGTTGCATTGAACGAATCTTCATAAGTAAGAAAATCTCCAAGTAGTTCCTCTTCTGTATGCCAAGGCTTAAAGAGTTGCAAAAGAGCTAAGTAATAAAATTCCCTTTTGTCTGGAGATTCACAACTCAATTTTCGATGATTAATCAAATGGCCTTTTCTTTGTTTCACCAGACAGCCTTCACATCCAATTACAGCATATACACCTTTATTGATATCTTCTGTGACGTTCCTCTTAAAAGTATCGGTTTGAAGAACTTCATAGAGACAAACGTTCTCAAGATGACTACTTCTATTTGGATAGTATGTATCCAACATGTTTGTCTTCAAAATATCTGTACTGTCTGGTTCTTTCTCCGCCAAATACTCAATTTCTTGTACAGATTTCAAAACTCGGTTTCGTGTTGCAGCAAGACCTAGACTCACCCAAATGATGGTTCTCGATTTAGCATATAGACTTGCTGATGATAACCGATCAGAACATTTATATGCTCCAATTTCTCGATGCGACATCTTCGGACTGTAACTGTATATTTTCTTGCTTCGACTCTTTTCATGTGAAATTTCCTTCCACATTTCCTTCAGTTCCGTCTTTTCTGATTTTGTGATGTAAGACGTCACATATCGAGCCACAGCAATAGAGTTGTCAGCCACATATTGAATATCCATGTTAGCATTCCACATGGACAAAATGACTGGGTTGTAGTCATTTATGTATTTGGACTCCTCATTTCATCTTAGGTTGTATGTATTTTTAGGTGATTTTCTTGTCACAGTATGTCGCAGAGAAGACATAAAATTGTTCACTCTTCCTTTCGATGTTACTGGACGTGGAAATGCAAAACGACATTTTGTGTAGAACTTGTCCTTGGATTTGTATTTTCGACGACAGTATTTTCCACAACGATGGGTTTGAAAGCGTAAAACTTGATGTCTTAAATTGTTTTCTTCTGTACTTTTCGGAACAGCACATGTAGAATACTGCTCAATGAAACTCATCACTTTCTCATCTGAATCTGTTCCAAATTGTGGTGCATCTTTAATCCATAGCAGCATATGTATGTGAAGAGCACCTCTTGCTTGATACTCCTTTCTCCAAAAGAAAACCAACACCTCTCCAAGCGGAGGATTTTTTTTGTTTGTAATAAAAGACATCATAGCTTCAAACCTATGATTGAAATACCTGCATACATTAACTGGATCCAAAGAGCACAGTTCTCCAGGTGTCTTCTATTCAATATTTTCAATGTTTTTATTTGCCTCTCTTAGAAATTCAAGTAAGTCTTCCCAAGCATACTCAGCACAGCTAAGAGTGAGGAACCATGTAGGAGTTCCTAAGTTTCTTAGCATACATTTCAATTCCCCATGACAATGGTACCAATACTCGTTAGTACCACGCTGACATGCCATGAGATTAATTAGCTGAGATTCCAAAACACTGTCTTGCAGTTTCACTTTATCCATAAAGTCCTTTGCCGAAACATTTTGTAGATGTGCACCACTTTTCAGTATATGGTTCACTGCATAAGAAAGTCCAGACAAGTCACTCTCAAACAGTAGATGGAACAAATATGGAATGCATTGACGAAACCTTGGATCTTCTGCATATAATCTTGAAGTCCGGTATTCAGATGCAGGAATTTGAACAGGTCGGTCGTCCACCTTCACCTGTTGGAAATAACTGTGGAAAACAACGAGCTTCCAAACTTTCTTCCCATACACTAATGGACATCCTTTTGCTTCTTTCATTTGAAATAAGTCAATTGCAGTGCCCATTACTTCTTTGGAATGCAATGGATGAACACTATAATGTTCATAAATTGTGTCTCTGCTCATACTATTTCACTATCTCTACTGGCAAAAAACAGACCATATATATATATATAAGCAAGACATAACATTCCTTTTTCATTTCAAAGGCACACCCTGGATCTTGATTACACAGCTTAGAGCCTATTTCTGAAGTAAGAGGTCTAACACACATGCTGCCTAAGATTCCCTACTAGAACATATACTAAAGCCTAACTGACTTTAAAACACATTTACTTCCATATTTTTAAAGACATCAACTAAGCATATTATTCACCCAGATCCATTTTAAATCAAGCTTGACTCACAGTGTGATCTTAGGCACATGACCAGGATGTTACATGTAATCTACCATGTCTGTCTCTGCATGCAATATGTGTGTTTGTGCTAATAGTAACTCACTATCTCTACTGGCAAAAACAGACCACATATATATAAGCAAGACATAACATTCCTTTTTCATTTCAAAGGCACACTCTGGATCTTGATTGCCAGGCTTAGAGCCTATTTCTGAAGTAAAAGGCCTAACAGACATGCTTCCTAAGATTCCCTACTAGTACATATACTAAAGCCCAACTGACTTTAAAAAAACATGTACTTCCATATTTTTGAAGACATCAACTAAGCATATTATTCACCCAGATCCATTTAAAATCAAGCTTGACTTACAGTGTGATCTTAGGCACATGACCAGGATATTACATGTAATCTACCATGTCTGTCTCTGCATGCAATATGTGTGTCTCTGCTCATACTATTTCACTGTGTCTACTGGCAAAAAACAGACCACATATATATAAGCAAGAAATAACATTCCTTTTTCATTCCAAAGGCACACCCTGGATCTTGATTGCACAGCCTAGAGCCTATTTCTGAAGTAAGAAGCCTAACAGACATGCTGCCTAAAATTCCCTACTAGTACATATGGTAAAACCTACTTCCATATTTTTAAAGACATCAACTAAGCATATTATTCACCCAGATCCATTTAAAATCAAGCTTGACTCACAGTGTGATCTTAGGCACATGAGACACATGTCATGACACACACACACAAAGAGAGAAATGACACACAGAAAAAGAGAGATTATGCACGTGCAAAGTGATATGAGACACAGACACAGAGTACCCTTTAAGCTAAGAGAGGCAAACTGTTAGAAGGCACAGGTGACATTATTGAAAAATGTGAAAATGTAATTCCTTATGTCAAACAGACACTCAGTGTGAACCTTGACCAAAATTTAAAAGCCAGACATTTTACCAGAAAACATTTTCCATAGTAAATCGTTTTTGACACAAAGCACAGCAAAAACAAAGCAGAAACCTAACTCATTTCCAAAATACATTTCCAATATGCACCATTCAATTTTTAAACAGCATTACAAAAAAACATGACACACAATGCTAGAATTAAGAAGCACAATATGCTTCTTAATCTTCCCCATAGTACATACAGCAGTCTATCTTTATTAAAAGAATCATTACTCACCTTTAAAAATGCTTTGGAAGATGTAGTCACACACACCAGATTTTCTTAAGCAGAATCTCTGAATAATGCTTCTGTCACTGGAGCCTTAGAATAATGGCACAGATTCCCTCATTTCAGACCCATATTCTTGTACATAACCAATCAAAATTCTTCCCACACAAATTCAAAACCAAACTGCACATTTTAATTGGTTGTACATTTCAACACTTTGAAACTCACCTAATATTCACCCATCCCCCCAGTGCTCATTCAGCCTGTTACCATGGTAACTCCCACCTAACCCAGCACACAGTTCAAAAGTTCATCATAGTATGTTGCAAAAGAATCCAGAAAGGGTGTTTGACCTCTCAATGTATTTGCTAATCATTTGCAATGTTTCTTTAAATGACCGTTTCTCAACCATTAAAATGACTTCTTTCAAACAAAAAAAGCATGCACCCTAATTTTCAGTGGTGAATTTTAAGAAAGCACCAATCATTTCTTGTTTTTCAAGTGCACTGAATCTCAACCACTTTTTTTCATAATTCCTACTTTCAAACTGCCATTTCATTTCCACAACTCATCTGAATAGAAGCACATCTACCTTCAAGATGCCAAAAGTCTGGTTTGTGGGTCATAGCTTTGTCTACTGGAGTGAAACATTTGCAAGTAACAGAGGTATTTACAACCTTGATTTACCAAATGTGGACATTGTGTGGATTGGCCAGAGAGGATTAAGAAGTCACCAATTGATACCATTGATAAAATCCTTTATGCATCTACCACACCCTGACCTCCTAATTGTGCACTGTGGTGGCAATGACTTGGGCACTTTGACTGTGGTTGGTCTGGAAATACTTTTAAAGGACATCTTTGGGCATTTGATGTCACTTTTTCCAAAAACTGCCTTGGTATTTTTTAATATATGCCAAAGGCAAAAATGGAACTGGTCCAACCAATTTTGTCCACAGATTGAGAAAGCAAGGAAACATGTAAATAAAACTGTTTCTGCTTTCCTCAGAGACTATGGTATGGGTTCCATATACCACAACAACTTGCGTTACAACATGCAAGGCATCTATAGGAGAGATGGTGTACATTTTACAGATGAGGGGAATAGAGTCTTCCTCTTGAATTTCAGACTCTGCATCGGTACCTACTTGTAAGTACAAAAAACACCCACATAACACAACAGATCTTTTCAGAGCTACCCAACCTCTAAGCACTCTAAACTATTTTTTTACTCTAATTTTTTACACTGTTTTTCCCTGTGGTGCGCTCAGGGTGCGGGTACTGGTGAGCGTACATGGGAATGCACCCAGCGCTTACACCGCGAAAATAAAAAAAAAAAAATAATATATTTTGCCCTTCAGGGTCCTTCTAGGACCCCCTCAGAAAACCTAGGGGATCAGGGGGTGTCTACCCTGCCCCCTTTTAATCATTTCCCCCTTTTTATTTTCACCTCTTGTGTCTCGATTCTACCGAGACTCAAGATGGCGGACTCTCCGGACTGTTTAGAATGTTGACAGACATCCGACAGCCAATCAGCTTTCCGCTCAAGCACTCCCATAGCGCGCCGAGTGCGCTCCCCGGTACGCGTACCGGTGAGCGCTCGGAGCGCGTCTATAGATATATATGTGTTTTTGAAGTTAATTTTCTTAAACAACACTGGAGCAATTTTCACCAAATATAGCAAAGGCACTTCTGCGTACCAGTCCCTACAATTTTGGAAAGTTTGGCGTAATTCCGTTAAGCGGTTTGGGCTGTAGCCTTGTAAGATCGTCCTATGGAAATTAACATGGGGAAAACACGTTTTGGAACACCCCTTTTTTCTCGGCCCCCACTTCACGAATCCCCCCGAAACTTCCAGGGAAGGAGCGGAGCTGGCCAAAATTTTGGAAAATCACACGCAAAAACCTTAACGGGCGCCATAGTTATTCCCAATAGAATGTTGCGGATTTCCTATGGTAGCTAGGTCCTAACTATAACTACCTACTGGCGACCGCCAGTAGGTAGTATATATATATATATATATATATATATATATATGGATACAGGGGGCGGTGCGAACTTGTGACATCAGGTTTAAGAGGGGCGGGACTTACCAACAGTGTGCAGCATCACTCGTGGAGGCTTTTTGGGCGCTGAGGAAGGCTATCATCTAAGCCAGAAATGCATCCGCCATGTACCACGATTAAAAGCCTCCAACTGCATCCCCTCGGGTCTCTACTCTTACTCTTTTTCTGTGGGAAGGAGAAGTTTGTTTACACATACCTACGCGTCAGCCAGAGACGCGCTACAGAGTACCCCCGCCTCACCCTGGGCTTGGACTTCGCTGGCTTGAGCTGCTGCAGTTCCTGTGTCGCCAAAGTTGTTTGGAGTGTCCAATGCCTGCTTTGGAGCCCGGGAAGAAATTTGGCAGTTGCGAGGTCATACAAGCCACGCGCTGGGAAGCGTGCACTGTCATGTTTTCCCTGCCGCATGCATCCCTGGACTTTGAAGCTGAGGCGGTGTAGGGTAGCTGAGGAGGCGCTTTCTTGTGGACTAATCAGCCGAAACAAACAATATCATCACATTTTGATTTTTGTTTTTTGTGGACTCACCCTGCGTCCCGCACGCACGCACAATGAAGATGCCATCACTTCATCCCCCCAGCAACACCTCCAAGGACCTACTACTAGGGACTCTGGGACTTGTAGTTTCCCTGCATACACTGGGCGCTACACAGGTGTGCTGAGTTGGATACAGGGGGCGGTGCGAACTTGTGACATCAGGTTTAAGAGGGGCGGGACTTACCAACAGTGTGCAGCATCACTCGTGGAGGCTTTTTGGGCGCTGAGGAAGGCTATCATCTAAGCCAGAAATGCATCCGCCATGTACCACGATTAAAAGCCTCCAACTGCATCCCCTCGGGTCTCTACTCTTACTCTTTTTCTGTGGGAAGGAGAAGTTTGTTTACACATACCTACGCGTCAGCCAGAGACGCGCTACAGAGTACCCCCGCCTCACCCTGGGCTTGGACTTCGCTGGCTTGAGCTGCTGCAGTTCCTGTGTCGCCAAAGTTGTTTGGAGTGTCCAATGCCTGCTTTGGAGCCCGGGAAGAAATTTGGCAGTTGCGAGGTCATACAAGCCTCGCGCTGGGAAGCGTGCACTGTCATGTTTTCCCTGCCGCATGCATCCCTGGACTTTGAAGCTGAGGCGGTGTAGGGGAGCTGAGGAGGCGCTTTCTTGTGGACTAATCAGCCGAAACAAACAATATCATCACATTTTGATTTTTGTTTTTTGTGGACTCACCCTGCGTCCCGCATGCACCTACAATGAAGATGCCATCACTTCATCCCGCCAGCAACACCTCCAAGGACCTACTACTAGAGACTCTGGGACTTGTAGTTTCCCTACATACACTGGGCGCTACACAGGTGTGCTGAGTTGGATACAGGGGGCGGTGCGAACTTGTGACATCAGGTTTAAGAGGGGCGGGACTTACCAACAGTGTGCAGCATCACTCGTGGAGGCTTTTTGGGCGCTGAGGAAGGCTATCATCTAAGCCAGAAATGCATCCGCCATGTACCACGATTAAAAGCCTCCAACTGCATCCCCTCGGGTCTCTACTCTTACTCTTTTTCTGTGGGAAGGAGAAGTTTGTTTACATATATATATATATATATATATATATATATATATATATATATATATATATATATATATATATTCTGATCCAAGGATTCCAAACACAAGGAATTCAGGCGAGCCCACAGCAGTTGCAGTAAGTTAAATATTTATTTTTCTTGGCAGATATATATATATACGCTCCAATTCTTCTCTACTCTCCGAAAGAAGACAAAACAGCACTCGAGGAGTTCATGTCAACCACGCAAGATTTTATTCGCGGGGGGGGGGGGCTCACACAGACGCGTTTCGGCGTACTGCCTTCGTCAGTGTGGATTACACAAGTACAACAACCGGCATGTTAATAAAGTTTTCGCAAAACATGAAAAGTGACAAAGGACTAACACCCCTATAGTCTCATAGTATTAATCCATATAGTATATTGTTCGAACCCACAGATGGGTTATTGCACATGAATAAGGGGGTATTTATGACATTAAATTGTTTGCAATATAAACAAATCATAAAGCCGTGGATCGGCTAATGTCCTCTATCATTTCATATCAATAAATTCACATATATACAAAGATACATATCTATTGCATACCGAGTTGGAATAAAGTGCGTCAAATTATGGCAATCAAGATTGCATGTAAATTATACAGTTCTGAATCATTTCTTTCATGTGTCGATCTCGAATTCTAATTTTACGGGTATTTTCAATACATCAATTGATTACCATAAAAATTGTCAAAAGTATATACATTTTTTAAAGAACAGTGTGGAGAAAACCCTTCGTATGTGGCACATTCATGTGTACGACTGTATACAACTGGTAGACATTCTACTGACACAATTGATATGTGCAAGAATGTATAAAAATTCAAATTTTCAGAGAATCAGAAATTCATAAGTTTACAGATCACAGAGTATAGAATAGAAAATAAAGTAAACTAAACAAAATAAGATAAGATAAACAGACAAATCAATTAGACAAAGAAACAGCCATTGCAGGCATGGGCTAGAATTGCCTCAAAGAAGCACTGCCTCTTTCACTCCCTGCAATCTCCAAGTTCATTCTACATTATTCTAGGATGTAACTTATTTTCCTAGATGGAACGCCATTTCTTCCCCACTATTAAGACCTTTTGGATGTTTCGTAGAGAGGTCTATTATGTACCTTGACTCCAATCTACGGAGTCGCCTAAGGCGATCGCCGCCCCTTTCAATTTGGTGGCACAATATCTAATCCAAAGTATTGTAATTTGTTGCGGTCCCGCCCATGGACTTCAGCAAAGTGGCGGGCCACCGGGTAGGCGGGGTCTGCTTTGTCTATGGCCCTAAGATGTTCTAATATTCTTAGTTTCAGCTCTTTGATTGTACTGCCGATGTAGCGGAGACCACAGGGGCAATGCAAACAATAGACCGCATATTGCGTACTACAGGTGATGAATTTCTTGATGGTTATTTTCTTCCCTGTCTCAGATATTATGTACGATAAGACCCTTCTGCTGCCTACACAAGCTTTACAGCGGCCACAAGGATATTTATTTATTTATTTATTTTATAGTATTTATAAGGCGCACAGCTACCCACAAAGGCTTTCCCGGCGCCGAATTAATGAAACACAGGGCACAGCTAGAGAGAGAACAAGTCCGAGGGTATTTATTTGTCGAACAACCAGGTCTTTACACTTTTCCTAAAGTTCCTGTAGTTTTCTTCTTTGCGTATTTGGGTGGGCAATGTATTCCAAAGAGTTGGACCCAGATATGAGAAGGATCTCCCGCCCATTCTAGCCCGTTTATACCTGGGTACCGTAAAGGTCGCTGATGTAACAGAACGAAGATTACGATTGGGAAGGTAGGGCTTGGCAAGATCTTGAAGATACTTGGGAGCGGTCCCAGCTTTGATTTTAAACAGGTAGCTCAGGGTTTTAAAGCGAATCCGGTTTTCAACCCTGAGCCAGTGAAGGTCCCTGAGATGTTTAGTAATCCTGGCGTGTCTGGGGATTCTACAAAGCAGTCTGGCCGCAGCATTTTGTACCAGTTGCAAGCGTCTTACTACTGCTTTGTTTGCACCCAGGTACAAGATGTTACCGTAGTCAAGCCGAGAAGTTACTAAGGCATTGACTACGGTCTTCTGGGTGATAGGTGGCAACATCCAGACAATTTTACGTAGCCATCTGAGAATGGTAAAGCATATGCCCGCCACTTTGTTGGCTTGCTGTGTCATGGAGAGGTTGTCATCAATGATGACCCCAAGATTTCTGACCTGAGTGGCTGGGGGCGGAAGCTTGCCCAGTGATGTCGGCCAGTGTGGATCGCTCCAAAGGTCCTTATTATTCCCTAAGAGGAGGACCTCTGTTTTGTCCCCATTTAATTTAAGCTGGTTAGCCGACATCCAGCAAAATATCTCATGAAGGCCCATTCTAAGTGCAGAAGGAGCGGACGAATCAGATTTGGAGAGGGAAAACAAAATCTGAGAGTCGTCTGCATAAGTCATTAAAATAAGACCAAAGTTCTCTGCAAGATTGGCTAAAGGACGAAGATACAAATTAAACATCAGGGGACTCAGAATAGATCCCTGTGGTACACCATGGGGAGAGTAGAAAACATCCGAACAGGCCTCAGCAGAGGTGATCTGGAAGGTGCGTAGGGATAAGTATGATTTAATCCATTCTAACGCCCTGCCCTCGACACCACACTCCTCCAACCTGGCAAGCAGTCTGGAGTGAGAGATGGTGTCGAAGGCCGCACTTAGATCTAGCAGGACAAGTGCTACCGTTTGTCCATCATCTCTGAGCTCTCTGATCTTTTCCGTAATCCCGAGCAGGGCGGTCTCGGTAGAGTATCCACTCCTAAAGCCGGACTGGGACGGGTGAAGTAGTTCATTGTTTTCCACATATGTGGAAAGTGCCTCATGAATATGACTTTCCAACATTTTGGAAAAAGCGGGGAGTAACGATATTGGCCGATAATTGGCCAATATCGTAGGATTGGCGGTCGGTTTTTTTAACAGAGGGCTGACTATGGCATGTTTCCATAAAGCAGGAACTGAAGCCTGTTCCATGGAGGCATTAAGTATTTCTGTGATGGGCGTCAGGGTAGAGTCCTCCAATTGGCTCATGATACTGATGGGAATGGGGTCGCGAGGGGAACCTGATTTAATCGATTTTAAAAGTTTCCTCAGTTGATCTAATGTAATGGGAGGCCAGGCTTCGAGATGACAGTTCCCTTTAGAGATTAGGGAGGTTTCCTCTTGGTTATGAGTGATAGTGCTATTTTTGTTGATATTAGAGACGATCTTCTCAATTTTTTCAGTGAAAAAGGTCACCAGATCCTGACACTGCTGGGTGTTGAGTGGAGCCACCTCCGCTCTAGAGTTTTCTCCGGCCAATTCCTTCACAGTGTTAAAAAGTGTCTGGACTTTGTTAACAGCTGTATTTATGGTAGTAGTCACATAGCTTGCTTTAGCTTTCATGCAAGCCGAATGATAGCTGTTTCTGGCTTTGCGGTAGATCTCTTTTTGATGCAGTTCGTAGTTCTTACGCCACTGTCTCTCTAGGTTTTTGCAGGTAGATTTTTCTTTCTTGAGGGCCTCTGTAAACCAAGGGGCCGGGGGACGATGTACTTTCCCTTTATAACGGGATAAGGGCAGACTGGCGTTCACTGCGTCATTTAGCCATGTCTGTATGGCATTAGATATATTTTCCATGTCTCCGTCAAGGCATGGGTGGTCTTTATTCAATGCATTATTGAGATCATCTAAATTTAGGTTTTTCCAGTTTCTCCTAAAAGAAACAGAGGGGGTAGTGGATGGGCGTTTGGTGGGTTTAAGAGAAATAGAGAAGAGTATGAGAAAATGATCTGACCAGCAAATGGGAGTGGTATTCAGCCATGATAATTCTTTCATGTTAGAGATGATAGGGTCAAGCAGATGTCCCGCTTTGTGGGTAGGGCCCTTATTGCGCAATGACATGTCTAATGCCATGAAATCATCTATGAGATTTTTACAGATCTTATTGTTGTCGTCATCCAAATGGAGATTCAGGTCCCCGAGTACTGTAAGATTTTGAGCTTTTAAATGATGAGGTAAAATAAAGTTTACCAAATTTTCTGACCAAGAAGGGTTATTACCTGGTGGTCGATAAATAAGTAGGCCAGAGAAAGTAAAATTAGGACTAAGGATAATTTTAAAAGATGCCGCTTCACAGTTAGGAATGTCTACAGGTTCAAAATTGCATACGAAGTCTCTTCTATAAATAATAGCAATGCCCCCTCCTGTTTGGCCAACACGGTCCCTCCTTACAATAGCGTAGCTTGGGGGGAGTGCCGTGGCTACATCGGGACCTGCACTATCGTGAAGCCAGGTCTCTGTGAGAAATATTGCACTTGGCTTCTCCTCCAATAGGAGATGGAAGATGTCTAGTTTATGTTGGGGTAATGAACGGCAATTTACCAGATAGAATGTAAAAGTACTAGAACAGTCTTCCTGTCGGAGGATTTTATAGGAAGGGCCGTGAGAGGTATCCGGGTAAGGCTGGTAATTGGACAGAGTGATAGAACACTCAGGGCAAGTTTGTGTTCCAGCACACAACGGGTTCAGCGTTATACATTTCTCATGTCTAGCGGGGCGAAGCACTCTAAGAGACTCCCCAGAAAGCGTCATACCTGCGTAATGGGGAGGCAGAGTTTTGTGCCCTATGTCCCGTCCTGGCCCGCACGGGCACAGACGGGCTGACTCTGGCTGGACTCCGGCGAAGACGAGGCGCGTCCGCTAAAACGCGTCCGCTGTCGCGGAGTGGAACTGTTTCCTTTTATGGCGGAGACTAGCGCTCTCTCACCGCGCTGTCCCGCCCTAAGATGGCCGCCACTAGAATCCCTAATGCTCGGTGCCTTGCCCTAATTCAGCAGGTATCGAGTGAGTGAAAGTAAATAACAAATGTGGGTCAGCAACAATATAGCTGTGTGCTAGTTGGTGAAATTTTAAAAACGAGGTGATTTTAAAAGACGAAGGTACAGTGCACAACAATGTAATTCAATTTTAAAATTGTAAAGTTCAAGGCAATACAGCTAGAATTAATCTCTAACGTGGTGCTGTGTAGCCTTTTTGTTCCCGTAAGGTATTGGTTTTAGGAACTGGTTTTTCCAAATGGCTGGTGACAAGCATGTCACCTACTGATCTTGCTTTGCTGAATGTCAATAATGGGTATGATGATAAATCATCCTTAAGCACATTGTCTGTTAATAGAATGTGCCAGTTCTTTCTAAGCATCATTCTGAGATCTTTTGCCCCTGATGAATATGGGGTGATAAGCCTGAATTTCCCTTTGTTAGTGGCTGCCTCTTTCTCACGTCCACCTCTAATAGTTCTGGCAGTGAGTAGAGTCCCTCTTGTGATCTTTCTTACTTTCTTCAGTGTCTTTTGCAGCAAGTCATTGCCATATCCCTTGGTCTTGAAACGGGATAGGCATTCCGAGGCAGCCGCCTCGAAATCAGAATCCCTGGAGCAATTCCTTCGGAGACTTAATAGCTCCCCATAGGGAATGGTATTGATGAGTTGGGGGGGATGAATTAAAGGAAGTTATTCCCAATAGAATGTTGCGGATTTCCTATGGTAGATAGGTGTTAACTATAACTACCTACTGGCGACCGCCAGTAGGATATATATATATATATATATATATATATATATATATATATATATATATATGTATATATATATCCAACATATACTTCCTTCACGATCTGAAAAGAAGTGCGCCGTACACCGGACCTTCGGGCAAACGGGTGTTTTCAATCCATACAAAGCAGCCATGATTTGTTCATTTGGACCTACAGCTGTTTAGACTTTTTGTGTCAACAACACATACCCACAATCATGTATCGAATGTAAGATTGTCGATAATGAAATTTTATTTTGAACACTATTGAATATAGATTACAGGCTGTACAAATCCACAACATGAACTGGGATATGATACACAAACTACGAACTCCACAAAACACATGTTAAGAATAAACTACAATAGTCTATATAGATGTACAACTACGAATCCCACAATGCACGTGTTTAGATTGAACTGCAATCTTGTACGTAATTTTACTCAGTTGAACACGGCTAGTGAGATCTATACATAGATAAAGTGGGACTTTGGAGTATAATATATTATAGCATATGGGCTTCTTTGAGCTGCAACCGTGGAAAGGAATATATTTAGATTATCTTTTACGATCGATTTGTAAACATTACAAGATAGCGGTGTAAATCATAGTCCTCTTTTCATGTAAATGAACCAACAGTGTGTGTTTTTTATGTTTCTTTATAAACATGAACAAAAAAATGTAAAAACGTTGTGTGAACAAGCGCTCTGTGGAGCGCGAAACGAGTCACAAGGTTTATGACTTAATAAACCTTGCTTTCTTGGCTTAAGAGACCCGACCCGTGTGTATTTCTTGAACTTAGCGCTCGAAGGTACGCCGCTGTTTATGGATGTTTATTCCGGCTGCTCCGCCGGTCACGAGCCACCCCTGGAAAGACGAAGGATCTCCAGCAGGAGCAACGTTGTTGAAAAAATATATAAATAAATATATCCAACATATACTTCATTCACGATCTGAAAAGAAGTGCGCCATACACCGGACCTTCGGGCAAACGGGTGTTTTTAATCCATACAAAGCAATGTGGCAGATTGCATAGAAATCCTGACGCGGTTCGGCTAAAGTTTCATCCTTGTTCACAGCAAAGCTATCAACGGATTGCTATTGGGTATCTCGGCAAGGAATAGCGTGGTCTCTCAATTACGTTCTATTCACTGGCTTCCTGTTGCTGATAGGGTCAGGTTTAAATCTTTAGTGTTGGCCCACCGTCCCCTCCATGGACTTGGGCCTCTTTATCTTCAGAAGCGGTTTTCCTTTTACTCCCCGGCTCGTGCCCTGCGACCCAATGCCTCGCTTTAGGCTTCAAAGGATGGGTGGCAGTTCTCTCACGGTGAAGGCCAGTGCTGCCTGCAATGCCCTCCCCCTTTCTCTGAGGTCCATCCAGAACCCTGTCACTTTCAAAAAGAAACTTAAGACTCACCTTTTTGTTTGTTAATCTCCTCTTGTACCCTCTCAGGCATCGCACCGGAACACTCTTGAGTATCTGTGCGCGCTACAAGTGGATTTAACATAACATAACATAACATGACATTCAGATATTCAAAAAGAATTACTACATATGTCTTTTTCTGTGTGTGTATATATTACAGAAGTGAGATATCCTATATATATATATGTATATATATATATATATATATATGTTACACCAATGCGCTCCAGCGCTTCAGAAAAGGCTCACCACCACATTCTCCAGCCGGATGGCTGACACTTGGCCCCCGAGCAGTTGTGCAACCTTCCCCCAACATTAAAAACTTGAGTCCGACGCTTTTCGGGGTCAAAACCGCCCCTTCATCATGGACATTTACACAGAGGCACACCACTCTCACCTGCTGTTTTCAAATGCGGTTTATTTGAAAAAGTCCTCCCTCAGTGGGCGTGGTTAACAGAAGATCGTCCCCAGGCATGCTGGTTATTGTAGTCTTGCAGGTAAGTTTCATTAATAGCCTATAGTAGGTTGTGTGCCTCCATGTCTGCATTTAATCCTTCATTACAATCCTATAGTAGGAAGTGGAGGGTAAGCTGCACGGTTGCATATTTCCTGAGAATGTCGCGCTGTTGGGAAAAACGCTGTCATCTCTCCCCAGTCTCTGCCGGCGTGGCATCACCGCACGCCTGTTCAAAGTGGAGCTCTCTTCCACGGTCCGAGCCGACCGTCTATCATATTTTACACCAATGCGCTCCAGCGCTTCAGAAAAGGCTCACCACCACATTCTCCAGCCGGAGGGCTGACACTTGGCTCCCGAGCAGTTGTGCAACCTTCCCTCAACATTAAAAACTTGAGTCCGACGCGTTTCGGGGCCAAAACCGCCCCTTCATCATGGACATTTACACAGAGGCACACCACTCTCACCTGCTGTTTTCAAATGCGGTTTATTTGAAAAAGTCCTCCCTCAGTGGGCGCGGCAGAGACTGGGGAGAGATGACAGCATTTTTCCCAACAGCGCGACATTCTCAGGAAATATGCAACCGTGCAGCTTACCCTCCACTTCCTACTATAGGATTGTAATGAAGGATTAAATGCAGACATGGAGGCACACAACCTACTATAGGCTATTAATGAAACTTACCTGCAAGACTACAATAACCAGCATGCCTGGGGACGATCTTCTGTTAACCACGCCCACTGAGGGAGGACTTTTTCAAATAAACCGCATTTGAAAACAGCAGGTGAGAGTGGTGTGCCTCTGTGTAAATGTCCATGATGAAGGGGCGGTTTTGGCCCCGAAACGCGTCGGACTCAAGTTTTTAATGTTGGGGGAAGGTTGCACAACTGCTCGGGAGCCAAGTGTCAGCCATCCGGCTGGAGAATGTGGTGGTGAGCCTTTTCTGAAGCGCTGGAGCGCATTGGTGTAACATATGATAGACGGTCGGCTCGGATCGAGGAAGAGAGCTCCACTTTGAACAGGCGTGCGGTGATACCACGCCGGCAGAGACTGGGGAGAGATGACAGCGTTTTTCCCAACAGCGCGACATTCTCAGGAAATATGCAACCGTGCAGCTTACCCTCCACTTCCTTCTATAGGATTGTAATGAAGGATTAAATGCAGACATGGAGGCACACAACCTACTATAGGCTATTAATGAAACTTACCTGCAAGACTACAATAACCAGCATGCCTGGGGACGATCTTCTGTTAACCACGCCCACTGAGGGAGGACTTTTTCAAATAAACCGCATTTGAAAACAGCAGGTGAGAGAGGTGTGCCTCTGTGTAAATGTCCATGATGAAGGGGCGGTTTTGGCCCCGAAACGCGTCGGACTCAAGTTTTTAATGTTGGGGGAAGGTTGCACAACTGCTCGGGAGCCGAGTGTCAGCCATCCGGCTGGAGAATGTGGTGGTGAGCCTTTTCTGAAGTGCTGGAGCGCATTGGTGTAACATATGATAGACGGTCGGCTCGGACCGTGGAAGAGAGCTCCACTTTGAACAGGCGTGCGGTGATGCCACGCCGGCAGAGACTGGGGAGAGATGACAGCGTTTTTCCCAACAGCGCGACATTCTCAGGAAATATGCAACCGTGCAGCTTACCCTCCACTTCCTACTATAGGATTGTAATGAAGGATTAAATGCAGACATGGAGGCACACAACCTACTATAGGCTATTAATGAATCTTACCTGCAAGACTACAATAACCAGCATGCCTGGGGACGATCTTCTGTTAACCACGCCCACTGAGGGAGGACTTTTTCAAATAAACCGCATTTGAAAACAGCAGGTGAGAGTGGTGTGCCTCTGTGTAAATGTCCATGATGAAGGGGCGGTTTTGGCCCCGAAACGCGTCGGACTCAAGTTTTTAATGTTGGGGGAAGGTTGCACAACTGCTCGGGAGCCAAGTGTCAGCCATCCGGCTGGAGAATGTGGTGGTGAGCCTTTTCTGAAGCGCTGGAGCGCATTGGTGTAACATATGATAGACGGTCGGCTCGGACCGCGGAAGAGAGCTCCACTTTGAACAGGCGTGCGGTGATGCCACGCCGGCAGAGACTGGGGAGAGATGACAGCGTTTTTCCCAACAGCGCGACATTCTCAGGAAATATGCAACCATGCAGCTTACCC